>NW_012102299.1:3344568-3463697 GCF_000951045.1 Mandrillus leucophaeus | reverse complement strand
TACCTTGGCTTATGTCCACTGCACATTATAGACATTTATGTAATGGTTATTGTTATGGGTGGGTTGTTTCCCCAAATTCATATGTGGAATCCCTAACCCCAAAGTTACTGTAAATGGAGGTAAGGCCTTTAAAGAGGTAATTAAGTCTAAATAAAGTCATACGTGAGACCCTAACACAGTAAGACTGGTGCCCTTATAAGGGACACCAGGGGTGGCACACACAAAGTCAAGGCCATGTGGGGGAACAGTGGGAAGGCACCCGTCCATCTCTAAGCCAAGAGGAGAAGCCTCAGGGGAAACCAACAACCCTGCCAATGCCGTGCTCTTGAAATTTCGGCCTCCAGAATAGTTTTTCCCAAAATAAATTCTTGTTCAAGCTATCCCGTCTATGGTATTTTGTTATGGTAAGCCCAGCAAACTAACTCCAGACAAGGAGGAGGAATTGAGAACACTTCTGATCCTGTTCTGCACAGCTCTTTCTCTACAATAGTTTCGACTGTTATTTATTTTTCCTTGAACTATGCTTATGACCCACAGCACTTAGCAAGGTGGTTAGCACACAGCAGATACTTAAGTGCTCTGTGTCCAAATTTAAGAAAAGAATAGATGATGAAGAGGAAGAAGGTGCCAGACTTGTTTGGGCCCTTTCCTCTTGTTCCAATACTGTTTATTTGCAAGGTTTTCTTTTTTTTTGTTTTTTTGACGAAGTCTCGCTCTGTCCTCTCTCACCAGGCTGGAGTGCAGTGGCACGATCTCAGCTCACTGCAACCTCCGCCTCCCAGGCTCAAGCGATTCTCCTATTCGTAAGCATTTTTTAAGTGAACAGTACCAGGTTTGGGTGTCACCGCCTGGAAAATAGGTGAACCGGCCTATTCTACATGGACCCATTTCAGAGAGTGACGTGAGTGAGTGGGCCCCTCTCTGCCCTCACTGCATATTGGGCAAGATGCACTGGCAGTACCACCCTGACATCAGAAGAGGAAACTGATCAAAACCCACTTGAGTTGTAAGAATCAGCGATTTTGTTCAGGGCAAAGAACTCATGTTTGTAGTTCTCCCAACACAGAGTCTGTCTGGCAAAACCCCAGTTAGTTTTGTAATGAGCACCAGGAGCAGAAAAAGGAGGATCCAGTTGTTTTACTTTTTTAGAAGCTGTCACAAATCAGGCATGAGCCTCTGAGAGATATGATTTCTTGGGCCTGAAAATGATACAAAATGGGCAATTGAGCAAACACAGTATGAAAACAAAAACCATAGGCTTTTGATCCAAATATACCTGGATTCCAATTTCTTCTCTACTCTCTGAAATTGAATCACCTGGAATTATATTAGCAAAGACCCTAAATCCTCAGTTAACTCATCTGGCAAATTAGGAATGCAATACATACCTGAAAGCTTTATTAAAAAGCTTACCACTAATGCTTATAAAATTACTGTTTTACTGCCTAAATTATGTGTTCATTATAGTAGCTATTCTTACTATTAGATATAGGGAATTCTGCCTTTGATTATATGCATGCTGCCGTGCTTTTTTGTTGTTGTTTTTAAAAGTAACTATAAATGAAAGGTACATTTGTAAAATAAGGTTGTTTTTGTTTGTTTGTTTGTTTGTTTGTTTTTTAGGGCTAGACATAGTTTTCAAGAGTCTTTGATTACCTTTAAGCACACAAGTGTTTTACAAATCATTAACTACCTTGGCTTAGTAGAAGTGGGAGTATAGATAGTGATTCAGAAACCCTGAAGTTAAACAGTGAAGAAGTGTTAACAACTGAAAATAAATCAGAAGACAAACCTTCCTTAAAACCATAACAGATGGAAAATATTTTAAATTCTGAAAGTTTGATTTATGTACATCTTTTTACTTAAGATCTACTGCTTAAGTATAAGCCTTATTATTATTGTTGGTTTGACAATTTTTTTTGAAAAGTGCATCAAGTAAACAATAATGTGAAATCTTTTGGCAGTTTTGTTTTCATATGTATGGATGAAGTGCCTCTTTCTTAGTGTGTAGATGTAACCCATATAGATGATTTTCTTCTACGAACAATAAGATCAGTTAAATACTGCCTTTTGCATTGCGTCTAAAGGGGTGGTGTTAAGGGGGAGGTGACTAATAACAACCTAGTTGTTGAGTCATCGTACTGCCCCCTGCCAGGGCAAAGCTATATTAAAAGAAAATAGGAGGTAATTTGACCTGCACACAAACCAAGTCTGCAGACAGGAAAGGGTAGAGTGTGATCAGAGGTGGACTGAGGAGATAAATAGATTGGCATATGGACTGTTCTTTCATTTCACCCCTGGAGAACTTTATTTGATTACCCATTACTGGATTCTGTAGCAAATATAATAAAGAACAATTTTTAATTTCTCTTTACAAACATGGCTTTCTCTCATAGCCTCAATAGCTGAAACTCCAGGCAAAAAACAAAAACAAAAACAAAAAAACAAACAAAAAAACACAGCATTTCTGTTTTCACTTGTAGGTGAAGAAAAATGTATCCTTAGAGAAAATTCAGTGCAGTAGATGGTTTTCATTGGAAGATTTAGCATTTGCATTGTTTAAAATATCTGGAGAACCATGACAGACTCAGTTTGTTAACCCATAGTTATTAAATTTACCCCACCAAAGTGATGTGCAGAAATCAATCATGCTGATATTGATAGAGACTTGCCTACTACCTACTACTACCTGCAAGTAACATAGCTTTCGGATAGCCTTCATATATGTAATTATTTATGCAGTGGTAACAAACTGTTTCTACATGAACAAAAGCCATGAAAGAGCAAGGCAACTGTTAATTCTGGCAATAGAAAAAGTCAGGAAAACGATATTAGGTTATTAGCCAGGAAAGAGAAAGACCTTAGGTAACTTAAAAAGTGACATCTTCCATTTGGGCGTAATTCGGATTAGCTCTCTATGGAAATGTGATGTGTGTATGTGGAGATTTATAATATTGTTTTATTGGATGTTTCAGTGAGAATGCATTTTAATAGCTTTAAAACTATCTGGTCCTTTATTGACTCATTAAGTGATTGCTTAATTTTTTCAGTTATATTTTATGGCATTTTATTAAGGAAAATGACATACTATAGTGATATTCACAACTTTCAAGATTCTCAGTCTAAGGGTATATATTTTAAATATCACCTATCTACTTTATATTTTTCTGGAAAATGGATACAGATCTATATTCATTGAGCAAAATTAAGCAAACCTTTACTGTAGTTGGTAGCATTGCTTTATGGCTTTTCTCATAAGATAACACTTCAAAATAATATTTGCAGACAAGCTGGAGTAAATAGTTGAGGATTTTCCTGCCTGTTGACAGCCATGTGAATCCCCTAAATCTTACCAGGCCAGCCCCAAGGACAGGAAGAAACAGTATATCAAAGGCCTGTAATCTACTCTGCCTCACTGCATCGGTTGGGAAGCTCTTCTCTGTATAATATAACCTATCTGGCCAGACTGGAAGAAAACAATCTCAATACGACTATGAATATACATACAAAACAGTAAAATTTAGTTTGTATTGCCACAAGGTTAAAGATATGGAAATGGAAATAAAATAAAATAAAACAAATACAGTTCCACTTCCCTCACTTTATCCCAACTGCATTAGAAAATAATTAAAATAAGGCCAAGCCTGGTGGCTCATGCCTGTAATCCCAGCACTTTGGGAGGCCAAGGTTGGCAGACCACTTGAGAACAGGAGTTCAAGACCAGCTTGGACAACATAGTGAAATCCCATCTCTACAAAAAAATTTTAAATATTAGCCAAGTATGGTGAGGCACACCTGTACTTCTGGCTACTTAGGAGGCTGAGGTGGGAGGATCACTTGAGCCCAGGAGTTTGAAGTTACAGTGAGTTATGATTGTGCCATTGCACTCCAGCCTGGGCAACAGAGCAAGACCCTTCCTCTAAATAATGATAATAGTAGTTGTCATAATTAATATACATCAGAGGTATGCTAGTCCAATTATAATTTGAAATAAAATGAATTTCTGCTTCCGGAGCACCAGTATTTCCACAAAGTTGGTTTTAGTGCTTTCACTGCTCATGAAATCGTCTTAGGGATTTTTGATGGACAGATGAATGGATAGATTACTGACAAAGCATTAAACGTCTGAAAGGTACATTGGCACTGGACATGTCATCTAATTTTATTCTGAAGATAATAGAAATGAAAGGGTTACTGCCTAGTTTCTTTAAAAAACAAAACAAAACAAAACTTAATTAAGAGTATAATAGAAAAACAGGACAACTGGGACCTAGTTCGTCTAGCCCTGAAATTGTCAGAGAAACTGAAAAAAATGTAACTTCTCTCATGAAAAGAAGACAAAGAAATACATTTAAATATAAAATGTTAAGCTATACTGAAGCTATAGTTTCATGTTTTTCAATCTATAAAATCTATGAAGTATTAACTGAATTTTAATTAACCTAATAATTTGTGGCAAAATTATCTGATTTACCAACTAAAACAAATAAATTTACTTCAAAATTGTATTAGATTAGTGAAACTTGATAATATCTCTGTTTTCTACATTTATTTTTCACAAAATGAAAGCATAAGGCCAACCTGTAGCCAGAGGAAGTGTTTGTATATTCTAAAACAATATTAGAAAAATATATGATTGCTGTGAAATTCATAATGCTAAATGTCATTAAGATGAATAAAAGTATCATAATACAGTACTCTGTCAACAATAAAGTAAAACTCCAGAAAGCTCTATGATGTTAGATAAAGAGGGCCATGATGAAAACAGTACATATAATCCTTCTGTTTTCTTTATCCAACCGGAAGCTTTTCTGTGGCCACCTTTGGAACAGCGGTATTAGCACTGCATAACCAACTCATAGCGAATAATGTTAAACTAACAAATGCATTTCAACAGCTTCATTTATAGATAAGAGGGCCTCCAAAGACAGGCAAGCAAATTGACTAAGCTCTTTAAAAAATGGTTTATTGCCCTAGAACACAATTGGGAAAAACTCAAATTGCACATTATAGAATTGCGTATTTTAAAACATTTCTATTAGCTGTTATTTTTGTGTATTCTTTAGTATCAATTTACACGTATCGCAATATGTATAAATATATGTGCTTATACATTTGCATGTATACATGTGCATGTATATGGAGTAATCAGTGAAGTTCACTGCCTTGAAATACATACAGATGGAAACGTACAGATGTTGGGAAACGAAGACTACTCTCCGCACCTAATTTTCCTATAAAGGGCCAACAATTCCTAGGAGAACAGATTTATTTGATTGGTGAGATTGAAAGAAGAAAAGGAACAATTTGTTTCCCATTTTAATGTAATCATCTACACGGCACATGCTTTCTCTGCTTCTCCCGAGGAAAGCTTACAGAGTAGGCTCTGTCCCAACTGCAGTTGTGTGTGGCCACCCAGTGTCTCCATAATAAAGTGAGTAAATCTATTTCTATTCAGAAATGCATATTAGGTAGCCTATTAAAACTGTGTGTGTGTGTATATATATACATGCAGTATATGTGTGTGTATATATATACACACACATATATGTAGTATAGTATATAAAGTATATGTGTAAAATATATGTTATTGTAACTATAGTTACATATGTTATAGTAACCACATATGCAATGGTCCTGATACATACATCAGAAACGAAAGCACTGGTGAATAAAAGGGCTGGAGTGACAGGTTAAGACTAGGTCACGCAGGTGCTATGCTCTATCCTATGAGCAATGGAAAGTTAGTGAAGGGTTTTTAACTAGGTGCGCGAAGGCAGATTTGTTTTCAAAGCATCAAATAATTGGTGAAATAATGGTCTTTCAGATAAATACGAGAGTCTACAAAATTGAGGCATTTTCTCCAATCAAGTACTTTGGACAATACAGGTTCCCATATGCTTCTGCAGAACCAGCTCTCATTTATAGTAACTGTGTGTGTATATATATATTTAGTAGGCTATCTTATACGCATATGTGTGTGTGTGTGTATATAGTTTTAGCAGGCTACCTAATATGCACTTATAGATATGTTGTGTTTTATAGTCAAGCTTTTTTTTAATGATAAAGATAACTTTTATTCCCAAGTATCTGTCTTTTGTGTCTATTGCTTGTTTCTTAGCTCAGGAGAGAAATAAGTGCTATGAGTGTGGGTTTTTGTGTGTGTGTGTTTGTATATATCTTTCTTTATATATGAAGAATCATATATTTTGTCATAAAACAAAACAATCAAGAGAAAAAACATACTTATAACATTCATCCATATGCAAATATATTTCAAAACTTTAAAATATTCATATCCTTTAAGCCAGTAAGCACAAAATAATTTATAAAATTATAAAAATAATACATTTCAGCAAAAATAATGTACAACTTTGTTTATTACACCATTTGCTGAATATTTGTGAACATTTAAAAATGTTCAATAAGAAACTGGTTAAATAAATTACAATATATCCATAGTATAGATTGTGTATTTACAGAAAATCTTTTTGAAAAAAATTAAAGACATAGAAAAATGACATTGTTACTTATATTAGAATGTATGCAAGTATATTCATACATATTAAAAAGCAAAGGGAAAATATACCAACATGTTAATAGTGTTTATTGTTTTGTAAGAGAGATGTTGTAACAAAATTATTGAAAAGATTAACTAGAACTAGTTCCAATAGTTACAATTAACAAATTGCCTGATTTCAGGTTAAAAAACAAAGACATTTGTAACACTCAGTACTATGTAAAGATAGAACTTGATACCCTGTAAGTGGTGAGCTCTTGGTCACGAGAGGAATTCACTAAGAGGGTGGATTACTGCTAGCCTCATATGGTTTATATTATACTTATACACTAATAGTGCCAAAAAGATATGCTCCTTACAATTATTTCTAATTCTCAGAACTCACAATTTAGTATGATTTTGAGATTAGAAATCTGTCTTTGTAATTCATTTCCATGCATATCTTTAAACAGATATGTTCTGGCTCTTTTTGTATAGGGATAACTTTGCTGAGATTTAGTAGAACTTCCGTGGCCATGAAGGGTGATCAGGAAGACAGGAAGAAGCAGCAGTGAGTGAGAAGGCTGAAAGTAGAGTAGAATCGTTGCTAATCTCCACTACTATAGCATTCTTTCTTTCCTACATTCGGAGTCACTAGGTTCTCAGAACTGGTCATGAAAAGCAGGGAAGTACATTGAGTGAGAGGATATATTGAGTCTATCCCAAATCTTAAGGGTTTAAGCTTTAGGAAAGCAAAAAAGAATTTTGAGTGCAGGACCTTCATGGGCCATGTTACTCTAAGTCATAACTTATCAGGGTTCAAGGGGAAGTTAAAAATCACCAAGTTGAATCTTCCTCTCACATTGATGTTTTGATTATACCTGTGGGAACTTCAGAGTGTGAGCACACCCAGATTTGAAGAAAACTGAAAAATACAGTTTAAAGGGGCCTATAGGAGGGTGGAGAGTGAGAGGAGGGAAAGGATCAGGAAAAATGACTAATGGGTACTAGGGTTAACACTTAATACCTGGGTGATGAAATAATCTGTACCACAAACCCCCATGACACAAGCTTACCTGCATAACAAACCTGCACATGTACCCCTGAACCTAAAATAAAAGTCAAAAATATATATAACAAATAAAAACAAAGAACATGAGAGAAAATGCATCAAAAAGTGGACCATCGGAAGAAAAGAATGTGAAGACAGCTTCAGTTAAATGTTTGTTTCACTGAAGCTAGTAAACCACAAATGAAATATTATACTTTTGTTCTCTGTAGAACAATGTTTTGATGTCTTATCTTTTGCCCTCCTTTAACTACCATCACCCTGTAGGCATCAGCTTGCACTGTTCCTTCTGCATTTGAAGTGTGACTATGCCCTAGATGCAAATGTATCTACTAAACAGAGAAAACACTACTTAGTTGATGGAGCTCAAGAAGTACTTATTCTACATAAAATCAGAGTCTGAAACAAAAACACGAGGCAAAAATTATAGGGCCACAGATTGAGGGTCAATAATCGTAGTTAACGGAATTGTCAAAAAATAAATAATTTTTCTTAAGTAGTGGGTTTTCCATTCCTGAAGGTGTTCCATCAAAGGCAACATAGCAGACTTTAGTGAATACAAGCGGGAATTCATTCAAAGAGTGAGCTCTTCCTCAATTTTATTCTACATTATGTAATTACTGTGGATAAAGCACTGAACAGAAGAGACATGGCTGTCTTGATGGTGTTTATACTTGAGGGAAAATATTACACACACACGTATGTAAACTGAAATAGCGATAAGTGCAATGAACAAGGAATTATCAGTGCTGTGGATGTGTTGACCTGTGCTCCTACCCATCTGACCTGGAAGAAGGAAGCTGGGAGTAGACTGAGGTGTCAAGGTATATTTTTCTGACTAAATGACATTTTACCAAAACTTGAAGAAAGAGTAGGAATTAAACCAGTGGAGAGGGAGAGGGAAACATGCAACAGAGAGGACAAAACACATATGCAATGGTTCTGATACATACATCAGAAACGAAAGCACTGGTGAATAGTAGGGCTGGGGCGACAGGTTAAGACTAGGTCACGCAGGTGCCATGCTCTATCTTACGAGCAATGGAAAGTTATTGAAGGGTTTTTAACTAGGCATGTGAAGGCAGATTTGTTTTCAAAGCATCAAATACTTGGTGAAATAATGGTCTTTCAAATAAATACGAGAGTCTACAAAATTGAGGCATTTTCTCCAGTCAAGTACTTTGGACAATACAGGTTCCCATATTCCTCTGCAGAACCAGCTCTCATTTAAAAACAAGAGAAACGTCTTTTAGAATTGGTGCTCTATTATTCCCAAGGATTTAGAACTTTGAGTTCACAATTTTTAGAACAGGAGAGGACTTTCAAGACGATCCCATCTGACATTCTCTCATCTCCTGAGACCCGCCTGGGAAGTTAATGGAGTTGCTAAGGACCAATTTCTAAGTGAAGAGCTAAAATCAGAAACTGGATCTTCGAACTCCCATCTAATCTTGCCATTAGTCAATGTTGCTCTTTTGTAGATAGTTAGCAATTTTAATAATTCTTCAGTGTTTATCGGGTATTGTCATTTTAAAAATGAGATCTTGGGATATTGTGTTTTTATTTTACAATAATTTAGAACAATTAAAAAAGTCATTCGAAAGTCTTTCTTTGTCACAATAATTTAGAACAATTAAAAAAGTCATTCTAATGTCTTTCATCCTTTCTAAATACCATGGAAAACATTTACCTAGTATTCTGAAATTAAATTACTACTGTAATAGCTCTATTGTTTTACATGTTTAAGCACCATTATTCAGGATATGATATTCACATTATAGAAAATACCATATTCTTAGGTGGAGAATAATACATAATAAAATAATAAATAAATGACTTAGGAAACTCTAAAAATTACAATTTAAAAATCTGCAATGGACATGAATGCTCAAGAAGAAAATTAATAGTTACCAATGTGTAAAATTGTTAGCCTTACCAGGAATTTTTAAATATAGTTATAGATAATTTTATAGAAATCATTTTTAAAATTTGTATCTCACATTGTTGCATCTACAGCAGATTATATTTTTCAAAAATGGCTACAGCAGTATTTCCATTCCCATATGTTCTTTCCCAACCTTGCCACTTCCATCAAGAGGTAGAATCTATTTCCCCTTCTCTTGAAACTACGGGGAGACCTTATAACTGCTTCAACCAAAAAGAACAGGCAGAATTGTGTAATCTCAGAGGCTGGTTCTTAAAGGCGATATGGCTTCTCTTTCCCCCAGCCCCACCCCTGCCTCCTTCCTCCACTGTCTCTCTCTCTCTCTCTCCGTCTCAAAGCTCAGCTTTGGAACCTAGCCACATTGTTAAGACAAAAACCAGGCCACATGGAGAGACTTCATTTAGAAAGTTGATCCAGTTGACAAATTTTACAAACTCATCCATACTGGCACACATGCAAACACACACACACACGCTACTGAAAATACTTAGAACTTAGCAGAGTGGAATCGGACCTATATGAAAGATACAAACAAAGACACACACACACTCACATGTATGTACATACACACATACTTAGGAAAGCAAAAAAGAAGTTTGAGTACAGGACCTTCACGGGTCATGATACACTAAGTCATAACTTATCAGGATTCAAGGGGAAGTTAAAAACCACCAAGTTGAACCTTCCTCTCACACTGATGTTTTGATTATACCTGTGGGAACTTATACATATATAATCTGACATACATTATATATATATGGCATGTAATATATATGTGTATGTATAATCTTAAGAGGAATATAAAATATTCTGAACAAATTAAAAAGTTGTATGCTACTAGCTGAAATGTGAGGTATTGAGGACAATCTAAAAATAAGCAATCTGGCAAATAACATCTGTTAAAATCATAAAACCTTTAACCCAGCAAATATTCTCCTGGAAAAATATTTCTAAGACACTAATCACCACTACATAAAGATGTAAATAGAAATATTTTATTATTTAATGTTTACAGAAACAAAAATAATGGATATAATTTGAACATCCATTAAGAGAAGAATTACAGGATATATTATGTAATAGTATATAGCCAATATAAGATTTGAATCGATGTATTATTTTATAATCAATAAAGTTTGAAAATTGTTCATTTATTTGATTTCTACAAGGTATTGAGTGAGAAAATAAAGATTACATAGGCAAATATACATATTATCTTTTCATACCTCTGTGAAATGATGTTAAAAATAGTCCTATATGCTATGTATGCATGTATTATGTATAAATGTTGTGTAGATTTAATTATGTGGGCTAGTTAAATTCCCTAAGTGGGGACGTTGGTGGGGATGATATCCAGGGCAGGGAAAGACAAGCTATTACTGTAACTACATAACAGAGAATGACAAAATTTAATGGCTTAAAGCAGTAATTCTCAACTGGGAGTGATTTTGCCTACCAAGTATATTTTTGATTGTCAATACATATGTGGGGTTGCTACTGGCAGGAGGCTAGGAATGCTCTTGAACATCCTATCCATGCATAGGATAACCACCTATAAAAAAGGATTATCCTGTCCAAAAGGTCATTAATACAGTGCCAAGAAACCCTGGCTTAAATAAGTGACAATATTTATTTTGCTTCCAAATCTGCAATTTGGGCAAGGCAGGGCTGGTTGAGGACAGCTCAATTCTGCTCTGCTCAGTGTTAGGCTAGAAGGCTGGGCCTGAAATCATGTGAAGGCTCTCACAGGTTTTCCTTTTAATATTGGTAGTTTCTTATCATTCTTATTTTATTTGGTGTTATTGTTAGTAATGGCTACTGAATTTTATCAAATGCCTATCCAATATCACCATCTATACATTTTCTGATCATGAATATTCATCCCTTACTTTAATGTACCTGAAGTACATACTTTTTATATATTTAATAGAAATTACCTGTGAATATCTCTGTTCCTTCAATACTTTTCTAAGTGATCATTTCAGATTTTCCACTTATTTTTCATTCAATTGTGGTAATTACATATTTTGCCCAAAAATCATTCATTTATTTTGGTTTTCAAATGGGCTGCCATAGAATTGCATATCATAACATATATTATTCTGTAAATACTGTCTGTAGTTAAATCTTCTTATCTCTATTCTTTTCTATTTTACTCCCTTTCTTTTGTCCTTATTCAAGCATGTGAAGGATTTGTCATTTTTATTGGATGTGTCAAAAAAATAACCTTTTGACTAATATTGGTTGTAGTTTGTCTCAATTGTAAATACAGATTATAATTGTGTTCAGTTCACAGCGTTATTATTGTGAGGATTAAGTCACTTAATTTTCATGACATGCTTAGATTTACTCAGATTTCAAAAGAAACTGAAATGTTCTTATTCAAATTATATTTTCATCAAGTTGCCAATGTGATATGTAGTTCTTACTTTTTATATTGAGCTGCTGTAAGGTGTCATGCAAAGCTCTATGACTGCAAATCTGCTTCACAAAATGTGACTTTTATCAGTACATGTTAGCCTATTTTATTTTCTATTTAGTGCTTTCAACCCTGAAGTCCACCTTCTAACATTAATATTGTTATTTATCCTCTCTCTCCTCCAACCTCTCTCTCGCATTTATTTTTAGATTTTCATTACTTTCTTTTTATTCTGATTCTTGCAAATAGTATAAGCTAGATTTTATTTTTATTTACTTTTAAAATTTATTTTATTTTATTTTTTTATTTTATTTTTTTTTTTGAGACGGAGTCTCGCTCTGTCACCCGGGCTGGCGTGCAGTGGCCGGATCTCAGCTCACTGCAAGCTCCGCCTCCCGGGTTCCCGCCATTCTCCTGCCTCAGCCTCCCGAGTAGCTGGGACTACAGGCGCCCGCCACCTCGCCCGGCTAATTTTTTGTATTTTTAGTAGAGACGGGGTTTCACCGTGTTAGCCAGGATGGTCTCGATCTCCTGACCTCGTTATCCGCCCGCCTCGGCCTCCCAAAGTGCTGGGATTACAGGCTTGAGCCACCGCGCCCGGCCACTTTTTAAATTTATGATTGACAGATAATAATTTATTGTGTGTGTGTGTGTGTGTGTGTATATATACATATATATGGCACAATATGATGTTTCGGTGCATGCATACATAGTATAATGATCAAATTAGGGTAGTTACCATATCCATTACTTCAAATATTTATCATTTCTTTGTGGTAACGACATTAAAAATCTTATCTTCTAGCTACCTTGAAATATATTTGTTACTGCTACAGTCACCCCACTGTGTAACAGAACACTAACACATATTCTTCCTGTCTCTCTGTAACTGTGTGGATTTTTCAAAATCCAGTTTAAGAACATAAACCTTTTTTTTATGGGAAATTATAGTCCATACCCAATCTCCATAATGCTTGATAAAACATCTTATATCTTTCATTTCATTTTATGTTTTCATTTATCTGGTCTGTTACTTTTAGCACGTTTTGCAGAATATATTTATTTTTTATGTTTATTGACATGAGTCTTTTCCAAAATCAAAATATCAGAAGAATTAGTCTTTATGTCCCCTCAGCAACTTGCTTGTTCTATGAAGTTAGCCATTCCTTTTTCTGTAATCCTTAAAGCATAACTAATACCTGCCTCTGATTACCTCTTAGGATTACTACAATGATGAAATAATCTATATGTATTTTATAAACCATTTATTTGCAAGGTGTTGTTAATACTTCAAGGAAATATTAACATATAAGTAACTAACGATAAAAGCTAACAAATTTATTATGTTACATAGTTGACAAAAATCTGTTGTTACTAAATTATATATATAATTAATATAAAATTTCTAATATATATTATAAATTTCTGCCATGTTATCTCTCACTTTTTCTCTCTCTGTGTATATATATATACACACACACACATATATACACATAGAGATATATATATATACAGATATATATATACACAGACATTTCTACAATATTTTTATAATTAATAGCCTTTTTTTTTGTACTTTTAGCTTTACAGAAAAGGTGAGTAGAAAGTACAAAATTCCTATAAACTCCCTTACCCTCACCCTAGGTTTCTGCTATTATTAACATCTTGCATTAGATGGCACATTTGTTACATTTCATAAACCATTGTTGATACATGCTTATTAACTGAGTTCCACAGTTTGCGTTAGTGTTCATTTCTTGTGTTGTACTTTCCATGGGTTTTGACAAATGTCTGATGACCTGTAGCCACCATGACAGTGCCATACAGAATAGCTTCACTGTTCTAAAAACACCTTGCTTCACATTCTGTCTTTCATTTTTTATTTTCCATTTTTATTTTCTTAATTTTAATGCTTTTGTATCTTTTTTCTATTCAATCTTTATTCTTATGTGCTTGATAAAGTTGGTATTCATTCCATTTTTTCACCTTGTTAATCTGGAAATCATACCTTATTTTTATTATTAAGTAGCTGTCTTTCCTTCTGGATGTTCATACTGAGACACATTTCACTCTATTGCTATGAATAAAAAACTGTTACAGTAATAATAATAATATTTATCAAGTATACACTGTGTGCCTTTTGGAAGTGTTAGGAATCTATATGTTTTTTATTATAATTAATAATCTATAATAATTTGTAGTGTCTCTGTCTCTTATACACATCTAGATGTGTATAAGAGACAGAGTATACACTGTGTGCCTTTTGGAAGTGTTAGGAATCTATATGTTTTTTATTATAATTAATAATCTATAATAATTTGTAGTGTCTAATTCAGTTCTCTCAACATCCCTATAAGATAGGGATAATTATCATATCTAACTACTGAGGAATTGAAGCATTTACCTTATGTTATGCAGGTAGTAAGAAGTGGAACTAGTATTTTTGAAAACAGGTGGATCAAGTTTGGTCAAAGCTTTGGTACCCTATTTTGTATACTGACTCTGATAAACTCAATTAGTTATCTCAGGGAAGCATTCTAGTTTTTCATTCTTTCCTTCCATCCAATAAGATTATATTTTAAAAATATTTTTAGCTACCTCTCTCACTCTCATCTGCCCCTCCCAAGATACCTTTAAAATGTTTTGTGCTCTATTTTATACACTATTTTATGCTCTATTTTATGCAATTATTCCTATATTTTGCTGAGATAATTTAGAATTTTTACTTCTTACTGTTTTTCTTACCAATTATTTTTACATCACAAATTAAAATGAGATATTACTTTTCCTAGTAGAAAATAAAATTAAAGGTATAACCCAGTGTTGTCAAAACTAGTCACACAGCATACATTAGTAAAATATTTATGTAAAACACTTTGGTAATAGATATAAAGAATATTTACTTGTTAATACCTATTTATTAATTCTACTCTAGGACCATAATGTAAGAATATATGAAGAAACGAAGACATAAATTCAAACAAAATTACATGTCTCACATTTATAGCAAAACATAAAATTTGCCAAAACTTCAATGAAAAAGTGAACAGTTTGAATTAATCAACTGGGGTCAGAGAGCAAGCAAAGTAAGTGAGCAAAGTGATAGAAAGATAATGGATTATTGTCAGATCATTAGACAAGGTGAAATTGTGAAAGGTATCCCAAAGCTACTAAAATGTATTTGGATCTCTTTCTCTAGAAAATAGTCTAGGATTCACTTTAGACAACCTTTTGGAGTAGTAATTTATTGAATAATTTGCTGGACTTGAGGCTCTCACATGAGCAACTGAATACTCCTAGGTATGATTGTGAATGAGTAGAAGAAATAGAAGTTGTGGTGAGGGATGAAAACCATCAACTTGATTTGGTCTAATCAGTACTTTCATAACATGCCTTAGTGATCATATATATATGATCATAGTGATACATATACATATATGTAAAATTGCAGTTGGAACTTAGATCTCTTTTTGCATCTAATCTTCTACCATAGTTCCCACCATACTTCCCTATACTGAACTATTATCCAATTTCGTGAAGCCACCAACTTCTTGTTCATTACTGGAATATTTTTACAGTACTTAGGTCTTCCCCAACATTTTAGATTCAATGATATTTTCATGAGGTTTATAAAACTTTCTTAATGACATTTCCACCAGGTTTATAAAACTTTCTTAATGATATTTCCATCAGGTTTATAAAACTTTCTTAATGATATTTCCATCAGGTTTATAAAACTTTCTTAAGTATAGCTCTCTAAGTTCACTCTAATGTTTCACATAAAAAAACAAGGAATCATGTATTTTATATACTATTTTAGATACAGAAACTTGCTAAATGATGTGATGAAGATTTTTGTTAAATGCACTGATACTTTGTCTGTTTCTCTTATGCTAGTGGTTCAATAGTATTGCCTCAGGGATAAAAGTTTTTTGCAAAAATAAAATGCGATGATGTTGGAAAAAATACTAACTATAGTACATTGCACAAGTTTGGTTCTCAATATATTTAGCTTATTAGGTATTTGTCTTTATTTATGATGATGATTGTGAAAATTGAAAATAGAAAAAGAACTAAATTACTATGAAGTCTTCTCATTTTTCAAAGTGACTTAACAGAAATTTATCTCCAAATCTCTACTATTTTTGCCTAACAAGAAACTGCTCAATTAATGAGTAAACAAGTCAGCCTTGAGGAGTTTTGTTATTATATTCCATAAAATGATGTAGCATAGAAACTCAGAAATTCTCATCTACTTACTTGCAATTCCCCAGCATACTCAACACTTTTTAAAATTCCTTACTCTCATACTGCATTATTCCATGTGGAAGCTTCTTGTCTAACACATTTTTGTTTGTCAGAGTCCCACTCCAGCTATATCTTCCTTATTCACTCACCTCCTACACTGGTATTGTTGGTGAAGAGTAGCTCATGTATCAAGTATCCTTAGTACCTGACAGGATGTATTTGGTAATAATATCTCCAGAGCACTCAGCATCACATTCCAGAATTCCTAAGATGTAAAAAGTGCTGAGAATTGAAAGGTATTGGAAACCATATTTTCCACTTCTCTTCTGTACCTTCCTGTTTTCCCCACCAGACTATGACCTGTTGGATGTACATCTCTATACATACAGCACACTCTCACATTAAATACTCGTTAAAAAGAAATAGTTGAATATATTTTTACAAACTAATTCTCAGAGATGGTATGAAGACAAAAGTCACACACCCAAGAATAAGGCAATGAGGCTGTTTAGAGTTGTGTTTCTAAAGGAAGATAATTCTTAAGAGTTTTCTCTATAGAGGAATTGTCCTTTGTACACTTTGGCAAAAGGATGGGGAGACCAAAAGTTGCACACACGACTTAAGGATAATACATCATGGCTGTTTGAACTAAAAACCCCGCTGCCAGTCCATTATCATGAACTAGGATAGGGCAGGAAGTCAAGGTTTATTGTCTTGCTTTGGCATTTTCATATTCTGCATTGTGAGCAATCTCTACTGAGAGAGGTGACAAGAAGAGAATAATAGTTAATAACAGATTTTAATAAGTGGGGAATTAGTAGCTAAACTTCATTAGTGATCTTAAGACCCACAAATAAAATTTATATTTTTGCAAATGCTCAATTTAAGAATATTTCCAATCATCTATCCATAAACTCTCAAGTATGTTAAATTTTAACTCATCATCTTAATCACCCTGTCTCTGGGTTCCTGTTCTTTATTTTATTATTTATTTATTTATTTATTTATTTATTTATTTATTTATTTAGACGGAGTCTCACTCTGTCGCCCAGGCTGGAGTGCAATGGCACGATCTCGGCTCACTGCAACCTCTGCCTCCCAGGTTCAAGCGATTCTCCTGCCTCAGCTTCCCAAGTAGCTGGGATTACAGGCGCATGCCCCAACATCCATCTATTTTTTTGTGGTTGTTGTCTTTGTAGTACAGACGGGGTTTCACCGTGTTAGCCAGGATGGTCTCGATCTCCTGACCTCGTGATCCGCCCGCCTCGGCCTCCCCAAATGCTAGGATTTATAGGCAGGAGCCACCACGCCCGCCGTGGGTTCCTGTTCTTTAAACATATAGCTATGATTCCGTAGCCCTTTTTGTTAATGTTAACCTTGTTGTTTTCTCCTTTATCCCAATGACTGTTTCCTCATCCCTTAACTTCTTCAATTAAAAAATCTCATCTTCTTAAAGTTTTCTGCTTTTATTCTGCTCTGGGCCTGTTTGTCCCAAATCCAAGTCTACAGAGTAGAATGGAATGTTTTGTGGAGAACCTGACTTCTACTTGATATACCACTCACTAACAGTGTAAGCTTAAACAAAGCATTCTCTCTGGACCCTTAGTTTTCCCATTTGTAAGAAGAATGGATATTGGAGTTAATAATCTCCATGCTCTTTGAGCCAGACATTTTAAGACACTAAAATTCTCATGTCTGTCTCTCACAAATCCTTTGCCAGTGAGCTGTTGCATTCTTCAGGCACTAGAGGGAGCTTCTGGGAGAGTTTTCTAATACGTTTAGAGTGAAGTAAGGGATGAACGTCTTTAAAACAATTCACATTCTGATTGAAAAAATGTAATTTCACTTTTTAATTTAATGTAAAATAAATAAATGTTGCAGCAATTATAAAATTTTGTATTATTATGACTCTGTAGCATGAAGTTAACTTAATTCGCTTTAAATAACAATCAAGTCTTGAATTTTTTGTCCTCTATCTTTAAATTTATGAAAGCATGGGGAAGCACGTTTAGAAACCAATGGAAAATAGTTCAATTATGTGAGTAGGATTCTTTTTAAAAGCCACAATTCTCAACTGAGATAATTCTCTGCTTGATGATACTGTAAAAGAGAGTTATGATGCCCCTGTGTGCTTTTTAAGAATAGGCTTTAGAAAGTAGACAAATGCAATTTGACAAAGACCTGTTTAACTATGAAATTATTATGAACTTATTTATTAAATTTCAAGGAAATCAGGATTGGGAAATTTGTGAAAAACAAATGAACATCTATTCATCAACCTGAGAATAATGTAGTTTGAGATGAGAAGTTAATTTGCATTTTTATTACTATTATTTATTAAATTATGAAAACAGTCAAAATATTCTTAGATTAAGATATGACTTTGAGTCTTTGCTTCCTTTGTAGACTATTTGCTTATTCTTTGGGGATCTCTCAGATAATATCTTTGATACTCTTACATTTGCTGTGTCTTTAGGTACAGGAATGTTCATCTCTTGAAGGACTGAAATCCTACATAACATTTCAATCTGAGCTTTTATGGCTTTAATTATAATGAATTCTCAGTTTTTCTTTTCATTCATTGCCTCTTTTATTCTCTTTATTTCTGGTACTTCTATTATGGGAGTACTAATAAGTCTCTTCCTAACCTCCATTTTTTTATTAGGCTGTATCCATTCTTTTCGTCAGCTAATACTTTCTGGTTAGATTTATTTATTTATTTATTTATTTATTTATTTATTTATTGAGATGGGGTCTTGCTCTGTCACCCAGGCTGGAGTGCAGTGGCATGATCTTGGCTCACTGCAACCTCCGCCTCTAGGTTCAAGCAATTCTCCCTGTCTCAGCCTCCTGAGTAGCTGGAATTCCAGGTGCCTGCCACCACGTTCGGCTAATTTTTGTATTTTTTAGTAGAGATGGGGTTTCACCATGTTGGCCAGGCTGTTCTTGAACTCCTGACCTCAGGTGATCTGCCTGCCTTGGCCTCCTAAAGAGCTGGGATTACAGGCATGAGCCACCCTGCCGAGCCGAGGTTATTTCTTATGCCAGCCATATATATTTGTGACAACAAATGTCCTTGGTTGATTCTTGCTTCCTGTTGTTCAACATGTTTATATTTTTGAGAATATTTATATCTACACTTTAAATACTTGTTTTCTCTATTATTTTATTAGCTCTATATTCTCTAGTATTAGATATTCCATTTGTTATCCCATAGTGCGTTCACTTTATTCAGAAGCCTCAAGGATTTTTACTGGGAACTCATCTTCTTTTACATGAGACTGTCAGCTGACTTTTAAGACTATAAGATTTCAAGGTTGGGATAGGTATAGTTTTGATGCATTTACTGAGTGTTATTCTTTATGTGTTCTTTTTCTATGTCTTTTCTGACCTATCAAAGTTCCGATGTAGGAACATAAGATGACAAGCCAACTGCCTGAACTGGTAGTATCTCATTTCCTATTCAGTTGTGCAAAGTATGTTTAAACATTTAATTTCTTCTCTCTCTCTCTCTTGTTCTTACTCTTACTCTCAAAATGCTGTTTCTCTAAATTGGAGTACTATTTTTTTCATGAAATTCATATAGTTCATATATTGCTCGGTGTTAGTAAATAAATAAGATATTTTAGATTGAGTTATTAATGAATACAAATATTACCAAAATTCTATTGAAAGAAAAATGCTGCATACATTTTGATTACTCAAATTTAACTAATTATATGTCTGTGTGAAAAATTATAGGGCAGGTGAAAGAATACTGAAAATAAACTGAGAATATCTGTATTTAAATCCTAGATCTGCTTTTATTAATATTTTCACCTTGGTCAAATACCAAGATATCTGGACTTGGCTTTTATAATTCATAATATATAATTCATTTCTTCTCCTCTGAATGTACCTGTTAAGGGAGCATATGCAGCATTCACAGACACACAAGAACACATCAGTGAGAAAAGTCTGTGTGTGTATGTGCGTATGTGTGTGTGTGCGTGTGTGTGTGTGTATGTGAATTTGGGTGTTTATCTAATAATCCCCAATGCAGGGGATTACTTTCTGGTAAACTATGATAAAGGAATGCACTTGACTGGATGTCTAAGTGAGATGTCTAATCCTTTGATGTTAGAATAGCTACTTTTATGGAGCAAACTCCCAAGTCCCTTTATTCAACCATTACATAAGCATGTAGGGCTGCTCTACCTTACCTTGTAGCATGAATGGAACTGAGAGAATGCAGCAGTGGCTATATTGCAAGGGTAGACGCTGACAGCTGATGGCTAGGTAAGCTTTATACACAGGAGCAGGTAGCACAAAGAAAACTACAGCACCTGAGTACAAAAAGTAAAAGATAAAGCAGGGCATTTGCCTGCTTTTCACAGAAAATAAACCTTGTCTAGTAGCAAAGCCTGCGCAGATGACTCATGTTCAGAACAGGCAAATGATCAGCTCCTCTTTCTGTGGGCAGAAACCAACAAGGCAGTGAAGACAGGAGAGATGTCCCTCTCTACGGGCTAAGGCAGATGTGTAAAGAGAAGAGGAAGTAACGCATTTTTCTCTTCCACAACAGTGACAAATGCAAAAAACAATGTGAAAAGTCTTGACAAATTGTAAGTTGCAAAAGAAATAAGAGATGTCTTGACATACTGATTAAATGATGCAGTTATTTGTTTAAACCGCTTTGTACTTTAGATAGAAATTTTTTTTAGAGTGGCATTGTGTACGATGCTTATCGCTCCTGGTGGAGCAGAGCAGGCATTTAACACATGATAGTTTGTTGTTCGAATTTTTACCATACTTAATGTTCTGACAGCTCCATTCAATATTATCAACAGAAAAATGTATGATTCATAACACTTCCTGAAACACTGAAATCTCAATTAGTATTACTAGTAATAATACAAATAGGAGCTCCAGTTTAAAATCCCCATCGATTTCCTAATTCAACTTCCTATAATATATTAAGTATCAATATAATTTTAAGTTATTCTACTTAATTTCATTTTTAATGACCTTTTCTTCTTGATTCTCTTTTTCTCAAAATACTCTATCCTGTTATTTTACCATAATATCACACATCTCTTTTCATCTTCACTCTCTATCCGTAACTCCTCCTCCTCTGGCAGACCATTGAAATTGCTCAAGATTTTAATCTTGTCACTTTTCTAATTCTACACATTTTTTGCAGGTAAACCAATCCATTGCCATTGGTTTAATGACTTTCTATGCCTTGATGACTTGAAAATACATACAGTTAGTCTTAACTTTTTTCTTGATCTCAAGAGAAGGACTTTAAATCCATGCATTATTGTTATCTCACTCTAAATACCTCACAGGCAACACAGGCACGACTCGTCCCAAACTGACCCAGTCTCTGCCATCATTCTCAATCTTCTTTGTATCAGTAATGGTGACACCATCCATTCTGCCACACAGCCGGAATCACAGAAATCATGCTTGACTCCTTCCTCATGTCAACCTTCTGCAATCATGAAGTCTCAGTCCTAAAAACCTTTCTCAAGGCTCAAATTACTTCCTTTCCCACTCTACCACTATAGTCCAAATTCCTATCACTTTTCTGTAGTGGGATATTATGATACAGACAGTAAACATTATTCTGAAGCATTGCTGAACTCAGGAATTAGTAAGTAATCTCTAGTAACTTACCGACTCTTTAATAAAGTTAGAAATCAAGAATGTAAACCAAAAACAGAACAACTTTAAAAAATAAAAACATATGTCTAAATGTCTAAATCATTAACCGGTTAAAGAAAAAAAAAAAAAGGCTGGGCGCAGTGAGTGGCTCACGCCTGTAATCCTATCACTTTGGGAGGCCGAGGTGGGTGGATTGCCTGAGCTCAGGAATTCGAGACCAGCCTGGGCAACACGTTGAAATCCCTTCTCTACTAAAATACAAAACATTATCTGGGCATGGCGGTGTGCGCCTGTAGTCCCAGCTACTCGGCAGACTGAAGCAGGAGAATTGCTTGAATCCGGGAGGCGGAGATTGCAGTGAGCCAAGATCGCGCCACTGCACTCCAGCCTGGGCAACAGAGCTAGACTCAGTCTCCAAATAATAAATAATAATAATAATAATAATAATAAGTGTTATAAAATGTTTAGAACTATGGAAAATAAAAGAATTTGTATCACAATTTTTGACAAATAAAGATTTAGAAGATGGTTTTAGACTTTAAAAATACTTAGAAATAAAACTCAAATATTAACTAATTAAATTTTTAATCCACAAAACTGGTACAACGCAGAATAAAAAAGTTGAAAAAGGAAAGCAACAACAAAAAATAAGAGTAATTGCAAGAAAGAACTGAAAAAATAGAGTTAATAAACAAATTTTTTAATTAGTTTTTTAAGAAATTAATAAAATAGGTATACATATAGATCACTGATTATGACAAAATAGTAAAATATTAGCAATAAAAAAGGGAGACACAATATTAGATATAGTCAATTTTTTAAAAAAATTATAAAATGTTATGAATTTATTATTACAAATAAGTTTAGAGACATAGAAGAAATGATCAATCTTTTAGAAATATTAATTAACAAAATGACCCTACAGAAAATAAATAGAAAATACTACAATAAGTTGTTTTAAAAAAATATAGTCAAAATTCTCCCTTAAAATATATGCTGAGCTCAGGTGTTTTTGTAAGTGAATTTTAAATCAAATTTTAAAAAAAACTGATAATCTCAATTTATTATAAATAAGAAATGGCAAAGAAAAGAAAAAGAAAAAACATACCCCAATTCATATTACAAAGCAATTATAACCTTCTTATTAAAATCTAGACAAGAACAGCATAATAAAAAGAATTATTGGCCAATCTCTGAAAAGTGTGCTTGCAACGTATTACATAATACTTTAGAAAATGTTTCCTTTATTTTCTTTCGCCTTCATATTGTTTGAACAGTTTGGCTCCCATCATTACCATGCTTAAGAAATGAATTTTGTAGGGTGCTTGTGCTGTTTGATTGAGTTTACTTGAATTTTTAGCCATTTTCTTTATACTTGACTGCCAAACTCCACAAGATATTTTTACCTTTTCTAGTTTTCTATAATTTCATTGTCTTGTAGATTCTGTTATCTGACTCTTTGCTAACACTCTTTCTATGTTCTGTGACTTTCCCTTTAGCCCTTTTATGCTGGGAGTTAAACATGTAGAGTCTGACCTATTGCTCTTCGTGATTTATATCCTACTGCCTTGAATAGCACACCCATTCCCGTATGTCTAGTAATCTTCATTCGATCGGTAACTCTCAAACTGAAAAGTTCCCCATCTGATCACTGGAACTGTAGTTTTGTCAGATACTTAGCTCTGCTGTGCACATCACTTCTTTGATTGAATTTGACTAACACCAAACTCAGCATTTTTCCTGTCAAAACTCTGACTTCTAATCTTTTTTACCTCACATCACACCTTGTCCATGGTCACATTTTTTTTTTTTTTTTTTTTGGTAACCAAAGCTTGTCAATGGCATATCATTGAATTTTTTTCTTTTTCATTAGCTGTATCCATCTGATTCAATCTTTAATACAGCTCATATTTGTCTCTTTCTGTCCAATCTCATTTGTACATTGTTAAACAAGTGTTTATCACTAATCTGGAATACGTCATCCTCAATAAGGCTCTTGTTTTCCTCCGGGCTGCACTGCTCACACTGCTCAGTTTTCTGTTAAGCAACCTGCTCATTACAGTAGATCACCAAGGTGATCTGTTCTTCTGTTCTTCAGAAGTTCACTATTTCTTATTGCAACAGGGCTACACGATTTTAAGATTCCTCAAAATCAGTATCTAATTAACATTATTTTTCATTACTATTCTGTATATCTTCACATTCTGTAAATATAATACTCATGTTTATGTTAAATTTCCTTATAAGTTCAACACATTGAAAGCTAAAATAAAGACTTCCTACTATGAAATTGTAAATAAAACCCTTGGCTATGGAATCCAGATTGTATTTTTAGTTGAATTATGCTTTGTTTATTTAAAATACATCAAAGTTGAAAATATAAAGAGATTAAACTGAAAAATGGTCTATGAATGTGTGGGCATTTTTGTCAGATTATTTTATTCTTATTTTTCAAAAAGGTGTTACTTGCTTCATGGCAATTAAATTGTAAAAAATGTATTTTTAGGATGGCAAGTTATCTTTGAAAGCAAGCATTTGGCTCTGGTTAACTGTTTTTTTGTGTGTCTGTGTGTGAGCGTGTGTGTGTGTGTGTGTTTTTTTTTCTTTCCATGGAGGTTAGAGAAGACGCTTGACATAGCTTGTCTGACATTATAGTAAAGGGAGTTATTAAGAAAATTGCCTGTAACTTGTACCAATTTGTGGTTTCTGCATTTTCCCTTTGGCTTCTGTTTTCTAATTCCCTGGTCCCAAGCCACATCAGTTGTTTCTTAATTCACTTTAAGCCACATATCATCATGACAATGTCTGTTACTCAAGATCCCTGAGTCCTTTGCCAACCTCAATGGTTTTTTAATATAATAGAAGAGATTATGTGATTGACAATGAAATTAGATCTTAAGCTGAAACTTAACTTGTAGGAACAGTGACCTATGCTTGGTAGATATTTACATCTTGAGTTGTTCTGTCCCTGTTCTTTGCATTTTCCAAAATTCTTAGATTACTTCACAAGACAATGTCATCTGAGTGTAAACAACAATGATAGCAACGAAATCACAATATTATAATATTAGCATTGTTTAAAGTAATAAGCTGGTTTCTCATTTATAATAATTTCTGACACAAATTCTTTAATCTTATTTTTAATTTAAATTTCTTTTCTTGCATGTTAAGTTCACATTTTTGGTCTCATGAGTGTTATGCATAAAAACATTTTTTAACACAATTGCATTTTGTTATTCTTAATTTTTATAGAAGTTGTTATTTTAAAAGTCTATATTAAGAATGTAGACTTAATTTTTGCTTAATTAGTATTCAAATCCAAAATTAATAGTTACACTAATGTATATTAATTTAGAACAAGTAGTTAGGAAAAATGAATAAGACCCAGTATTTGATAGCACAACAGTAACTATGGTTAACAATAATTTAATTACACTTTAAAAAATAACTAAAGGATAATAACTAAGTTGTTTGTAACAGAAAGGATAAATGGTTGAGGGGATAGATATTCCATTTACCATGATATGATTATCACTCATTGCATTCCTGTACCAAAGTATCTCATGTACCCCATATAGATATATACCTACTAAAAATAGAAAATTTAAAAAAGAACAGTTTATAGTATTTAACTTATAGAAAATATATTCTTTTTTTGAAGTTTAGAGATTTGTTTTCCATATTCTTGAAAGCTTCAAAACAAAAATGGCATTGTCAAATTGTGTCTACTAAAATTCAGGATCGTATATGCTTTTAATATTAAGTTTTACTCATTTAAGTATAGTTATATGAATGAATGTATTGGAGCATCTATATAAATAACCTTGTTCAGAGTAATTCATCAGTGCCTCTCATTTAAATAAAATTTGCATAGTTAATAAAAATGCATATTTTTTCAAGATATGAGACATTTCTTTCTTAGACAATGGGAACAGAAAATATTTTAGAGTTCTCACTGCCCTAGAACATTTTGCAAAACGTAGTTTGCCAACTCTTTCTCTAAAGAACACCATACACTCAAATATGCATTGGCTGAAAGAGCAGATTTTAAATTTAATTTTATATGTAACACTCTTACCTTGAGATGAGATTTCTTAGCCAGCATCGTATACTGCTGTTTCTAACATTAATTTCTCATTGCCAAGTAACTTCACTACTACCTAAAAATGTGTTCTGCTGGCTCATAAACAATTATATCATCAATCCCCTCTGTGTGTAACAAGAGACCTTAACCACAGAACTGGGAAATAAAAGGAAGAATTATGCCAGAAGTCACAACCGTGCCAGCAACCTGCCTTGCAGTGATTGGCTAAATGAGGCCAACCAGTTGAGTTTCATTCAGCAGACGTTTTGAGTTAACCTACAAGCTTTTTTTTTTTTTTTTTTTCTTCATTTTCTCTATTTTTCTTTACTTGGGTCTCTTTTGATTTCATGCTGGCTTTTTAAATTGAGGATAAAGTTAATTCATTTAACAATGCCACAGCTGGAATTAAGTATGCCTCTTCTCTGATCGCTGAGGGGAGGGGCTGTGCTGATTGGTGGTGTCTTACTGGATGCCCAACACCCTTGAGGGCTGTTGCTGAATCAGTGGTGCCTCTAGCGACAGGCAAGAAGTAAACTAATTATGAACATATGGTTTGGCAGACACCTTGTTAGCTTGCTGCTGCGTAGGTGTTTGGAAGGAGGTGAAGGGGAAAGCTTGAGGTAGAAGGTGTGGCTAAAAGTCCCACTGATAAGCCTGGGGGAGATTTGATTGATCCTAATCTTTTTGTCAAGAATCAGCATGCTTCTGGCAGCAACAGCTTGGTAATAACAGAGATTTGTGGCCCTTAAGCTCTTGTGGTGATAGACGGCACACATAACCAGACCAGTCAACTGGCTCCTTATAAGGCCCTCATTTAATTGGCCACAATAGTGGGAACAGAAATGAGATGTTAGGTCAAGGTACAACACATGGCCTACCTGAAATGGCTCAAAATGATCTAAAGCACAGATGTCACTCTTTACTGGCGTGATTACCGTCAGAAGAACAAGAGAAGGCTTGAGAAAAGGACTGCAGGGAAGCCTTTAGTAAGAGCCACGCAAGTGCGGTATTTATATTGTACTTGAATTACTTAAAGAAAAATGCAGACATATAAAGTATTGAGAGGAGACATATTAGATTGGGTTGTGACTTGATCTGAAGAAGAATAAAGCAGGTATTCTATTTTATAAAAAATGAAATTTCTTGGAAAATTAATAGTAGATAGTTTGAAACATTTTGTGAATTTTATGTATTTATGAAAAATTACACACACTCCTGGTATTCAACTGCATAGCTCTAAAAGTCATATATTTTCATCAGCTACATTTTTGCATATAATACTTATTGTACAATAATATATATTAATTATATAATTATATATAATAAAGTATAATATTTTATATAAGACCCTTGGAATTATTGTATAAATTTTATATACCTACTCTAAAGCCTAAATTTTTTGAATACTAAAAAAATTCCATGATGCCTAAGGAAAACTAGTTTATCTAATGGGAAACATTTGCTCTTAAAAGATTTGCTAGTTTCCAATCTTTCTTCTATACTTATGGATGTTCTTATGTCAATTACTCAGGGTGGTATAGACAATAGGGACATTTTGTATATCATTTAAAATAGTATTGGATTATCTAAAATTATATAAATAGTATAGTATTATCTAAAATTATATAAAAGTAATTATGCAGCCTGCCTGTATTAGTTCATTCTCACGCTGCTATGAAGAAATACATAAGACCTGGGAACTTTTAAAGAAAAGAGGTTTAATTGACTCACAGATTCACATGGCTGGGGAGGCCTCAGGAAACTTACAATCATGGCAGAAGACACCTCTTCACATGGTAGCGGGAGAGAGAGTGCCAAACGAATAGGGAACCCCGTTACTAAACCATCAGATCTCATGATAACTCACTTACTATCAGGAGAACAGCATGGGGGAAACCACCCCCATGATTCAATTATCTCCACCTGATCCCACCATTGACCCATGGGGATTATTACAACTCAAGGTGAGATTTGAGTGGGGACACAGAGCCAAATCATATCACTACCTTGCTACTAAGTGATCAATAATTAGCATGTTTCCAGATGGAAGGAATATTGCTCCAGATGTGACCCAGTAGACTCACCTCTATGTTCTGCAATTACACAGATTGCACATGAACGGTGTTGTGTGAAAGTGAATATGTGTACATGTGCATATGTCAATATGGTAATTGTTTGTTCTTCTGGAAATGGTTTGTACACATCTTCTTTTTTAAAGCAGCTACAATTCATTTTTTAAATGTTCCAAACCTTATGTCTTATTGAAAATACACCCACAGGGATCTTGGAATAGGAAAAACTGGAAGTGGGACAGTGTAGAGCACGGCTATAGCCAGATGACTTTAGGCCAGGTTCTAACACGTAGTGGCAGTGTGACCTTGGGCAAATTGCTAACTCCTTAAATTTTTGATGTCCTCATCCATAAATAACACCTGACCTACATGACCTACCACAGTGGGTTAGTGTAAGGATAAATTGAGTTAATATATGACATGGTTTGGATTCATGTTCCCAACCAGATCTCAAGTTGAATGTATTCCCCAATGCTGGAGGTAGGGCCTGGTGGTTGGTGACTGGATGATGGGGGTGATTTCTTATGGTTTAACACCATCCCCCTTTGTTCTGTCATTACAATACTGAGTTCTTGTGAGATCTAATTATTTAAAAGTGTATGGCACCTCCCCGTCTCTCTCTCTCTCTCTCTCTCTCTCTGTCTCTCTCTCATTTGTGCTCTGGCCGTGTAAGATAAGCCTGCTTCCTCTTTGCATTCCACAATAATTGTAACTTTCCTGAAGCCTCCCAAGAAGTCAGGTAGATAGGCAACATTGTGTATAGCCTGCAGAACCATGAACCAATTAAGCCTTTTAAAAAATATTTTATATTAAATAAACCAATATTAAATAAAAACAACTCTCAGATATTTCTTTACAGCAATGTGAGAGTGGATTAATACAGAAAATTGGGACCAAGGAGTAGGGCATTTCTATAAAGATACCTGAAAATGTGGAAGCAACTTTGGAACTGGGTAACAGGCAGAGATTGGAAGAGTGTGGAGGGCTCACAAGATAAGAAGATGAGAGAAATTTGGAACTTCTGAAAGAATTGTTGAACAGTTGTGACCAATGTGATAGTGACATGGACAAAGATGGCCATGCTAATAAGGTCTCAGATGGAGATGAAGAACTTATTGGGAACTGGAGCAAAGGTCACATGTGTCATGTTTTAGCGAGGAGGCTGGCTGCATTGTGCCTCTGTTCTAAGGAATCTGTGGAACTTTGAACTTGAGAATGATAATTTTGGGTATCTAGTGGAAGAAATTTCTAAGGAGCAAAGTGCTCAAGAATGACATGGCTGCTTCTAACACCTACACTCGTATGTGTGAGCAAAGAAATGACCTGAAACTGCTTATATTTAAAAGAGAAGTAGACCATAAAAATTTGGAAAATTTGCAGCCTGGCAATGCAGTAGAAAAGAAAAACTCATTTTATGGGGACCAATTGAAGCCCAATGCAGAAATCTGAATAACTTAAAGGAAGACAAGTGCTGATAGCTTCCAACACAATGGGCCAAAGGCCTTCAAGGCATTTCAGAGACTTCTGGGGCAGCCTCTCCCATCACAGGCCCAGAGACCTTGGAAAGAAGAATGGTTTCATGGGCCAGGACCCTGGGGCCACCAAAGCTAAGAACTCAGGGGGAGTCCATTTAACCCCCCGACCACCTACACTGGAACAGGCACTTGTATCCAAGGCTGAAAGACCAATAGATGGTTCACATCACAGGAATCTGTGCAGACAGCCTCCAGTGCCCCAGTATCAGCTCAGAGCCAGGCAGGTTTGCTGGTTGGCTAGACCCAGAAGTGAGACAACAATCGCTGCAGTTTGGTTCACAGGAAGCCACATCCATAGGAAAAAGGGGAGAGTAGTACATCAAAGGAACACCCCATGGGACAAAAGAATCTGAACAACAGCCTTCAGCCCTAGACCTTCTCTCTGATAAAGCCTATCCAAATGAGAAGGAACCAGAAAATTGACCCTAATAATACAACAAAAGAAGGCTCTTCAGTACCCCTCCAAAACCACACAAGTTCACCAAAAATGGATCCAAACCAAGAAGAAATCCCTAATTTACCTGAGAAATAATTCAGGAAGTTAGTTATTAAGCTAATCAGAAAGGAAGGGACCAGAGAAATGGGCAGTCCAATGTAAGGAAATCCAAAAACTGACATAAAAAGGGAGAAATAGTCAAGGAAATAAATAGCTTAAAGTAAAACCAATAAGAAATTCAGGAAACTTTGGATACAGTTTTAAAAATGTGAAATGCTCTGGAAAGTCTCAGCAATAAAATTGAACAAGTAGAAGAAAGAAATTCAGAGCTTGAAGACAATGTCTTTGTATCAAACCAATCCAACAAAGACAAAGAAAAAAGAATAAGAAAATATGAACAAAGTCTCCAAGAAGTCTGGGATTATGTTAAATGAGCAAACCTAACAATAATCAGTGTTCCTGAGGATGAGGATTATTCTAAAAGCTTGGAAAACATATTTGGGGAAATAATGAAGAAAAACTGCCCCAGCCTTGCTAGAGACCTAGACATCCATATACAAGAAGCACAAAGAACACCTGGGAAATTTATCACAGAAAGATCTTCACCTAGGAACATTGTCATTAGGTTATCCAACGTTAAGATGAAGGAAAGAATCCTAAGAGCTGTGAGACAAAAACACAAGGTAACTTATAAAAGAAAACCTATCAGGTTAACAGCAGATTTCTCAGAAGAAACCCTAAAAGCTAGAAGGGATTGGGGTCCTATCTTCAGCCTCCTCAAATAAAACAATTATCAGCCAAGAATTTTGTATTCGGTGAAACTAAGCATCATATATGAAGGAAAGATACAGTCTTTTTCAGACAAACAAAAGCTGAGAGAATTCGCCACTACCAAGCCACCACTACAAGAACTGCTAAAAGGAGCTCTAAATCTTGAGAAACAAATCCTGGAAACACAAAATAGAACCTCTTTAAAGCATGAATCACACCGGACCTGTAAAACAAAAATACAAGTTAAAAAGCAAAAACAAAAAAAAACAAGAAAATAAAAATACACAGGCAGCAAATATCATGGTGAATGCAACAGTACCTTATATTTCAATGCTAACACTGAATGTGAATGTCTGAAATGCTCCACTTAAAAGATACAGAACCACAGAATGGAAAAGAACTCACCAACCAACCATCTGCTGCCTTCAGAATACTCACCTAACACATAAAGCTCACAAAAATTTAAAGTAAAGGAGTGGGAAAAGGCATTTCATGTAAATGGACACCAAAAGCAACAGTGGTAGCTATTCTTATATCAGACATAACAAACTTTAAAGCAATAACAGTTAAAAGAGACAAACAGGGCTACTATGTGATGGTAAAAGGCCTTGTCCAAGAGGAAAAATATCACAATCCTAAACATATATGCACCTAACACTGGAGCTCCCAAATTTATAAAACCATTACTAATGGACCTAAAAAATGAGATAGGCAGCAACACAACAAAAATCAGGGACTTGAATACTCCACTGACAGCACTAGACAGGTCATCAAGACGGAAAGTCAACAAAGAATGGTTTTAAACTATACCTTGGAACAAATGGACTTAACAAATATATACAGAAGATTTCATCCAACAACCACAGAATACACATTATATTCAACAGTGCATGGAACTTTCTCCAAGATAGACCATATGATAGGCCATAAAACTAGCCTCAATAAATTTAAGAAAATTAGAATTGTATGAAGCACTCTCTCAGACCACAGTAGAATAAAACTGGAAATCCACTCCAAAAGGAACCTTCAAAAGCATACAAATACATGGAAATTAAATAACATGCTCCTGAATGAGCACTGGGTCAAAAATGAAATCAAGATGGAAATTAAAAATTCTTCAAACTGAATGACAATAATGACACAACCTATCAAATCCTCTGGGATACAGCCAAGACAGTGCTAAAAGGAAAGTTTATAGCCCTAAGTGGCTTCATCAAAAAGACTGGAAAAACACAAACTGACATTCCAAGGTCACATCTCAAGAAACTAGAATAAACCAAACCCAAACCCACCAGAAGAAAGGAAATAACCAAGATCAGAGAGGAACTAAATGAAATTGAAACAGCAACAAACAAAACAAAAGGTAAGTGAAACAAGAAAATGGTTTTTTGAAAAGATAAATAAAATTGATAGACCATTAGCAAGATTAACCAAGAAGAGAGAAAAATCCAAATAACCTCACTAAGAAACAAAACAGGAGATATTTCAACTGACACCACTGAAATATAAAAGATTCTTACAGGCTAGTATGAACACTTTTACATACATAAGCTAGAAAACCTAGAAGAGATGTTAAATAAATTCCTGGAAAAATACAACCCTCCTAGCTTAAATCAAGAAGAATTAGATACCCTGAATAGACCAATAAAAAGCAGCAAGATTGAAATACTCATTTAAAAATTACTAAGAACAACAAAAAAGTCCAGGACCAGATGGATTCCCAGCAGAATTCTACCAAACATTCAAAGAAGAATTGGTACCAATCCTTTTGACACTATTCCACAAGACAGAGAAAGAAGGAACTCTCCCTAATTCATTCCATGAAGCCAGCATCACCCTAATACCAAAACCAGTAAAGGACATAACCAAAAAAGAAAACTATAGACCAACATCCTTGATTAACATAAATGCTAAAATCATTAACAAAATGCTAGCTTATCGAATCCAACAACATATCAAAAAGATCATCCCCCATGATCAAGTGGGTTTCATACCAAGGATGCAGGGATGGTTTAACATACGCAAGTAATAAATGTGATACACAACATAAACAGAATTAAAAACAAATATCACATGATCATCTCAATAGATGCAGAAAAAGCATTTGACATAATACAACATCCCATTATGATTAAAACTCTCAGCAAAATTGGCATATAAAGTGCATACCTTAATGCAATAAAAGCCATCTATGACAAACTCACAGTCAACATAATACTGAATGGGTAAATGTCGAAATCACTCCTTCTGAGAACTGGAACAAGACGAGGATGCCCACTCGCATTACTCCTCTTCAACATAGTACTGGAATTCCTAGCCAGAGCAATCAGACAAGAGAAAGAAATAAAAGACATCCAAATTGGTAAAGAGGAAGTCAAATTGTTACTGTTTGCTGATGATATAATCGTTTACCTTGAAAAGGTACCTAATGACTCCACCAGAAAGCTCCTAGAGTTGATAAAATAATTCAGCAGTCTCTGGATACAAGTTTAACATACACAAATTAGTAGCTTTTCACTACACCAACAGTGACCAAGTGGATAATCAAATCAAGAACTCAACTCCTTTTACAATAACTGCAAATAAATAAATAAATAAATAAATAAATAAATAAATAAATGAAATACTTAGGAATATACCTAACTAAGGAGTTGAAAGATCTCTACAAGGAAAACTACAAAACACTGCTGAAAGAAATCACAGATGGCACGAACAAATGGAAACACATCCCATGCTCATGGATGGGTAGAATCAATATTGTGAAAATGACCTTACTGCCAAAAGCAATCTCCAAATTCAATGCTATTCCAATCAAAATACCACCATCATTCTTCACAGAATTAGAAAAAACAATTCTAAAATTTATATGGAACTGAAAAAGAGCCCGCATAGCCAAAGTAAGACTAAGCAAAAGGAACAAATCTGGAGGCATCACATTACCTGATTTCAAACTGTATTATAAGGCCGTAGTCACCAAAACTGCATGGTACTGGCACAAAAATAGACACATAGACCAATGGAACAGAATAGAGAACCCAGAAATAAACCCAAATACTTACAGCCAACTGATCTTCAACAAAGCAAACAAAAACATAAAGTGGGGGAAAGGACATCCTTTTCAACAAATGGTGTTGAGATAATTGGCTAGCCCCATGTAGGAGAATGAAACTGGATCTTCATCTCTCACCTTATACAAAAATCAATGCAAGATGGATTAAAGACTTAAACCTAAGACCTGAAACTATAAAAATTCTAGAAGATAACATTGAAAAAACCTTTGTAGACATTGGCTTAGGCAAAAATTTTATAACCAAGAACATGAAAGCAAATTCAATAAAAACAAAGACAAATAGCTGGGACCTAATTAAACTAAAGTGCTTTTGCATGGCAAAAGGAACAGTCGGCAGAGTAAACAGGTGACACATAAAGTGGGAGAAAATCTTCACAATCTATACACAAAGGATTAATATCCAGAATCTACAACAAGCTCAAACAAATCAGTAAGAGAAAAACAAACAATCCCATCAAAAAGTGGGCTAAGGACATGAATAGACAATTCTCAAAATAAGATACACAAATGGCAAATAAACATATGAAAAAATGCTCAACGTCACTAGTGATCAGGGAAATGCAAATCAAAACCATGTCGCAATATCACCTGACTCCTGCGAGAAAGGCCATTAAAAAAAAAAAAAAAAAAACAGTAGATGTTGGCATGGATGCGGTGAACAGGGAACATTTCTGCACTGCTGGTGGGAGTGTAAACAAGTACAGTCACTATGGAAAACAACATGGAGATTCCTTAAAGAACTAAAAGTAGAACTAACATTTGATCCAGCAATTCCACTACTGTGCATCTACCCAGAGGAAAAGAAGTTGTTATTCAAAAAAGATACTTGCGTATGCGTGTTTATAGCAGCACAATTCACAATTGCAAAATTGTAGAACCAACCCAAATGCCCATCAATCAACAAGTGGATAAAGAAACTGTGGTATATATATATATGATAGAATACTATGCAGCCATAAAAAAGGAATGAATTAATGGCATTTGCAGTTATCTGAATGAGACTGGAGACTATTATTCTAAGTGAAGTATCTCAGGAATGGAAAATGAAACACTGTATGTTCTCAACGATTTGTGGAATCTAAGCTATGAAGACACAAAGGCATAAGAATGATACAATGGGGACTTCGGGGGAAGAGTGGGAGGGGTGTGAGGGCTAAAAGACTATAAATATGGTGCAGTGTATACTGCTTGGGTGATGGGTGCACCAATATCTCACAAGTCAGCACTAAAGAACTTACTTGTGTAACCAAATACCACTTGTACACCAATAACTTTTTGAAAAATAAATAAAGAACAAAAAAAGATACAAGGACGACAAAGGCCAATAATATGCTTACTTTTGAGAGAGTAGTTTTTCTATTTCCTTTAAAGGAAAACAATCTTTATAGCCTCTCCATCTCCCTAACCTTAACTCCCTATGTGCAAAGACCTTTGGGATGGGTTGGGGTGTTTCTGGATTATGACAACACTGTTGAGAACGTTTATGATGTTTGTAAATCTTCCTTCATTCATAGCTTTTTTCCCCCTCTTTGTCTTTTTTTCTGATGCCTTTCTTTTGTCTCGGTTCCCCATGAAAGTCAGGTTTCATTATGATTTCTTAGGGAGCTCTTTTGTCTGAAAAATATTCCAATCTCGAGACCTTCTCATGTGAAACAGTAGGACAATGTGTGAGCATCTTTGAGCTCATTGTAACTTGAGGAAACAAAATTATTATCTGGTATGAAATGGGATAACCACATTGAGTATATACATTTGTTTATTAATTTTTATGTAAGTAAACAGTTGTGCACCAATCATAAAAAAGAAATTTATGTAACTAAAAGGAAAGCAAGTGCTGAAAGCTTCCAACATAATGGACAAAAGGCCTTCAAGGCATTTCAGAGACCTTTGGGGCAGCCCCTTCCATTACAGGCCCAGAGGCCTTGGAGAGAAGAATGGTTTCACGGGCCAGGCCCCCAGGGCCCTGTTGCCCTGTACAGCCTTGGGACACCGCTCCCTGCATCCCAGCCACTCCTGAGCCAGTCGTGGCTCAAAGGGATCCAGGAACAGCTCAAGTAACTACTTCAGAGGGTGCAAGCCATAAGCCTTGGCAGCTACCATGTGGTGATAAGTTTGCAGGTCCACAGAATGCAATAATTGAGGATTAGGTGTCTCTGCCTAGATTTCAGATGATCTATGAAAAGCCTAGATGTCCAGGCAGAAACCTGCTTGAGGGACAGAGCCCTTATAGAGAAGCACTACTAGGTCAGTGAGGAGGGGAAATATGGAGTTGGAGCTCCCATGCAGAGTTCCCACTGGGTCACTGCCTAGTGCAGCTGTGAGAAGACAGCCATGATCTTGTAGACCCTAGAATGGTAGATCCACTAGCAGCTTGCACCCTTGCACCTGAAAGGGCCATAGGCGCTCAACAGCAGCCCATTAGAGTGACCGTGGAGGCTGAAGCAGAGCTGAAGCAGAGACAGAAGCAGAGCTGCCCAAAGCTTTGGGAGCCCACCCCTTGCACCAGCGTTCCCTGGAGGTAGTACATGGAATAAAGGAAGATTATTTTGGAGCCTTCAGATTTAATGACTGCCCTTCTGGGTTTCGGAGTTGCATGGGGCCTGTAACCGCTTTCTTTTTTCAATTTCTCCCTTTTGACAAAGTTTTGTTTACCCAATGTCTATACCTACATTGTACCCTGTCAATAACTAACTTGTTTTTCATTTTACAGGCTCATAGGCAGGAGGGCCTAGCCTTGTCTCAGATAAGACTTCAGACTGTGGACTTTTGAGTTAATGCTGAAATGAGTCAACACTTTGGGGGAATGTTGGGAAGACATGATTGTATTTTGCATTGTGAGAAAGACATGAGATTTGGGAGGGGCCAGGGGCAAATGATATGTTTTGGATCTGTGTCCCAAACCAAATCTTATTTTGAAGTGTAATCCTTAATTTTGGAGGTGGGGGAAGTGATTGGATCATGAGGGTAGTTGCTCATGGTTTAACACCATTCCCCTTTGGCGTTGTTTTCATGAAGTGAGTTCTTGTGATACCTGGTTGTTTAAAAGCACATGCCACCTCCCCTCTTTCTCTTACTCGTGCTCTGGCTATGTAAGAGGAGACACTTCCCCTTTGTCTGTTGCCATGATTGTAGAATTCCCCAGGCTTCCCCAGATGACAATGGCCAGCATCATGCTTCCTGTACATCTTGTGGAACCATGAGCCAATTAAACCACTATTCTTTATAAATTATCCACTCTCAGATATTTCTTTATAGCAATGAAAGAACAGACTAATACAACATACATGAAGATTTCAGCATTAGGCTTGGCAGAATTTACATGCTAAATATGTGTTTGTTAAACATAAGACAGAGAGGCACCTACATGATTCTCATATAGTTCTAGTTGTCTTTAGGTGGTCTGACACTTTAGGGTAAATTTTATAAAAGCAGTGAACCCAAAACAAGAATTGAGGATCTATCAAACCTAAAAATAGAACTTATTTAGATGCATAGGTAAAGAAACCACACACAGCAAAAAGGTTCAATAGGGTCTGCTTGGTGAGGAGAAGGTTACTTCACCCATAGTACTTGCTCACCCCACAATGGGAAGTAATGGTGACACTAGCTCACACATCAGCACCTTCTCTCTTTAAAGCTCCTAGTTTTTAAAAAAATTCTCCCAGGTGTACAAAATACAGCATGAGTTTTCATCAGAGACTATTTATGTTGCAAGTCTTACTAGCTGACTGCAGCCACTTGGTCATGATACCTGTGCACAGTGGACATTATATATTTGCTTATATCAAAAGCCCCATTTTCTAGGCCCTTCATTCCAGCTGATGGGACTTCATTGAGCAGATCAATAACGGAACAGACCTGAAACAGTCCTAACTCCTTAGCGTTGAACCACCACCAAGTCTACCTTTTTTGTTTTATTTTGTCATGAATTATGAGATACAATTGCCTGCAATGTGTTATTTTAATCCCTGGTGACATAATTTGGTTCTCTTTTTCTTATTTAAATAAACAAACATCACTCACTTGTCTTCTGGTAGTTTGCTGCATGCTTGATTATTTGGATTAAGCCATTTCAATTATTCAGATAGTTTCTTTTAAGAGGAACAATATTTATGTGGACCTTGTATAAACATAGAGGGTTTTATGAATGTTACGAATACATATATGTTTTCCACAGAATCATGTCTAGCACTTGAATTATATCTTTTACAGGTAAAAAAACAATTAAAAAATAGCTTTTCCTGAGTATTAGCACATGTATTTTTGTTCACTTAAAACATCTGTCTTTTATTTGTCACCTTAGAAATCAGAACAGTTTGTAGCATTAAGATTTTGCCAGGAATTCATTTAAAAATAAGTAGGAATAGTAGGACCAAAGCATTTTTCAACAGATGGCACTTAGACTATCTATTTTAGCAATATATTTATTTTGTTTTTACAGAAAATTACCAGGCTAATGAGGGTGGTATAATTTTCCCAAGTTCATGCCATCGATACCAAAATCCAGAATGTCTGAGTCTGTCACGTTTCTTGTATTAAAAGTCCCATTTTACTTACATTTTTAAAAGAAACATACAGAAATAGCTAATATTCCTGCTAAAGTAAAAATCAAGTTGTTATCGCTGCAATGTTATCTAAATATAAGAGCCTAATCTTGCCTAGGGAATGTTTTGCAGTTTCAAGGTTTAACATATGGAGCCATTCTTAAATCACACTTTCTGCATTTCTCAATTGTCTCAGAATTTGGAGAACTCATGGCTAGTACAATTATTATTAAACATAACTAGGTCCCTCACATTATATTTCCTAGAGTATTTAAATGAAAGAAGTCTTTCTCAGTGAAGCTTAACCAGAATTCACAAAATAATTACTCTGTGCAGATAAGTGATGCATATAATATTTACTTGGAATGTTTTCTAAATTAATAATCATCTAGACAAAAAATGGATTTAAACACCATTTTGAGGAAGACCTGGGATTTCTACAGTGAAACATTAAGGATGCAGGGGAAACAAGGAGGTAACTGAGTGGTATGGCTTGGCTCTGTATCACCACCCACATCTCACCTTGAATTGTAATAATCCCCATGTGTTGTAGGAGGGACCCTTTGGGAGGTAACTGAATTATGGGTGCAGGCTTTTCCTGTGATGATCTCATGATAGGGAATAAGTCTCATGATATCTGATGGTTTATAAAAGGGAGATCCCCTGCACATGCTCTTTCTTGCCTGCCACCCTGTAAGATGTGCCTTTCTCCTCTTTCGCCTTTTGCTGTGATTGTGAGGCTTCCTCATCCATGCAGAACTGTGAGTCCATGAAATCTCTCTTTCTCTAAAAATCACCCAGTCTCAAGTATGTCTTTATTAGCAGTGTAAAAACAGTCTAATACAGTAACCGGGTAGTGGGGTGCTGCTGTAAAGATATCCAAAAATGTGAAAGCAACTGGAACTGGGTAACAGACAGAGATTGGGAGAGTTTGGAGGGCTCAGAAGATGGGAAAATGTGGAAAAGTTTGGAACTTCCTAGAGACTTGAAGGACTCAGAAGACAGAATGGTGTGGGAAAGTTTGAAATTTCCTAGAGACTTGAAGGACTCAGAAGACAGAATGGTGTGGGAAAGTTTGAGACTTCCTAGAGACATGTTGAATGGCTCTAACCAAAACGCTGATAGTGATATAGACAGTAAAGTCCAGGCTGAGGTGGTCTCAGATGGAGATAAGGAACTTGTTGGGAGCTGGAGTAAAGATCACTCTTGCTATGTAAATAGACTGGTGGCATTTTGTCCCTGCCTTAGAGATCTGTGAAACTTTGAACTTGAGAGACATGATTTAGGGTATCTGGGGGAAGAAATTTCTAAGTAGTAAAGTGTTCAAAAGGGAGCAGAACATAAAAGTTTGAAAAATTTGCAGAGTGAAAATGTAGTAGAAAGGAAAAGCCAATTTTCTGGGGAGAAATTCAAGCTGGCATCAGAAATTTGCATAAGTAATGAGGAGCCAAATGCTAATCACCAAGACAATGGGGAAAATGTCTGCAGGGCATGTCAGTGACCGGAACCCCTCCAATCACAGGCTCAGAGACCTACAAGGGAAAAACATGGTTTCCTGGGCCAGGTCCAAGGATCTCTGCTGTATGCAGTCTTGAGACTTAGTGTCCTGTGTCCCAGCTGCTCCAGCTGTAGCTAAATGGGGCCAATATATAGCCCAGGCCATTGCTTCTGACAATGCAAGCCCCAAGTCTTGGCAGCATCCAGATGGTGTTGGGCATGTGGGTGCACAGAAGTCAATAATTGAGGTTTAGGAACCTCCGCCCAGGTTTCAGAGAATGTATGGAAACACCTGGATGTCCAGGCAGAAGTTTTCTGCAGAGGCGGGGCTCTTGTTGAGAACCTCTGCTAGGGTAATGCAGAAGGAATATGTGGGGTTGGAGCCCCCACACAGAGTCCCCAGTGGGGCACTGTGTAGTGGAGTTGTGAGAAGAGGGCAACCATCCTCCAGATCCCGGAATGGTAGATCCATTGACAGCTCGCACTGTGCACCTGGAAAAACCACAGACACTCAATGCCAGCCCACAAAGGCAGCAAGGAAGGAGGCTGAGCCCCACGAAGCCACAGGAGTGGAGTTTCTCAAGGCCATGGGAATGCATCTCTGGCATCAATGTGACCTAGATATGAGACGTGAAGTCAAAGGAGATTATACTGGAGCTTTAAGATTTGACAGCCCCTCTGGATTTCAGACTTGTATGAGGCCTGTAGCCCCTTCATTTTGGTCAATTTCTCCCATTTGAAATGGACATATTTACCCAATGCCTGTGCCTCCATTGTATCCAGGAAGTAAATAACTTGCTTTTGATTTTACAGGCTCATAGGCAAAAGGGACTTGCCTTGTCTCAGACTAGACCTGGGAGTTGGACTTTTGAGTAAATGCAGGAATTAGTTAAGATTTGGGGGATTATCGGGAAGGCATGATTGATTTTGAAATGTGAGGACATGACATTTGGAAGGGGCCAGGAGTCGAATGATATGGTTTGGCTCTGTGTCCCTACCCAAATCTCACCTTGAATTGTAATAACCCCCATGTGTCATGGGAAGGACCCATTGGGAGGTAATTGAATCACTGGGGCAGGTTTTTACTGTGCTGTTCCCGTGATAGTGAATAAGTCTCACAAGATCTGATGGTTTTATAAAAGGGAGCTCCCTTGCACATGCTCTCTCTTGCCTGCCTCCATGTAAGATGTGCATTTCTCCTCTTTTGCCTTCCACAATGATTATGAGGCTTCCTTAGCCATGTGAGACCTCTTTTTCTGTATAAATTACCCAGTCTTGGGTATGTCTTCATTAGTAGCATAAGAACAGGCTAATATATCAAGTAAGCAAGTTGCGGAGCTTCCCTCCCTACATTCAAAAGGCCAATATAGAGTGACTTTAAGATCTGTTAATTACTTCTCTGACATTCTTTCCTTTTAGAGATGGAGCTTAATATCTCTCCCCTGGAAGGTGCGCTGGACTTAGTGAGTCACTTGAAACAAACGGAATATGCCAGAAGTGACCATCTGGGTAATTTTTGAGACTGTCACAAAAAACATTGGGGCTTTCGCCTTTCTATCTCTTTGGGATCACTTACCATGGAAAAAGCCAGTTGTGATGTCATGAGGACATTTAGGCAGCCTTGTGGAGAGGTTCATGTGATGAAAAACTGAGACCTCCTGCCAACAGCCATGTGAAAAATGATCCTCCAGCCCTAGTCAAGTCTTCAGTTTACTACAGCTCTAACCTGTATTATTAACCAAAGTAGAGCCCTAGGTGCCACAGTTCCATTGACTATTAACAAATATTTCACGATAAAAATGGTTCAGTGGTCAAATAAGTGTGGGAAGGTCTGAGTTAAACAAAGTTAAGAAAGATTATTTCCCCCAAGATTTTAAAAATTCTTTAATATAATGTATACATTGTGGCTCTGGGAATTTTAAATCTAAGAGGAGTTAACAGAAAGTTTACTGCTTTCTTTACCCTAAATCTGTTTATTTGGTAGTATGCTTTTATATTCAAGTATAACATTTATGAACCTGTTTTGTAGGAAAGAGTTCTTTATCACAAATTATGCGGGAGGACATTATCCCAATGCTTAAATGTTAGAACCAGGTGAGTCTTCCAATACAGTATTGGGTTGTACATGTGTGAGTCATAGATATAATAAAATTGCCATATAGCTCTGTGAAAGATGGACGTCCTAATAATACATATTGAATTTTTCACGCTAAACAGTCTCCTATGTGCTTCTGAACAATTAAACATGTTTTATGGATTTAAAAAATTGTTTCAGGAGAGTGGTTAAGTGCTAAATACAGAAGACTGTCAAAGTGGCCTAGTGGGGAATCCAGTGTTTTTTCCATTGTACTGTGCTGCCTCAAACATGATTCTGGCATATCCAATTCAAATTTACCTGGATTTCTCAACTTCTATACTCATTCTAGTTACTTCTAGCATGGGACATACCTGTACCTGTGTCTTATTTCCTGTTCTTCCATTGCCCTTCCTGAATGACTATCATCAATTTCTATCCTCTCAGAATCTTTGACTAATCAATATTTATTGATCATTCATTATACTTTCATTGCTGTCACTACTTAAGAATAAACTAAAAGGTAAATCATGTCTTCAGGATCACACAAAGTTTGAGGTTATTAGGTTTATTAGTACTTAGACCCAACTCTAGTGCTCATGCTCTTCACCACTATGCATATTTCCATGACCTACTTCCCTCCAAGTGTCACTCCTACATATGAATTATTCAACTCTTATGTATTTCCTGTACCATTCACAGATCCCTATCATATAAGACCATGTTTCATTTGATAATGTGTCAGTTTCTAAGTAGGTTACAGATGAATTAAAACATAGGAATCATATCCCGGCAATATTAAGTAAGTTGGCTGATGTGATGTGATGGTGGTAGAAAAGTTGAAAGCAAAAAGGACTACAGAACCTGCCTTTGATATTTACTAAACCTGCTTTTGATATTTACTAAAACTTTCATTAAGTTTGATAGTTAGATTCAGGAAATGTTCAGGAAAATGTAAAATCCTGATTTCTGTATATAGTGTTCATGAATCTTTATAATCTAGCTCGAATCTGTTTTTCAAACCTCAGCTTTCACTTCCACCATTCACAGGCCTTAGCAATTCTCTATCCACAATTTAAATTCTCAAAGTCTAACCATTCTGTACATTTCTTTGCCTTTGCCTACATAATTTTTGTTTGCTTCTCTGTCTGAAAATCTACTCATTCTTCAAAAACAGGTCCATTATTCTCCTCTTAGCTAGAGAGCAATTATTACTTCCTTTCTGATCTCTATTAGAACATTTACAACATTGCTTGGGACTAGATACAAGTGCCTACATATCTATCTTTAAGGAAATTCCATCACTCAGAGGAGAAGAAAATTGGTAATTATTAAAAATGTGAACCTTAAGCTTAGGTATACCTGGATTCAAACTCCGACTCTGTCACTTATTAGTTACTCTGTCACTTATTAGTTACTCTGTCACTTATTAGTTATTAGGAACTTGGCCAAGATGTTTAACTTTTCAAAGTCTCAATCCCCTTCCGCATAAGTAAGGATATTAATAACCTTACAGAGTTCTTGCAAGGATGATACAATAAAATACACATAGTTCCAAGCATATCAAAAGCATAATGAATTTTGTGATATGATAATCATGATTGATAGATCTTTGTGTTTCAATCATTAACACTGACTGAAACCTTCTATATACTTACATTTTTGCAGAAGGCATATATGAAAATATGAATGCTTGTATATTTGTTTTTTCATTACCCACAAATAACATATACATTATGACCATCATGAATTCTTACACATTCAAATGAAAGAGAACACGCCCAGAAGTATGTTGCCTGCTATTCTGGAAACTGAAGAACATAATTAATAAAATTAGAGAAAATTAAAGATTCAAGTGACACAGGTAAGTATATCTAATGAGTGGCAAAACATAGGCCTCCTGAATGTCTGGTCCGCAGAGTGCCTTTCAGGTTAGCAAAATATCCATGCAGGTATGACTGAAGATGAAGTATGGCAAAATATGGGTAGCCATGCTTTACAACAAACTAAGAATGAATAAGATTTTGCCACTTATAATTCTTATGGTTACAGATTTTCCTTATTAAGGTCTGAAGTTTGTTTCCTCTTCCTTCTCAGCATTTTACTTCCAAAAGTCTTTTTCAACAAAGACACTAAGTCAGAGACAAAAAGCAAATGAGCAAACAACAACTACAACAACAAGAAACCTCTTCTTTTTATTCGTCTTTTATTCTGAGGAGAATCTGAGTGGAACAGGGATCTGACACGGGATCTTGCCTTAATCAAAGGATCATTGGATGCGTCTATTAGGGCTGCGACACTTATTTTAGGGAGCTGTGTATGTGTTCTCAATTAATGAGCACAAAGCATTTAGACTGATTTCTAGTTCACAGTATGCACTCATAGGCATTGTGGTTTTAATTGGAATTCATAATTACTTCATTGTAAAACAAATTGTATCCCCATTTTGTCTTGCTTTTGCTGTTTTCTCTGAGTTTCTAGAGAAGACAGTGAACTGAAAATGCCTTTCTGAAAAAGTGTGTCTGTGGGGTGGGGGTCGGGGGGTAGGGTGTAAATGCCAATATCCATACAGTGAGTGTGCTCCCTCATGCTTTGGAAGCCCTGTATCCACCTTCCTTTAGTGATTCACAGGCAAGTGAGATTTTTAATTTTATAGTTTTGAGCTTTTTCATTATTCCTATGCCTTCTTTACCTTCAGGCTTTGTTGAATTAGAATGAGAACTTTAAATGGGAAGTTTGGCACTGAGGAAGCATCATTGGGAGACGGCTGAATACCTGCGAACCTCTGTTTGCACTCTGTCAGTATCAGAATTTTTGACAAGGAAACAGATTGCTTTATCTTTACTTGCAATAATATAATTTTAACCTTCAAGTCTTCTTTCGTGAAAAAAAATTATTTTTGCTCAATGAAAACAATATGTGTAATTATTTTTTTCTACATTGTTTATCTCCATCTCCAAATAAATGCCTGTTGGATCCAAACCCTAATACTCAGAAGTGGTACAGAGTAGGTAAATCACCATTATTTATATATGAGATTATGAGATCCTTGAGAAAATGGGCTGTAAGTTGTTCACCTTGTGATTGCCCATGACTAGCACAGTGTCTGGGATTGTGTAGCTCACTATTAAAGTGGGGGAAAATAGGAGGTCCTAATTGTACAGAAAGAGATACGATTTTCGTAACCAATAGGTTCTTTAGATGTAAAATGAAGTAACAACTGACACCAATAGGTATAGAACACAGCTATAAGTAGCCCATAGGCATAGAATTGGAAGCCTAAGTCAGCATCTACTATGTGTCGTACACTGTACGATGTCTAGATACTTTAGATCCTTCTCCTTTAGAGAAAGAGAAGAAATATAACAGAGTTAGTGGCCTGGCGCAGTGGCTCACGCCTGTAATCCCTGCACTTTGGGAGGCCCAGGTGGGAGGATCACGAGGTCACGAGATCGAGACCATCTTGGCTAACATGATGAAACCCCGTCTCTACTAAAAAAAAAATACAAAAAATTAGCCTGGCGTCATGGCGGGCACCTGTAGTCCCAGCTACTCAGGAGGCTGAGGCAGGAGAATGGCGTGAACCCGGGAGGCGGAGTTTGCAGTGAGCCCAGATCGCACCACTGCACTCCAGCCTGGGCAACAGAGCGAGATTCCGTCTCAAACAAACAAACAAACAAAAACAAAAAAAAAAGAGAGACAGAGTTAGTGTAATGAATGCTACTATGCTATTACAGAGGCTTTAAAAACTCTCATAAGGACCCTGTACAGAGTGTTACCCCTCCCTGAGAAATTCAAAAAAGACTTCACAGAATAAATGGTATTTTAGCTAGGACCTGAGATTCATTAGGAGTTTGCCAATTGAAGAAAGGCAGGTGGAATTTTAGGTGGAGGGAGGAAAACACAGATAGAGTCTGGATTTAACAACAATTTTCCGTTGAAAATAAAAGTTTGCAAACCTAAAATTTTATCATAAAGATAAAATTATCTACTGTTAGATAGTATTGAAAGTAACTTTGTAATAAGATTTTTACCATTTGTATTGTTTATAGTCCAAAAGCTGGGTCCATTGGTCCCTTTCCCGCCAAACAGGGTATTGTCATTAGGGTGACCTGCATCCTGCTGAAAGCAGTATGTCTGATGTGCAAGGCACAAAGACATTGTTTAAAGAACCCTTATGATTTTGAACAAACTGGCCCAGCAGGGAGGTTTTAACCTGCTCACCCTAACACGCACAACAGCCTGTGTTTGTAAACAGAGCCTTATTGCACTAGTGAGAGCAGACTCAGAACAGTGTCAGCTCATTAATTGGGTGTCAGCTCCCTGCTGAGAAAAAAGCTTAATGAGTCATCTCATCATAAAGAACTGTGGCTCAAGGGAGGGGTGAATTTCTTAGAGAGAGGGGGAAAGATTTGTCCAGCAATAACTGCGTGTATAGAAAAGCTTGAAGCCCACCTGCTGGGATAAAGAGAGAGCAGCATTTGGGAACGGATGGTTTCTCTGCATTCTGCTATTCAAAGCGAAACCTGAGTTTATGAGTTTATAAATGCAGCAATTACCAGTGTGTATATTCAGATTTATTGGTAGTTTAATAAATTGAAATCATTTAAAACACATTTTTGTATAACATTTATAAGTTTTTCTTTTTTTCCCCTCAATATAAAAACTATTCTACATTTCCTCACAGAATTTCCTATGACAAAGCACACGTTAATCAATGCTTATATTGAAACTCAAATATATTCTTGACGTCAACTGCAAACATTAATAAAGGCTATCAAATTTATGCTGTATGTTTTGTAGACAGTCATAAGACAATATTAAACTAATTAACAAAATACAGCCTTAAACATAGAAAAAAACCTCCTTTCTGTGTTACTATTTTAAAATCTATCCCAATATTTGCAGTAGAAAGTATTTTAGGTTTTCATGTAGTGCTCCAGGCTTATACCTAATATTCATTATTAGAACACTGTGTTCCTTTATCTTGAGTCATTGGTCTTATTAATTTGTAACATCGCTTAATATTAAATTGTCAGCCCATTGTTATATATTTTCCATAGTTTGTGTTCATATTTTAACTTTGCCTCTGGTATTTTTGCCATGAATTTGATAAATGAATTATTCTAAGTGTTTTTCCTTATGTCGCTATTTTTCTTAATTCCCAAAGAATCTTAAAATCTCTATTCTTTGCTCACTGACTTCTCAACCTAAGTGGCCTTTCAGACTTTTTGATCCCTCTTATCAAGTCGCTAGTTCTTTCTCTCATCCTCATTCCACGTCCCCTCCCCAAGAAGTGTTTCAATACTTAATGCGTAATGTATTTTGCTGAGAAAATTCGGGAGATTTATTTATCACTTCCATAAAAATGAGATTTTCTTCTCCTCTCTAGAATTCAGCTGCTGTGGTTTTTAAAATGTGTTAACTTCAAAAGTGTTGACTCTCCAGTGGGAGTCTCTATTCCTCCTCCTTAAATCTGGATAGGCTTGTGACTGCTTAGACAAATAGGTACAAGTGGCACTATGTAGAGGGTGCATTGACAAAAGGCGCAAAACTTCTATTTTGTTTGCTGAAATACTCCCTTATGGAGACACGAGTTGCAAAATAAAAAATCCAGCTACACTGAGACCACCATCTTGGAGAGCCATAAGAAGAGGCCACATTGAGAGTCTCTGCAGTTACATAGAGGGAGGAAGCTATTTGAGTAATCCCTGCCCATAAACTAGACATGTGAGTGAAGATGCCACTAGAGGTGTCAGGTTTCCAGCTGTTCAAATATTCACAGCTGAGACCCTAGATATTGTGGAACAAAGACAAGCCACACTTGCTGAGCCCTGCCCTAATTCCTTACTCACAGAATCCATGAGTATAATCAAATAATTTTTTGGAGGGTGAGTCATTTTGCAGTAATAGATAATTGGAATATCTGTCTACCATTAAGCCTCCTTCCAGTAAATAGGAAATCTTTTTAAACACACTTTCCAGCATTTAATATCTCTCTCTATCCATTACCTTTCTTGTGTCTTCTTTAAGTAAGTTTAAGAGTACAGTTAAATAGATATCCTTGACTCTTACTTTCTCAGATTTTTCTTCAATTTCATCTTACATTGCCAATTACCGTTTTAAAGTTTTATCTCTAGGCATTGCATTCGCTTTCTTCTGATTTCCCTCCTTCTATCTCCCAGGACCACCTAAACTGAAGTAATATACCACTCCTTAAACTTTCATTGTTCCCCTAGAAAACCTTTGTGAAAGCATTTGTTGTCTTCATTAAATAATTTTGTTCTTCAAAGGCAGAGACCAAGTCTTTTTCAGAGTTGTATTTTCAGTGTCTACTAGTGTGCACTGAAAGTAAGACAGCATTCAATTAATATTTGGATAAGAGAACTCCACCTATTTCTATACTGTCTACTCTTTTAAAATTTATTTTTATCGACATATAATAGTTTCACATATTTAATAGGTACATGTGATATTTTGATACATTCATACAGTGTATAATGATCAAGTCAGGGTAATTAAACTACACATCACCTCAATCATTTTTTATTTATTTATCTTGTCTAGCTGCTCGGACTAGGGCTTCTAGTACTCTTTTGAATAAAAGGGCTGAAAGTGGGCGTCTTTATCTTCTTCCAGAACTTAGAAGAAAGGCTTTCAAATTTTCCCCATTCAATATGGTGCTAGCTGTGGGTTTTATATATACAGCCTTTGTTATTTTGAGGCATGTTTCCTCTATGCCCAGTTTGTTGATAGTTTTTTTCATCATGAATTGATGTCGAATTTTATCCAATTCTCTTTTGACATCTATTGAAGTAATCATGTGGTGTTGTCCTTGATTGTATTAATGTAACGTATCAAGTTTATTGATTTGCATACGTAATGTGATACGTCCAACTTTATTCTTTTTGTTCAGTATTGTTTTGACTATTTGGGGTCTTCAGTGGTCCCATCTGAATTTTAGGATTGTTTTTTCATTTCTGGAAAAATGTTATTTGTATTTATACAAAGATTGCATTGAATCTGTAGATTGCTTTTGGTATTATGCACATTTTAACAGTATTAATTCCTCCATTCCATGAACATAAGCTATCTTTTCATTTTTTTGTATCTTCATCAGTTTTCCTCATTGGCATTTTATAGTTTTCATTGTAAAGATATTAACTTCTTTAGTTAAATTAATTCCTAGTTAATTTATTTTTTGTAGCTAATGTAAATGAGATTGGATTTTTAAATTTCTTTTTCGGAATTTTACTGTTGGTGTATAGAAATGCTACTGATTTTTGTATGTTGGTTTTGTATCCTAAAACTTTACTGAATTCATTTGTCATTTGTCAGTTCTGACAATTTTTGATGGAGTCTAGATTTTTCATTTGTGAACAAGGATAACTTGACTTATTATTTTCCAATTTGAATGTTCTTTATTTGTGTTGGGAACATTACAGGCACTCTATTCTAGCTACTTTGAAATATACAATAAATTATTGTTAACTATAGTCACCCTAGTGTGCTACAGAACACTAGAATTATTCATTCTACTTAGGTAAGGAACTCCATGCATTCCCCAGGCAACTACTCATTTGCCACTATAGATTAATTTGCATTTTTCTAGAATTGTATATTAATGTAATAATAAAATATATATTGTTTGTTGGCCTGGCTTTTTTCTTCCATATTGTCATTCGTGCCATTTTTATTGCTAAATGATAGTCTACTAAGTACTATTTCAAATGTGTCTACTGCAATGTGTTTATAAATTCATCTGCTGATAGATAGGGGATGTTTTGTGCATAAGTTTTTATATGGAAATACGGTACAAGTGAAAGAGCAAAATCATGTAAGTGTTTGTTTTAAGAATGTTTTAAAAAGTATCATACTGTTTTACAATTGATTATACCGTTTTATATTCCCACAAAAATATATTATAGTTCCACTTACTAATATCCTTGCCATCATTTAGTCAGTATATACAGTTTTAGCTGTTTTAGTAGGTGTGTGATGGTATCTCATTGTGGTTTAAATGTTTATTTCTTACTGATTAATAATGAGTATTTTTTGTGCTGATCTGCCAGCTATATATCCTATGCTAAACTGTCACCTGAAGTCTATTGCCCACTTTTAATTGTGTGCTTGTTTTCTCAATTTTGAATTTAGAGAATCCTTATATCATTTATGAACTGCAAACATTTTCTTGCTGTCTGTAGATTTTTTTCCATTTTCTCAACTATATTTTCCTTTCTTTCTAACTTTTATTTTAGTTTCAGGGGTATACGTGCAGGCTTGTTACATGGGTAAATTGCATGTCATGGAAGCTTTTTGTACAGATTATTTTGTCACTCACGTAACGAACATTGCACCTCATAGGTGGTTTTTTGATCCTCACCTGCTCCTACTCTCTACCCTTAAGTGATCCCTGGTGTCTATTGTTCTCCTCTTTGTATCCACATGTACTCAGTGTTTAGCTCCCACTTATAAGTGAGAATGTGTAGTTGGTTTTCTGTTTTTGCATTAATTTGCTTAGGATAATTGCCTCCAGCTCCATCCCTGTTGCTGAAAGAACATAATTTCATTTTTATTAGAGCTATGTAGTATTAGATGATGTATATGTACCATATTTTCTCTATTTAATTCATCATTAAAGGATTCTATGTCTTTCCTTTTGTAAATACTGCTATAATGAACATATATGTGTGCATGTGTCTTCACATAGAACAATTAATATTTCTTTGGCTATATACCTAATAATGAGATTGCTGGGTAAAAAGGTGGTACTCATTTAAACTCATTCAGAAATTTCCAAACTGTTTTCCACAGTGACTGAACTAATTTACATGTCCACCAGCAGTGTATAAGCTTTCTCTTTTCTGCACATCCTCACCAGCATCTGTTATTTCTGGACTTTTAAATAATAGCCATTCTGACTAGTATGAGATGGTATCTTATTGTGGTTTTGATTTGCACCTCTCTGATGATTAGTAATGTTAAACATTTTTTCATTTGCTTGTTTGCTACATGTATGTCTTGTTTTGAGAAGTGCCCATTCACGTCCTTTGCCCATTTTTTAATGGGGTTGTTTGGTTTTGCTTGTTACTTTGTTTAAGTTTCTTATAGATATGGGATATTAGACCTTTGTCACAAGCATAGTTTGCAAATATTTCTCCCCATTCTGTATGTTGTCTGTGTACTCTCCTCCTAGTTCCCATTACTGTGCAGAAGCTCTGTAATTTAATAAGTCCCACTTGTCAATTACTGTTTTTGTTGCAATTGCTTTTGGAGTCTTCGCCATGAAATCTTTGCCAAAACCTATGTTCAGAGTAATATTTCCTAGTTTTTCTTCCAGGGGTTTTATAGGTTTGGGTTTCATATTTAAATCTTTAATCCATCTTAAGTTGATTTTTATATATGGTGAAATGTAGGGGTCCAGTTTCAATCTTTTGCGTATGGCTAGCCAGCTATCCCAGCATCATTTATTGAACAGGAATTCTTTACCCCACTGCTTGTTTTTGTCAGCTTTGTCAAAGCCCTTGCATGGGTTTATTTCTGGGTTCTCTAATTAGTTTCATTTGTGTATGTGTCTGTTTTTCTACCACTACTATGTTGTTTTGGTTAGTGAGGCCTTGTAGTATATAGTTTGAAGTCAGGCTGTGTGATGTTTCTGGTTTTGTTCTTTTTGCTTAGGATTGCTTTGGCTATTTGGGCTTTTTTTGTTTAATATAAATTTTTAAATTGCTTTCTCTAATTTTTTTGAAAACTATCAATGGTAGTTTAGGTGGAAATAGCATTGAATCTGTAAATTTCTTTGGGCAGTGTGGTCATTTTAATAGTACTGAGTCTTCCTATCCATGAACACGGAACGTTTCTTCATTTGTTTGTGTCTTTTCTGACCGCTGTCAGCAGCGTTTTGTAATTCTCGTTGTAGATATTTTTGCCCTCCCTGGTTAACTGTTCTCTTAGGTATTTTATCTTTTTATAACTATTGTGAATCTGATTCCATTTTGGATTTGGCTCTTAGATCGAACATTATTGGTATATAAAAATGTACTAAATTTTACACATTGATTTTGTATTCTGAAACATTACTGAAGTTGTTCATGTGATCTAGGAGTCCTTGGGCAGAGACTATGTGGCTTTCTAGGTATAAAATCATATTGTTTGTAAAGAGATATAGTGTGAGTTTCTCTCTTCCTATTTGTGTACCTTTTATATCTTTCTCTTGACTGGTCGCTCTGGATAGGACTTCTAGTTCTATGTTGAATAGCAGTGCTAAGAGTGGACATGCTTGTTTTGTTCTGGCTCTCAAGGGGAATGCTTTCAACTTTTTCCCATTTGGCATGATGTTAATTGTGGGTTTGTCACAGATGTCTCTTTTTTTTTTTAGGTACTCCCTTTGATATATAGTTTATTGAGAGATTTTAACATGAAAGGATGTAGAATTTTACGAAAAAGCTCTTCATCATCTATTGAGATGATTATGTGGTTTTTGTTTTCAATTCTGTTTATGTGGTAAACCACATTTATTGGTTTTCATGTGTTGAACCAGTCTTGCATCCCAGGAATAAAGCTTACTTGATTGCTATGGATCAGCTTTGTGATGTGCTACTGGTATTAGTTTCCTGATATTTTGTTGAAAATTTTACAATCTGGATTCATCAGGGATATTGGTCTGATGTTTTTGGTAGGAGTCCTTCCTCCTCAATTTTTTTTTTTGGAATAACTTCAGTAGCATTGGTACCAGCTCTTCTTTATATGTCTGGTGAAATTTGGCTGTGAAATCTGTCTTGTCCAGGGCTTTTTCTTGTTGGTAGGTTTTTCATTATTAATTCACCTTTGAATTAATTCACCTCCTTATAGTCTGTCAATGATTTTCATTTCACTCATGAGAGGTTATACGCTTCCAGGAATTTATCCATCTCTTCTAGGTTTTCTAGTTTGTCTCCAAAGTGTTGATCATAATAGTCTCTGAGGGATTTTTGTATTTCTGTGGGGTTGGTGACAATGTCACCTTTGTCATTTTTAATTTTGTTTATTTGGATAGTCTCACTTTTTAATTTATTAATCTAGCTAGCAGTCTATCAATGTTATTTATTCTTTAAAAGAACCAACTTTGGGTTCATCAATCCTTTCTATACATTTTTATGTTGAATTTTGTTCAGTTCAGCTGTGATCTTTGGTTATTTATTTTCTTCTGCTAGGTTTGGGGTTGGTTTCCTCTTGTTTTTGTAGTTTATCTGGATGCAATACAAATGTTATTTTGAGGTCTAACTTCTTCATATGTCCATGTAGTGCTATGAGCTTTCCTCTTCACACTGTTTTAGCTATGTCCCAGAGATCCTATTATATTTTCTTCTTGTTTTCATTAGTTTATAAGAATTTTTTTAAATTTCTGCATTAATTTCATTCTTTACCCCAAAGTCATTCGGGAATAGGTTGTTTAGTTTACATGTAATTGTATATGATTTTGAGAGTTCTTGGTATTGACTTCTCTTTTAATTATGCTGTAGTCTTGAGCGTATGCTTGGTATGATTTTGGTTTCTTTAAAATTTGTTGAGAATTGCTTTATAGCTGAACATCTGTGTGATTTTTGAGTATCTGTCATGTGCAGATTAGAATATATGTTCTGCTGTTGTTGCATGGAGTCCTCTACAGATGTCTATTAGGTCCTTTTGGTGAAGTGTTGAAGTTTAGATCCTGGATATGTTTGTTAGTTTTCTAATTCAGTGATCCGTCTAACACTGTCAGTGTGCTGTTGAAGTCTCCTACTATTACTGTGTAGTTATCTAGGTCTCTTCATGTTTCTATAAGAACTTGTTTTACAAATCCGGGTGCTCTGGCATTGGGTGCGTATATATTTAGGATTGTTAATTCTTCTTTTTGAATTGAACCCTTTATCATTACATAATGCCCTTCTTGGCTTTAAAATTTTTTTTTTGTTGGTTTAAAAGTCTTTTTTTCTGAAATAGGAATAGGTACTCCTGCTCTTTTTGTTTTCAGTGGTCTTAGTAGATTTTTCTCCATCACTTGCCTTGGAGTCTATGAATGTCATTACATGTGAGATGGGTCTCTCGAAGATAACATAGAGTTGGGTCTGGTTTCTTTATTCAACTTGCCAATCTGTGTCTTTTAAGTGGGATGTTTAGCTCAACATTTAAAGTTAATGTTGATATATGTGCATTTGATCTTGTCATCATGTTATTACCTGGTTGTTATGTACACATGTTTGTGTCTTTGTGTTACAATGTTAATGGTGTACGTACTTAAGTGTGCTTTTGTGGTGGCTGGCTGGTAATAGTCTTTCATTTCCATATTTAGCACTAACTTAAGGACTTGTTTTAAAATAGTTCTCATGGTTTTCTTAACATTTGATTGACTGAAAAGATTTTATTGCTTCTTTGCTTATAAACTTAGTTTGGCTGGTTATAAAATACTTGGTTAGAATTTCTTTTCTTTGTGGCTACTGAATATAGGCCTTCAGTCTTTTCTTGCTTGTAGAGTTTCTGCTGAAAAGTCTGCTTTGAGCCTGATGAAGTTCCCATTGTAGGTAACTTGCCCTTCTCCTTTCTCTCTAGCTATTTTCAATATATTTTCTTTTTCTTTTTTTTCTTTTTTCTTTTTGAGACAGTCTCACTCTGTTGCGGAGGCTGGAGTGCAGTAGAGCTATCTCGGCTCACTGTAACATCCACCTCCCGGGACTGCAACCTCCTGGGTTCAAGCAATTCTCTTGCCTCAGTCTCCCAAGTAGCTGGGATTATAGGCATGTGCCACCACTCCCAGCTAATTTTTGTATCTTTAGTAGAGTCGCGGTTTTGCCATGTTGGCCAGGCTGGTCTCAAACTTTTGATCTCAGGTGATACACCCGTCCTTGCCTCCCAAATTGCTGGGATTACAGGTGTGAGCCACTGTGCCCAGCCTTTAATATGTTTTCTTTCACATGGCTTCCGAGAATCTGATGACAATGTGTATTGAGGATGGTCACCTTGTATGGCATCTTGTAGGACTTCTCTGGTTTTCCTGAATTCAGATGTTGACTTCTCTAGTGAGGCTGGGAAAATTTTCATGGACAATGTCCTCAAATATGTTTTCCAAGTTACTTGCTCCCTCTCCCTCTCCTTCAGTGAGGCCAATGAGTCATAGATTTGGCCTCTACCTAATCTTGTATTTCTTGGAGATTTTGTTCAATTTTTAAAATTCTTTTTTAAAAAATTTTTACATGAATGAGTTGATTAAAAGAACCAGTCTTCAAGCTCTGGAATTCTTTCTTCAGCTTGTTCAATCCTGATATTAAAATTTCCAATGGTAATATCAGTTCTATCAGATTAGTTTTTTTGTTTGTTTGTTTTTCGTAAAATGGTTATTTTATCTTTCAGCTCTGGTATCATTTTATTGGCTTCCTTACACCTTTCTTCTGAATCTCAATGATTCTTGTTGCCACCCAGATTCTGAATTCTATGTCTGTCATTCCAGCCATTTCAGCCTGGTTACGAACCATTGCTGGGTGGCTAGTGTGTATGTTTGGAGGTGAGAAGACACTCAGGCCTTTTGAGTTGCCAAAGTTCTTGTGCTGGTTCTTTCTCATCTGTGTGGGCTGATGTTCCTTTCATCTGTGAAGCTGCTGTAGATTGAACAGGGCTTTTTCCTTTTATAGTCTTTAATTCCTTTGAGGGATTGACTGTGGTATGGAACCTGGGGTCAGTTAACTGGCTTCATTTCTGTATGATTTCATGAGGCCAAGGCTCTGCTCAGCACTCCTGGCCTGCCTGCTGTAATTCTGGGGACCTGGGGCTAGGCCCACAGCTTTGTTCTCTGGTCCCTTGAGGTTAAACACCTGCTGTGCTGGAGGGAGTGAGGTGTTCTCAGGCCACTGGCAACAATGCTCCAGTGGATGTTCTGGCCAAAGTGCTTCATCAGGGCAGTGTCAGTGTGGTCTGTGTACATGCTGGTGCCAATAGTTACGGGGTGGCAGGATCTGCATGTGTGCATGTGTTGGTGGGGACAGGGCAGTGGCAGTGAGATCGGCAAATGTGTTGGTTGCGGCAGGGTGGCCAGGTCCACACATGTGTGTCTGCGAAATGGTGGGCAGTGGTTGTGAGTGAGCGCAAACTCTAAAGTGTATTTTATTGTATTTATGTAAAGATAGAGTCTCACTTTGTTGCCCAGGCTGAAACACAGTGGCGTATGAAATCAACCTCAAAGTCCTGGGCTCAAGCAATCCTCCACTCCAGCCTCCTGAGTAGCTAAGACTACAGGCATGCACTGCCACATCTGGCTAATTTTTTAATATTTTTATAGAGATGGGGTGTCACTGTGTTGCCCAAGCTTATCCTCTCAAAGTGCTAGGATTACAGGCATGAGCTACCAGGTCTTGCCAAAAATTTTTGTAATAACTTGTTATAAAAGCTGAAGAGGCATTTTTACTTCCCATTTTTGCTATATTTTAATGATTATTGTTAATCTAAGCAGCTACTTCCTCATAAAAATTTTATAGAATTTATTATGGCTTTTTTTTTTTTTTTTTTGAGGTGGAGTCTTGCTCTGTTGCCCAGGCTGGAGTACAGTGGTGCAGTCTCCGCCTCCTGCATTCAATCAATTCTCCTGCCTCAGCCTCCCAAGTAGCTGGAACTACAGTTGCATGCCGCCACACCTGGCTAATTTTTGTATTTTAGTACAGACAGGGTTTCACTGTGTTGCGCAGGCTGGTCTGAACTCCTGAGCTCAGGCAATATGCCGGCCTGGGCCTCCCAAAGCGTTGGGATTGCAGGCGTGAGCCACCACGCCCAACCAGAATTTATTATGTTAACACTACATACTTTAAATAATAAAAGCCTCCTAGCATGTGATTTTATGTAATCTATTTTCCTTCCTTACATCGTGGTTTCCTACATAAATGTGTAAAGCTTGGGCTAGCACTTTATAAATTTAAGAGCTATTTTATCACAATAAAGATGAGTTGAAACAGATAACTGGTCTTGACCAAATAGAAATTCTTAATTTTTTTATTACTTTACTCAGACTCCATTGCTGAATATTTCTAAATATTCTAAGAGCAAACACTTAAATATTCTATTTTTTCTCTCTGCTTTGTCTCTTTGGCAAACAAGAATGTTGTCTAAACTTGGGTTACCACAAGGCTTTGTGACTAATCCTGTAAAGGCAAGATGCAGAAAAGATCCAGGAAAGACAGTTTTATGAAGCTAACAAATTGTATGCTCCAGGTCAAGCTGTTAGGGTATTCAGCTCTTTTGCAAACTGCTTTAAGAAAGAGAACCCGACATGGCACATGTATACCTATGTAACAAACCTGCACGTTGTGCACATGTACCCTAGAACTTAAAGTATAATAAAATAAATAAATAAATCAGTAACCATGCTAAAAAAGAAAGAAAGAAAGAAAGAAGGAAAGAAAGAAAGAAAGAAAGAAAGAAAGAAAGAAAGAAAAAGAAAGAAAGAAAGAAAGAAAGAAAGAAAGAAAGAAAGAAAGAAAGAAAGAAAGAAAGAAAGAAAGAAAGAAAGAAAGAGAGAGAACCAGGACCTGGCACAGTGGCTCCTGTAATCCCAACACTTTGGGAGGTCGAGGAGGGCAGATTTCCTGAGCTCAGGAGTTCAAGACCAGCCCAGGAAACATGGCAAAATGCCATCTCTACTGAAAAAAAAAAAAAAATTAGTTGGGCATGGCATTGTGCGCCTCTGATCCCAGCCACTCTGGAGGCTGAGGCAGGGGAATCGTTGGAGACGGGAAGCAGAGGTTGCAGGGAGGCGGAGGTTGCAGTGAGCTGAGATCACTCCACTGCATGCCAGCCTGAGCGACAGAGCCAGGCCCTGTGTAAAAGAAAAAAAAAAAGAAAAAAAGAAAAGAAAAGGAAGAAGCACTTGATGACTGCTGCAGGAGAAATCATCTGGAAAGTGACGCTTCTAAACCTTTGGTCTGGGCTTCTCATTTAAAATAGAAAATACTACATTCTTTGACTTCAGGAATTAGTCAATGAACCGAAGTAAAAGGACCTTGAAAGCCAATGGATAATTGGCCAGATTCGAGTGGTAGGTTAATACCAATTGTTATAAACTAAACAAAAACTGAATTCTTAATAAGCCCAGTCAAAATTGACATGTGGTTGTTTCATGCCAGCATCTGGGCAATTAGGAGGCCAAAGAGTATAATGAAGAGATATAGCCATGCTTGTTTTAGGTGCGCTTTCTCATGATAAGAATAAAAGTGTTTGCTTGGGAGGCAGTATATACAATAGCGTAATATGATTAGAATCAAACAGTGAAAATCCGTGATTCTTCTATTGAATAGTTGTGTAGGTATGGGCAAGTGACTTAAACACCTACTTTTTTAGCTGTAAAATGGAAATAAATATAAGTTCCCTCATGGGACTATTGTTAAGATTAAGTGAACTAATCCAGGAAAACTATTTAATATTTTGTATGGTTTAGAGTGACAATCATGTTAGCTATTTTATTCATTACTACAAATATGTGGCTCTAAATACTGAGAGAAAATGCAGCACAAAGGTCAAGAACATACCTCTGTAGCCAGACTTCCTGAGTCCAAATCCCAGAATTTTTCCTATTTTTCCCATTTATTTGATATAGCTGTTATTAGTAACTACGCCATAAGTTTTGCATGAGGTTTAAATGACTAAGTATTGCTGAAGCATTCCAGTCAGTGTCTGGCACATAGGGATCATCATATAAATATTTACTTGATAAAATAATAAATTGATTGTATATAGACTTGTTCATGTTGTATTGGTATTACAGAATTTTATTTGCAATTGTCCCAAACTGGAAACAATCCTAGTTTTTTTCAGCTTTATTGAGGTATAACTGAATGAAGAAAATTGCACCAAATTATAATGTACAATGTGATTGATTTATCATGTACAATGTGATTGATAAACATATATCTTGTGAAATAATTACCACAGCCAAGTTTGTTATACCATCTAAACAACCTACATTCTAATCAGCAGTAGAATGAGTATCTAAATTGTGGTTAAAATTATGCAAAATAACTCTACTTTGCAATATAAAATAACAGTTTATTGATACAAAAACAAGATGCATCATATTGAGTGACAGATCTCTGACAGAAAATGGTACCACTTACATACAGTTCAAGAATAAGCAAATCTGTTTATAGTAATAGATTTTAGGGAAATAGTTACCATCTGGAGGAGTACTGAAAGGAGAGAGTCATGAGGGAATATTCTTTGCTTTTGCAAATGTTCAATATATTAATCTGGGTGATGACTACAAGGTAATACTGCCATGCACATTTTTATAAAGTTATACGTTTAAGATTTTTATACTTCATGTATATTGTACTTTAATTTTTAAATTTAATATATTTTATTATATATCATCTATTTTACTCCAGTGTAACACTTTCATCTGTCAATGCATTGTCTCATTCTGTTGCTTGTAATATTTAAGAGCACATCTTTGAGATACAGACTAACTTGAGGTCAAATCCAGATGCTGCAATGGCATGTCCCTCGCTGTTCTGAGTTTCTATCTTCTCACCTGTTGATTGTTATCATTGCGAATTTTCTGGGTTTTTTTGAGGATCAATTGAAGTAATGTCAATAAACTGCTTAATGCAATACCTGGTACAGAGTAAGTGCTCAAAAAATAACAGAATTATATTTTTTATAAATGTTATGATTTCGTGTAAGAATATGTACAAGGTATGCTACCAGCCACTGTGGAGTTGACCAGTGTAAATAGGAAAAGGTTACCTCCTTCAAAGAGAAGACTTAAATGGCACAAAAACATCCATGAAGGAAACATAAAACACTCTTACCCAAGATTCTCAAGCCTAAGTCATACAACTGTAGAGAGATTCTAGGATTGGGGATCAGAAATGGAATGTCGAGATCTGTTTTCAAGGTTTGTATTTTAAGTCATGTCACTAATACAGTATGCTCTCCATATGCATTCCAAAAGTCATGGTTTTTAGCTTATAAAATATATTTAAGTGTATATATTATAAGTACTAAATGAAATTCTTCATATCACAATATTTTAATAAATAAAGTACAATGTAACTATAGTAGGTTATTTTCATTATTTTCATAATTAAGTCTACTGCTAAGAGAGGAAAGTAAATATAGGACACCCAGAGTATATTTATTTCCTGATGTTTATAAAATTCCATTACTCACTCATGCAAGACCTCCCCAACCACTGAAATTACGCAATGAATTCTCAATATCAAAATTGTATTATTCTTATAGTCATTGTCCAATAATTTCTTTAAAAAAAGTTTTATTTATTTTTTAGATTAAGGGGGTACATGTGCAGGTTTGTTACATGGGTATATTGAGTAATGCTGGGTATGAGCTTCTAGTGAACCCATCACCCAGATAACAAACATAGTAATCAATAAGCAGTTTTTCAACCCTTATTCCCTTCCCTTCCTCCCCTTTTATGGAGTCCCTAGTGTCTATTGTTTCCATCTTTATGTCCATGTGTACAGGTCATTTTGCTCCTACCTATAAATGAAAACATGTGGTATTTGATTTTCTTTTTCTGCATTAATTCACTTGGGATAAAGTCCTCCAGCTACAGTCATGTTGCTGCAAAAGACATAATTTTATTTATTTTTTGACTGTGTATTATTCCACGGCGTGTATGTGCCACATTTTCTTTATCCAATCCATTGTTGATGGAAACTAAGGTTGATTTTATGACTTTGCCACTGTGAATAGTACTGTAATCAACATGCAAGTGCAGGTGTCTTTGTCTTTTTAATAAAGCAATTTATTTTCTCTTGGGTAGATATCCAGTAGTAGGATTAATGGATGAAACTGTAATTCTGTTTTTAGTTCTTTGAGAAACCTCCATACTGTTTTCCTTCAGGGTTAAACTAATTCACATTCCTACCAACCGTGTCTTCTCTTTTCTCCACATCCTTGCCAACATCTGTTACTTTTTGACTTTTTAATAATAGCCATTCTCACTGGTGTGAGATGGTAGCTCACTGTAATTTAATTTGCATTTATCTGATGATTTGTGATGTACAGCATTTTAAAATATGTTTGTTGGATATGTGTATGTCTTCTTTTGAAAAGTGTCTGTTTGTTAATATATCATTTGCCCAATTTTTAATGGGTTTTTTTTTTAACTTGTTGATTTAAGTTCCTTATAGATTCTGGTTATTAGTCCTTTATTGGATGCATCATTTGCAAATATTTTCTCCCAATCTGTAGGTTGTCTGTTTACTTTGTTGATTATTTCTTTTGCTGTGCAGAAACTCTTTAGTTTAATTAAGTGCCATTTGTCATTTTTGTTTTTGTTGCAATTGCTATTGAGGTCATAGTCATAAATTATTGGCACAGACCAATGTTCAGAAGAGTTTTTCCTAGGTTTTCTTCTAGGATTTGTATAGTTTGAGTTCTTACATTTAAGTATAATATTTAATCCATCTTGAGTTAGTTTTTACATATGGTAAGAGATGGGGTCCCATTTCATTCTTTAGCAAAATGTTAGCTAATTTTTCCAGCACCATATATTGAATAAGAGCAAGTCATTTCCCCATTGTTTATTATTCTCAACTTTGTTGAAGAGCAGTTGGTTGTAGGCATGGGACTTTATTTTTGGGTTCTCTGTTCTCTTCCATTGATCTGCATGTCTATTTTGGTACCAATACCATGCTGCTTTGGTTCCTATAGATTTGTAGTATTCAGGCTCTTTTTTGGTTCCATATACATTTTAGAATTGTTTAGAAACTTTTAAAATTGACATATAAAAGTCTATATCTTTATGGTATATAACATGGTGTTTTGATATATTTATGCATTGCAGAATGACTAAAACAAGCTAATTCCAATTTTTTTGATTATTCTATGTTTAATCTCATACTGTCACATTACCACGAAGCTAATATCAACCTAAGAAAGCACTTTTGCAACTGTGAGAATTTTTAATTGAAAATATTATGTAGATAATTTTAGGCCAGGCACCGTGGCTCACACCTGTAGTATCAGCACTTTGGGACGCCGAGGCCAGCGGATCACTTGAGGTCAGGAGTTCCAGACCAGTCTTGCCAACATGGCAAAACTCTGTCTCTAGTAAACATACAAAAATTAGCTTGGCATGGCACACGCCTGTAGTCCCAGCTACTTGGGAGGAGGCACGAGAAACACGAACCCGGGAGGCAGAGGTTGCAGTGAGTCCGAGATCGCACCTCTGCACTCCAGCCTGTGCAACAGAGTAAGACCCTGTCTCAGGGAAAAAAAGAAAAGAAAAATGAAATATTATGTAGATAATTTTAGATGGATATGCCATTGTAGTAATAATACAGAGAGATCATGTGCACGCTCCACTTCATTTTCCCCATGGTTCCTTTACGGAAAATTATAGTACAACTCTGCAACTAAGATACGGACATCAATACAGTCTACTGCTCTTACTCAGGTTTTCTATTTTACTTGTACTCATTAATTAAATTACTCCATTTCTAAATTATCTCCTTCATATAAACCACCAAAATGACTAAGTATTGCCTTAGTTTGTAGAGTATTACTTTACCAATAGGTTGAAAAAGTTATGCCTCTTGCTGAGAAAGAAAACTAATGAAATTAAACATTTTTTGATTGCTTATTCATTCCAAAACCAGCTTCAATGATTCTATCTGTAAAGATTAATGACAGAGTATTTTTAGAGACAGAAATCAAGATGAATATTGATACATTTCTAAACATTGGGACTTGTTAACATGATGATGACATACTGATAATTTGCTAATGAAAAATAATTGTTAGTATTTTATTTGGAATATCTTCTGCCTTTGAGTTTCAAAGAGCAATATCTAACAATGGTATTTTTACAATTAACAGTAGTGTTTTAAGTTACTCTTCAGTACAATTTACAATGTACCTTCACAAACAGGTATTTTAGAGGGAATTAAGGCACAACAAATAGTTTGCCCAAAGTCACAATGAACCCACGCTGAAAACTTACAGTCTGTGGTCTTTATTTTACATTTTTTTCCGAGAGCATTTATTTTCTATATTTAAAAATAAATACAGGTGTTTACATTTACAAAAATATGTCAAAATAATTCACATTTCTTTTAATTCTAGAAATATTTTGAAACCTTGTTTAACAATGGACATATCAGTAATTATTGTAAATAGAAATATGAATTAGGAATTTAATCATTTGACTTTCTAATTGAGGTGAATGGCAGTGGCTAACAACACAGGAGTAGCACTGAATGCAGTAATCCATTTCCTTCACACAAATAGCTGCTGCAAGGCAGATGGAGGTGCCAGTTGTGTCGGGTGCAGGTGATTACTGCCCAGTCTGCACGCCACCAGGTTGTTTTTCTCTCCACCAGAAAACTGTCCATTCACTTTCCTAAGTGCCAAAAGCAAAAGGAGAGGAATTTATGAAGTCCCTAGCCCATATGGCTGGTAGTGAGTTAATCTGTGTCTGAGCAGCAGGTAGCACGAGCCAGTCTGTCTGTTGGGGCTGTTAGTAACCCAGGGGCAGATCAGAGAACAGCAGGAGAGAGGATCAACTCAGGCTGCAAATACAGTCAGGAATGTGGCAGGAAATTATTTCTGAAAACACACTTTGCAGCATAAGGGCAGCCATCAGATGCTACATGATAATCTATCTGCACTTTGTACGCTCATAATTATATAGAGCTATATATGTAGGTGTGAATTTAAAATGTAGTTGTAGATGTATAGCTATCATGAGATTTTCCTTTGTATATCATCTTACATTCAAATAATTATTTCAAGAGTACCTCAAAAATAAAATACACAGGCAGAGAGATTTTAAAATTGTGAAAAAGAAATTACTCTAGAATATTAGAAAAGGGTATGGATCTATTCAAAAGTAGAATAGCAAAGATGAGGGCTCTGATACATAACCAAGAGAAAATAGGGGCTAGATAGTAATTCCTTGATGAAATAGCAAAATAGGAAGAAAACAATGGAAAATAATTTAATAATTGCTTGAATACATTAAGAGAAAGCTGACACATGGTACAATTACGTACCGAATCTTAAATAAGAAATCATGCAAATGGTTGGAGGATGATTGGACAATGGTTATTATTATCTTCATTCCTTCCTTCCTTTTATTATCTCTTCCTCCCTCCTTATTTCCCTTTTTCCTCTTTCCTATCTCTATCTTATCTCTCTATCTATCTATAGTAACGTGAAGTCTAACATTGATATTTGACATATTCACAGGGCTAAAACTAAGATATTTGCAAAACTGAACTAGACCAAGGAATCTGTGTACATGTAGTCTTTTTGTTTCTTAACCATAAAAATAAAACCACCAATTTTCCTAAACTTACTTATATGAAAAAGCCAGAATATTGTTGTCATTTTTTAATATTAAAAAGAAAGATCAAAGAGTTAAAAAAGAAAAAACTCAAAAGGAAAGAGAAAGCTGAATTAAAGTGACCCTACTCCTTTTGAAAAGACCATCTCTCCGAATCAGGTGATTAAAAATTCTTTATAGTAACTTCAAATTATCTTTACTAGCATTCCTGTTTTAATGGATGATTATAGGAATTAGAGCCAGGTTTAGAAGGTAGGCCTCAAGAAACAGAAGAGGAATATTTTCTTTTAGAGAAAAAATTAATTGAGCACCTAACACGGAGAACATAATGTTTCCAAGAAAATATTGGAAGTGATACAGAGATATAGCCAATACAAGTCATTCTATAATTCATAGGTGAAGTAAGTGCATCTTCCCGTGAACTGGATGTTGTTATGAAGAAGACATACTTCTGGAAAACCCAAATGGCTATTTTTATATTAATATTTAACCTGGTTCATGCCATAAACATGTATTTAAGTTCAAAGATCTTTAAGAATATATTTCCTAAGGAGGAAAAAATTGATCCGGAAAGGTCAAGCCTATGCCCAAAGTCACAATGCAGGTGAAACTCATTTTCCTCCTGAGACCCGTGGCCTTTAGTCTCAACGCATTGCACACCATCCTCCATTAGATCATAGCTAAAATTCTACACCTTAAAGGTTTACTATTTTTATGGGTCTATGACTTGATCTTGGTAATAGAGTTTGACTGTTTCCATAGTGAAACGTATTTTGTTTTCTTTCTAGAAGCATGGAAAGCAAAATATTGTTACTCCTGACACAAGTAGTTGCTCTGAGATATTTATTTACCAGCTCAACAAATGAATGGTTTCTCACCACTCATAGAGGGTCAATACATGGTTGCCCACTTCATAATTATCCCCAAACACATATATAATTGGAAGTGTCCTTGGGCATGGGTCTCAGTGGCCAAGTTGGGTTTTCTTTGCTCTGTTCCAAATTGCAAAAATATGCAACAGAAATTTGTTAGTGATCAAGGAAGGCATTGTTAGCATAATGGCATCTGAACTGGGCCTCGTAGACTTGAATAATGAGAAGCATAGGAGAAATAGATATTCCAGGCAGATGACATATCAGATGCAGATACATAAAGGAAGAATATTCCACGATGCTCCCAGGGACACAGTACAGAATGATATGATACCTAATTTTGTTTATGTTGTTTCTGAAATTGTAATGTAAAAGTCCCATGGAATATAAAGTTCAAATTAATGGTAATGTTGGTTTGCCTTCTGTGTGTGAGGCAAACTCCTCCATGCAAGCTACTGTTCCTTTCCAATTTCCTTCAATATCTGAAACCACTCCTCCATCTGCTTTTTACCTTTTAGAAATTTGTTGAAATATCTCAAACTGATGATGGATCTTTCCTTGTACATTTATGTTGGAAACATTTATAACAGGATGTGTGTGTGAGAGAGAAAGAGAGAGAGAGAGAGATAAACAATTGTGGTCTTAGGAAGGGGAATAAATACATTTATGTTGCCAACTTAACATATCTTCTTGTGAATTTTTAAAAGGAAAAATTTTCAAACAATGAATACAAAGAATCATACTACCCAGGACCAAGGTGCTGAGGTTCAGGATTCAAAACAGTGGTTTTGGTTTGAAAGTACTGGCAACTTCAACACAGAAAGCAATAAAAGTTCAGATGCATTTTGAAAATATGAGTAAATGAAAACAATCTCTAATTTTCTCATAAAGAAGTCTAAACTTAAAACTAATTCCAGTTTCCAGGGACTGTGGTAATTTCATTTTGACACAATAGGAAGAAAGCATAAATGATGAACAAAAATCAAATCATAAAATAAGCTAATTCAGTAAATCTGATCCTTCTTTCATATTTTTATTGGTGATTTGAAGAAAAAACAGATTTTTTGAGTTCCCAGCTACATGGTTAAGTTGACTTAAATGGGTAATTACTGAAGGCTGTTTAGGAAATTTTATTAAGAAGTAAAGCAGTTGCTTTTGACATACCACTCACATCCTTCCATATTTACCACTTCAATGTATAATGTATACTTGCCCCACTTCTAATTGTAAGAACTTGCTTTTTTTTTTTTTTTTTTTTAAAATAAAAGGGCTTTCTCTGATTGCTAAAGCCTTTTTGTTTATCCATGTGACACTCCAGAAGTGCCAGGAAACTGATTTCCATGAGCAACACTCCACCGACGATTGATTGATAGGAATTGGCAGAAACTTCAGTTCCTGTTAAGGACTTAATTGTGCTCCACCCCCACATTCATATGTTCAAACCCTAATGCTCAGTGTAACTGTAAAATACAAATATTTGGAGTATTTTTATTTGGGCCTGTGAGGTGGTCATAAAGGTTACATGAAGTCAGAAGGTTGGAATTGAAAGTAGTTATTGTGAATTTAAAAATTATTATCTGAATGAATAATATGCCTACATTTGTTATTTGACCTTCACAGAGAAAGGCAGTCTTAGGGTAAAGAAATATACAATCATATTAATATCAGATATATTGAAAATGCTGGGGTTTTTGTATACACAGAACTTTGAGGTCAGGTATGGTGGCTCACACCTGTAATTCCAGCACTTTGGAAGGCCGAGGCAGGCGGATAACCTGAGGTCAAGAGTTTGAGACCAACCTGGCCAAGAAGGTGAAACCCCATCTCTACGAAAAATACAAAAAAAAAAAATAGCCAGGCATGGTGGCACATACCTGAAATTCCAGCTACTCAGGAGGCTGAGGCAGGAGAATTGCTTGAACCTGGGAGGCGGAGGTTGCAGTGAGCAGAGATGGTGCCATTGCACTCCAGCCTGGGTGGCAGAGTGAGACTCTGCCCCAACAACAACAACAAAAAACAGATCCTTAAGTGAATTTATATCAATGAATTGGTTGGAGAAATTCTATCAAAAAATAGGTCACTGAGTGAAACCACTGATATCCCTTCAGTGCATCCATCAATTTATCCCTACGTTGATAAGAAATGGCCCAGGTAGGCAGAGTCACCAATACACCAAGCTTGCCTTTCTAACCAAAATCTCGTCTTTATTTCTTGTTCTCTTAAAATCTCTCATCCTATGTCTTCCAATCTTCCTATGAAAAAGGCATCCTATCTCCATAATTATCCTCTCTTGCCTTTTCCAATATCTTTTTTTTTTGTAGTATATACTTCAGAATCAATACTTGCATTTTTTATATTTGAGAGTTAAATGGAAACTTTCTTCTGTGGAATTCCATGTGCTTGCTTGCTTTATTTTTCCATTAAAATTGTTCAAGTCTATCATAAGTACACGAGTTACAGGGTTTTATTTGATAAAATACCAGTATTCAAAAGCAGCAAATAGAAGCTTGGGTGCTTTGCTAGTTATTGACAGCAAGAGCCTTTTGCCTGTGTTCAAGATTGGGTAATAATCTATTGTTATAGAGTTATTAATTCCATTAAAGCCTTTAGTATAAGCTCATATTAATTGTATCTTTAAGCTTCATTCCTCAGCTTAGCAGTGCTGAAATTTCCTAATTGAAATCTGGACTGTAATTATAATTTACTTAGCTGGAATTTACAAAGTATATTGCCTATTATAACTCTTAAAGTTGAATCCCAAATCAAAACTTTTGAAAAAGAGGCATGAGGGAGCCTGACCTGTTCTTGGAAAGCTTTGTCACCGTGTAGGCATATCACCTCTGAAAGTATGGGCAGTTTTATTCCGGTGATGCTGCCTATGAGGGGAAATGTTCCTTTTCACCTTTTTTTAAGAAAAAAAAAGCTTATGAATTCAGTAACTAAAAGTTGGAAAGATCCTTAAAAATGTTCAAAATATAAAATCTTTTGGAAGACAGCTTCTTTCACTTTTATGACATTTCTTTACAACTTTCTTAGGTGTTAATGTTTTCAGATGAGGAAAATACAAGCAGAGACTCAGACTAAAATCTTTTGACCCAAACTCAGGCTTCTCCTTCAACATCCATCCTGTCAAGAAGCTGAAGTCAATAGCGCAAGCTGTTTCTAGAGAATACAATTATCCCTGAAACAGTGATCACAGACATATCAGATACCAAAAATTCAGTGTCACAGATTCGAACCCTATAAAAAAGTCTACTGGCTTCTGCCAAATCTTATTATCCAAAACAGGCTAGTTAAGGCTAAGAAACTGACATTTTTTGTGGTGAAGAAGATCACAATAATTCAAAGTGTAAAAGCATTTCTGACATTAGTTTAAAATTTTTGTCCTCATCAAAGAAGGGCAGCAAATTTAATTCATAATTTAGATGATTCTAAGTGATATTTATTTAATCTCTTAGTCAGCTAAGTGGCAAAATACATGTAAATGACACTGTAGAAACATTCAGAACTATACATTCAAAGATACCTAGCAAATTTGAATAGGATTGAGATGTTATTCTATATGTTTTCTTTGTCTCTCTCTACCCCTCCCTTCCTTCTATCAAAATATGAGATGGGGAGAAGAAGCAAACCTGACTACTGCATAAAAATGTATTGACAGCTCAAGCTTGACATACTTACCTATTACTGTTGCCATGGAAAATAGTAACTACAATTTACTGAGCAAACTATAGACCAAACATTAAGCAAACTACGTTACATTATGTAATTCTAATGTTCTCCAGAAACAAATTAAGGAAACAACTAAAATTGAGAAAGGCTCGGTAACTTTTTAAAAATTATGTGTTTTTTTCTTGGTTTGTTTTTTGTTTGTGTGTGTGTTTGTTTGTTTTGCTTTTTTTTTTTTTTTTTTGAGATGGAGTTTTGCTCTTGTCACCCAGGATGGAGTACAATGGCGCGATCTCGGCTCACTGCAACCTCCCGCTCCCGGGTTCAAGTGATTCTCCTGCCTCAGCCTCCCGAGTAGCTGGGATTACAGGCACCTACAACCACATTAATTTTTGTATTTTTAGTAGAGATGGGGTTTTACCATTTTGGCCAGGCTGGTCTTGAACTCCTGACCTCAGATGATTCACCTGCCTCGGCCTCCCAAAAGTGCAGTGATTACAGGCATGAGCCATTGGGCCCAGTCCAAGTTCTGTATTTTTTATAGCTTTAATTTTTAACTTATTTAACTTTTATTTTAAGTTCAGGGTACAAGTGCAGGTTTGCTACACAGGAAAACTTGTGTTATGAGAGTTTGTTGTACAGATTATTTCATACCTCAGGTATTAAATCTCGTATCCATTAGTTATTTTTTCTGGTCCTCTCCCTTCTCCTGCCCTCCACCCTCCAAAACATCCTAGTGTGTGTTTTCCCTCTCTATATGTGTATGTGTTCTCATTATTTAGCTCCCAGTTATAAGTGAGAACATGTAGTGTTTGGTTTTCTGTTCCTGTATTAGTTTGCTAAGGATAACTTTTCTAAGTATATACTTTTCTAGATAATGAGGTATTTGGGTTTGAAGGCAGACTTTTTGAATTACAAAGAACGTTGAATACAATTTTCAATTTCATTACAAAATTGCCACTTTCATATGTTTATTATAAGAATCAAATAAAAATAATGTTTGAGGAAAGTTTGTAAATTGGAAATCATGAAACAGAACTATTATTATTATCCTGCTTAAAGAAGACTAACTAAGCATGCACACTACTAGAAGAGACATGCACACAAATACAGGGTGATGTGTAAATGCCGTCAGAGAAGAACAGAGGATGTGTTGCTGCAACTGTATCCTGAAGAGTAAGAAGTCATGTCTAGATAGAATAAAGGAAAGTTGTTGAAGATGCTCCTTTCTAAGGCAAATACGGATATACGAAAATGAAGCTGAGTAAGGGCAGGTTTTGACAATAAAAGGGAAAATACTAAAGGAAAGTTTCTATTGTAATAGATCTGATGTTTTATTTAGTGTAAGAGACATAAAGTAGTTTTAGAATATAGCCCTTAAGCTTACAATGGGGGTTTATCCTTTGAGGAATTGACTTATATTCATGAAATAATTGAGAAAAAATTCACATACCAGTTGGATGTCTTAATGGTGACCTCTAACATAAGTTTTTGAAAAGAAATTAATTTTCTAATGGAATTTTAGATTTAATGATTTATCTCCCCAAGTCAAGCAGTATCATTCTACAAATCGTTCTAAGCTCTGAGATTAAGTATTTTATTTTCCTTTAATTAGCCCTTATTTTAAACTGTGTGTGTGATTTCATGTATCATTTCATATATCCATTTTGTCATAAGCAATTAGGATAGTTAAGCTCTGCCAATTAATACTTACCCTTGTTAAATAAAAAAAAAAGTGTGACCCAAAAAGAATTCTGAAAAGGAAAAATTTTTAGTGAGGAAAGAACTAAGAGCTTTTCTCAATTTTATCTTCTAGATTTTTTTCTTCATTTGTTGTTCTCACACTTGTAGTTTTGATTCTTGTTTTTACCCTATCAGAATATAGGTATTTAATTATAGTTTTCATATGTCTCTTAAATTTTATTTTATACTAATTTTCCAATATTCATTGATCATTTTTGTTGTGCTGAACACAATGGCTTGTTACTTTTAGAAATTATCTCACTAGATCCTCACAAAACACTATGAGATAGCGCACACTCTTATATACTACCATAATCTCCATTTCTTAACCTGAGGAAAATTTATATTTCAAGAAGTTAAGCAATTTGCTCAAAATCACACAGTGAATAAGTACTCTTTCTGGGATTCAAATCAAGGGAACTCTCTGGGATCTAAACCAAGGGAGCCTCTTGCTGCTATTGCACATTGATTTACTCAAGTTTATATGTGTTTAACTTTTTTCTCAGATTCTCACTTCCCAAGATAGCGTGTGTGCTTTATTCACTGTTGTGTCTCTACGGTCTAGTCTGGTGTTTCGTACATAGCAGACACACACACACACACACACACACACAAATGCAGAGCCTGCCTTGTTCCATCAAGATTAAGAGCTCTGAGTAAAAATATCATTATGAGAGATGATTTAATGAGAAAAAGAACTTGACAAAGGTCATTTTCAAAGGTCCTAAACATGAGTAGGACATTCCACTTGCAGAATTCCCACTTCTGACTAAGATGGAGTTAAAAGCAGATAGACCCTCATGCCTGAAACGCTAAAACGCTAGATAAAATGTCAGAAGAAAATGGTTCTAAAGATATTGAACACTGGGCAATAAAGGACAGAAATCACTAACATGAGAAACAAAAGTCATAAGATCTACAATTGCTCTGGCTTGTCTGAAAGTTTCTAGGCATTGATGCAGAATGGAGGATCCAGCTGGAGTCAGGTAGCGTCTCTGCATTGAGAAAATGGGCCTTTGGTTCCAGGGAGGTAAAGGGGACCAGAGTTCACAGAGCTGAGCACAGGAGAAGAGAGTTGTCCAGAATGAGAACTCTGGAGACAGAAAAGAGTCCACCTTGAGGATTCAGCTGAGCACTGATTAGTACATTTGTTTGAAGAAACTACCCAAGGTCGTTGAAATAACTACCTAAAAGAATGAGGAAAAACAATCTCTGAAAGTCACATGGGGCAGTTCCTGTTTCTGTTCCAAGAAGAGTAGAAAACTTCATAATTGAAGATTCTTGAGCAGAGTCCTCGGAGGGTTTTTTCCTAGTTATTGTGAATAATTACACCCAGGCTAAATAAGTAATTTAGCCCCATTACAAAAAAGCTGGAAGAAATTTATAAAAATAAAATCTTTGTACCTGCCTTTTTACTTATTTATTTTAAATATATTTAATTACAGAAGAGATTGTATATATTCAAGGTGTACAACATGATGGTTTGATACATGTATACCTTGTGGAATGATTATTTCAGTCAAATTAATCAACACATCCATCACCACAAATGCTTTACATTAGAACCCCAGAACTTGCATATCTTGTAACTGAAAGTTTATACCCTTTGACCAACATGTCCCCGTTTTATTCATCTCCAAGACCTTGGCAACAACCATTCTATTTTCTGTTTTTATGAGTTTGAATTTTTTAGATTATCCTTGTAAGTAAGATCATACAAAATTTGTTTACTTGTGTCAGGCTTATTTCACCTAGCATAATGTACCCCGGGTTCATCCATGTAGTCAATGTAGTCACAAATGATAGGATTTCTTTGTTTTCATGCCTGAATAATATTCCATTATACACAGACACATACATACATACACACACACACACACACACACACCACATTTTCTTTATTCATCTGTCAATGGACATTTTGGTTGATTCCATATCTCGGCTATTATTAATAATGCTACAATGAACATAGGAGTTCAGGTATCTTGGAGATACTGAATCTACATAGTTCAGGGGTTAAAGCAGTGACCTTGTAAAAATAAAAATTTTAAATACAAACTCAAAAATGAAAAATTCACAATCTCTGACATCTAATTAAGTATTGTCAGTTATGCAAAGAATCAGGAAATGCAATCAACAAAAGGGAGAAAAATAAAATGAAACAGACTCAGAAATAAGACAGATGAGATAATTAGTTGACAAGGGCATAGAAGGACAAGTATTGCAAGTATATTCTATAGTCACAATAATATAGATAAAAACATACACTTTAAACAGAAATACGAAAGATGGAAGACACAAATTGAATTTCTAAAGATGAAAACTATCATACCTCAGTAAAAACACATTGGATTGAAAAAATGACAGATATCACAGAAGAATATGTTAGTAATTATGAAGATTTAGTAATTGAAACTATCCAAAATAAAACACAGAAAATAAATTTTTAAAAAATAAACAGTGAATTGGTGACCTGTAGGAAAATTTCAAGTGGTCTAACATACATATTATTGGACTCCCTAAAAGGTGGGGCAGAAATGAGTATTTGGAAACATAATGATAAATAATTGCCAAATTTGATGGAAACTGTAAACCCACAGAACCAAGATGCTCAGTGAACTTCAATCACAGAAAACATGAAGGAAATTACATCAAGACATTTAATAATCAACTTATTTAAAACTATAAAACGATATTTTAAAAGTAGTTAAACTGCAGGAAAGCACATTGTATAAAGAGTATAAAGAGGAAGACAGGTGAGAATGTCAGCAACATAACAATTTCAGTCAAAAGAGAGAGGAACATCTTTAAAGTACTGAAAGAAAAATACTGTAAATTAAGAATTCTCTACCTAGCAAAAATACCTTTGAAAAATTAAAGTTACAGAATAGCTTTTAGACATAAAAGCCCAAAAGAAGATATCACTGGCAGAAATGCAGTACAAGAAATACAAGGAGACTACTTCAGGCAACTATATATATATATATACACACATACATATATACACACACACACCAGTTGGGAATACAAAGAATCAAAATCATTCAAAAAGGTAACTCTTGACTAAATATAAAATTTTTTATTTAAAATACGTTCAGGTGATTGGACCCAGCACCAGGTTGTGGGGTGACAAAGTCCGATGGAGTCAAAGGAATGAGAAAAGACAGTTTGAGAGAGAAAGCAGGTCCACCCAGCCATCGCTAAGTATGGAGGCTGCGAAGTCCCTGAGCTCTGGAAGTCCAGACTATTTATTGATGATCAAACAAAGAAACAGGTGGTGAGAATGTGGGAGTCGAAAAGGAGTGTTGCATTAAGCACATTATTTACAGCTGTGATGGTTTAGCATGTGCTCTGCTACTTGTGATAAGCATCATTCTGATACCCAAACCTGTCAGAGACACAACAATAAAAACTTCAGCCCAGTATTTCTTATGAACGTAAAAATTCTCAACAAAGTCCTATCAAGCCAACTCTAGCAGAACATCAGAAACCTAATCCATCATGATCAAGTAGCCTTTATTCCTGGGATGCAATATTGGTTTAACATATGCAAATCAATAAATGTGATTCATCACATAAATAGAACTGAAAACAAAAAACATGTGATCATCTAAATAGACACCAAAAAGGCTTTTGATAAAATTCAGCATCCTTTCATATTAAAAATTATTAACAAACTAGGCATCCAAGGAACATATCTCAAAATAATAAGAGCCGTCTATGACAAACCTGCAACCAACATTAAACCAAAAACTGAAAGTATTCCCCTTAAAAACCAGAATACGAGAAAATTATCCACTCTCACCACTCCTATTCAACATAGTATTGGAAGTTCCATCCAGAGCAATCAGACGAGAGAAAGAAATGAAAGGCATCTGAATAGGAAGAGAGAAAGTCAAAATATCTGTCTTTATAGACGGTATGATTCTATCTATACCTTGAAAACCTCGTAGTCTCTGCCCTCATCCTCCTAGAATTGATGAACAACTTCAGCAAAGGTTCAGTATACAAAATCTAAGTATAAAAATCAGTAGCATTTCTATACACCAATGATGTTCACAGTGAGGCAAATGCAATCCTTTTTATAATATCCATAAAAAGAAATACCTGGGAATACAGCTAATCAAGGAGGTCAAAGATCTCTACAATAAGAATTATGAAACACTCCTTAAAGATATCACAGAAGACAAATCAATGGAAAGCCATTTCATGCTCTTGGATAGGAAGAATGAACACTGTTAAAATGACTATACTACACAAAGCAATTTATAGATGCATTGCTATTTCTTTCAAACTACCCCTTCTTTTCACAACATAAAAAATCACATGGATGGGGCTGCAAGTCATTAATTTTTAGCAAACTAACAGAGGAACAGAAAACCAAATACTGCACATTCGCACTTGTAAATGAGACTTAAATCATGAGAACACATGGACACATAGAAGAAAACACACACTGGGGCCCTTCAGAGGGTGAAAGTTGGAAGGAGAGAGAGGGAAAATAAGGAAAAATAACTAATGAGTACTAGGCTTAATACCTGAGTGATGAAATAATCTGCACAACAAACCATCATGACACAGTTCACCTGTGTAACGTACTTGCACTCATATACCTGAACTTAAAATAAAGATTAAAAAGTAATCAACTCAAGATGGATTAAATACTTAAATGTAAAACATTAAACAATTAAAATACTAGAAGAAAATCTGAAAAATACCATTCTGGACATAGGCTGTAGCAGGAAGTCTCCAAAAGCAATTGCAACAAAAACAAAAATTGACAAATGGGACCTAATTAAATCAAAAGAAACTATCAACAGGGTAAAAGTAAACTACAGAATGGGAGAACATATCTTCAAACTATGCCTCTAATAAGGGTCTAATATTCAGCATCTATAAGAAACTTTAACAAATCAACAAGCAAAACCAGACAACCCCATTTAAAAATGCACAAAATATATGAACAGACACTTCTCAAAACAAATCATACATGTGGCCAACAAGCATATGAAAAAAAAAAAAAAGGTCAACATGCTTAATCATCAGAGCAGTGCAAATTAAAAGCACCGTGAGATACTATCTCACACCAGTCAGAATGACTAGTAAAAAGTCAGAAAATAACCGATGCTGGTGAGTTTGCAGAGAAAAGGGAATGGTTATACATTGCTAGCAGGAAATGGAAATTAGTTCAGCCACTGTGGAAAGAAGTTTGGAGATTTCTCAAAGAACTTGAAACAGAAACACCATTCTATTCAGCAATCCCATTACTGGATATATACCCAAAGAAATATAAATATTTCAACCATAAGGACACACGCACACATATATCCATTGCAACACTATTCACAATAGCAAAAGACCTTTTACTTTTAAGTAAAGAAAAAAGATGTAAAACAATGTATGCATATTATACCATTTGATATGATTTGGCTCTGTATCCCCAAATCTCACTTTGAACTGTAATAATTCCCATGTGTCAAGGGTGGGGCCATGTGGAGATAATTCAATCATCAAAGCAGTTTCCCCACACTATTCTCTTGGTAGTGAATTAATCTCATGAGATCTGATGGTTTTATAAATGGGAGTTTCCCTACACAAGCTCTCTTGCTTGCCACCATGTATGACAGGCATGACATTTTGCTCCTCATTTGTCTTCTGCCATGATTGTGAGGCCTTCCAGCCATGTGGAACAGTGAGGCCATTAAACCTCGTTCCTTTATAAATTTCCCAATCTCAGGTATGTCTTTATCAGTAGCATGAGAACAGACTAACACAATAAATTGGTAAAATAAATAAAAATTGATACTTTGGGCCTTCTTGGTGAAGGGTGGAATGAGGATGAGGATTTAAAAATTACCTGTCTGGTACTATACTTAGGAGAGTGATGAAATAATCTGTATGTCAAACACCTGTGGTAAGCAATTTACCCATGTAACAAACCTGCACATGTATCCCCATGAACCTAAAATTAAAGAAGGAAAAAATTACTTTTTTTAAAATCCGGAATCTAGAAAATTATTTTACAATTCTTAAGTGATAAACTGAAATATTCTAGGAAAAAAATGATGACTAAATACAAAGTTACCATTAATATAAGTGGTATAATATATAAATAATATAATATAATCCACTTATTATATTATAATATAATATAATTATATAATATTATAATATAATCCACTTAGCCGTATCATAAACAATCTACACAGTATACTCTCTTTTAAAAGGTAAATATTTTTGATGTGATACAACCAAATAATTATATATTAACATTTCAATTATAAAGTATTTTTGTATATGTGCTATTTGATCCTTGAAACAAGTATGAGAGGTTTTCAACGCAGGTGTTTTTATGCCCATGTAAGAGTTGGGAACCTGATGCTTAGACATGAAAGGTGAGTGGGCAGTCACAAAGGCAGTAGAAACAGATTTGAGGTTGCTCAGATTCTGATAATTTTAGAGAAATAATAGAAAAGTCCAAATTATGCAAGAGTCTCTTTTGTTAATCAGGAAAAAAAAGCATGCCTGTCTCCCTTTACAAAATTGGCAGGTACATGGATATTAGAAAAGGAGGAATAGAGGAGATAATGTCTTAAGCATTCTTTATTAACTTGAATATCCAAATAACCAAATAAATTGAATAATCAAAATACCCTAGAATTTTTTTCAAAATTAAATGTAATCAATCCAATAAAAGGCATGACTATTGGAACATGGCTTCTAAATTTAGACCATTGTGGGTTCCAAAACCTTATTTTTTCACTTGGTTATTTTGCTCCAGAAATGCATCTTCTCTCAGAAACAGAATAATTATTACGTCTCATGTTAGCACTCAACACTTGAATTTGCCCGTGTCATCTCCAAATTAACAAAAAATCTAGTTATTATTTAAGCCACTGTTTTAGGGGAAACTTAATCTGCTATATATTTCTGGATGCCAGAAACACACTTTTCAATAATGTGCATGCTACTTGCACCCATTCTTCCAACTCCAGCTGTGCCTACAGCTTGAGAAAGGGCAGAGGAGGGAAAGGAGAAAGGGTTCATGAGTATGTGGGATAAGAGATATACATGAAGTAAAGGGTTTTCTTGTGCATGCACAAGAAGAAAGGTGTATGCAACCCCAATAATCAGCTGTACAGGGTATACATGTATCAGGCTTTCCTAAGGTAGAAAATGCCTGAGCTTTGCATTCAAAGCAAAGCACTACAGGGTTAAAACTTTTAAAACCATGAATAAATTTCAGATTTTTTATTTAATGTGAGCAATGGTGGGAGTAAGTCATCTTTTCTAAGAATTGTTAACTAGATTCCAAATTCTAGTCCTCTAACCTGTGCTTCAATAACTCAAAAATCACCTCCTATTTAGGTAATGAGAGTCAAATATGGATCAATTTAGAGTAGGAGAGACAACAGTTGAACTCAAAAACTGTGCTACTTTCTCTCTCAATACTATTTAATCTAAGTATACGTTGTGTTTCTTATATTCTTTCACTAACAATAAACATATATGCAATATATGTTGCATATATTATTCTTATTTTTTTTCTGAGATCCTGACAACATAGAGAATATTAAAGCTAGGTAGAATGATGGCGAATGAAAACGACTGTACCCTCGTTAAAAAAAAAATGGGTGCCTTTTGAGTGGAGCATGACATTAAGATCCCTTTCCGCTTGTGGCACCCAGGTATCCTTGGCAGGAAAAAGATACATCTTTCCCACCTGCTTGGGTTCCTAACCTTTTTCCTAGGCTATGCACCAAGGAGAGGGATTCTAGGATTATGCATCATGTTAATGCAAACCTTTTAAGTAAAGTAAAAAGGTGTAAAACATTGTATACATATTATACCATTTGATACGGTTTGGCTCTGTGTCGCCACCCAAATCTCACCTTGAATTGTAATAATCCCCACATGTCAAGGGTGCAGCCAGGTGGAGATAATTGAATCATGGTAGCAGTTTTCCCATACTGTTCTCTTGGTAATGAATAAATCTCATGAGATCTGATGGTTTTGTAAATGGGAGTTTCCCTGCATAAGCTCTCTTGCCTGTTGCCATGTAAGGCATGACTTTGTGCCTCATTCGCCTTTCTACCATGCTTGTGAGGTCTCTCCTGTCATGTGCAACAGTGAGGCCATTAAACCTCTTTCCTTTATAAATTACCCAGTCTCAGGTATGTCTTTATCAGCAGCATGAGAACAGGCTAATACAATAAATTGATACTGGGGGTAGTGGGGTGCTGCTGTAAAGATACAGAAAAATGTGGAAGCAACTTTGGAACTGGGTAACAGGCAGAGAGTGGAACAATTTGGAGGGATCAGAAGAAGCCAGGATAATTCGGGAAAGTTTGGAACTTTCTAGGGACTTGGAGGGCTCAGAAGGCAGGAAGATTGGGAAAGTTTGGAACTTCCTAAAGACTTGTTGAATGGCTTTGAGCAGAGTTGTTAGTAAAATGTACAACAAAGTCTAGGCTAAAGTGGTCTCAGATGGAGATAAGGAACTTGTTGAGAACTGGAGTAAAGGTCACTCTTGCTATGCAAAGAGACTGGTGGCATTTTGCTCCTGCCCTAGAGATCTGTGGAACTTTGAACTTGGAGAGATGATTTAGGGTATCTGGAGGAAGAAATTTCTAAGTGGCAAAGTGTTCAAGACGAAGCAGAGTGTAAAAGTTTGGAAAATTTGCAGCCTGATGATGCAGTAGAAAAGAAAAACCCATTTTCCGGGAGGAAAGTCAGGCCTGCTGCAGAAATTTGCATAAGTAACAAGGAGCTGAATGTTAATGACCAAGACAATGGGGAAAATATCTCCAGAGCATGTCAGAGACTGCAGCAGCCCCTCCCATTGCAAGCCCAGAGGCCTAGGAGGAAAAACTGGTCTTATGGTCCAGGCCCAGGGCTCTCCATCTGCTCTTTGCAGCCTCAGGACATGGTGCCCTGTGTCCCAGCTGCTTCAGCTCCAGGTGCGGCTAAAAGAGACCAAGGTACAGCTTGGGCCATGGCTTCAGTGGGTGCAAGCCCCAAGCCTTGGCAGCTTTCATGTGGTGCTGAGCCTGCAGGTGCACAGAGGTCAAGAGCTAATTAAAACCAAAGGTGAATAGAAGAAATGATAAAATAAGAGTATAGATTATTAAAGTAGAATCTGAAGAAAATTTAATAAAACAAACACTGATTTTTAAAAAGTGTGTACAATTGATATATTTCTAGGGAGACTGATTAAGAAAAATAGAGAAACTCAAATTACTAACACTAAGTCTGACATACCTAGTATCATAGGGATATTACTACGATTTTCAGACGCTGAAAGGACAGCAAGATACTATGAACATTGTGCCAGTAGATTTGACAGCTTAAATGAAATGAATGAATACTTTGAAGAAACAGAAAGGATTACAAAAAACTATGCTGTCCAATCTCAATTAAAGAAATTGAGCTCAAACTTGTTCTTCCTTGTTTGTGGGAGCTAAGAAAAACTGAGAAGTACAATTGTGGTTATTAGAGGGCGGGAAGGATAGAAGGAGGGGAAGATGGGAAGTGGTCAATTAACAGTTACACCTAGATGAGAGGAATAAGTTCTAGCGTTCTGTAGCACTATAGAGTGAATATGATTAACAACAATTTAGTGTATATGTGTTAAGCTATTCTCATGTTGCTATAAACACCTGAGGCTGTGTCATTTATGAAGAAAAGAGGTTAAATTGGCTCATGGTTCTGCAGGCTGTTTAGGAAGCATGGCACTGGCATATGCTTGGCTTCTGGGGAGGCCTCGGGGAACTTTTGCTCATGGCAGAAGGCAAAGCAGGAACAGGCACATCACATGTTAAGATTGGGACCAAGAGTTGTAGGGGAAGGTGCTGCACACTTTTCAAAACCAGATTTCGTGTCAACTCAAAATGAGAACTCACTTATCACCAAGGGGATGATGTCAACCCATTCATGAGGGATCTGCCCCTGTGATACAGATACCTCCCACCAGGCCCCACCTCCAACACTGGAGACCACATTTCATCATGAGATTTGGAGAGGATACATACTCAAACCATATTAGTATATTTCCAAAAGCTAGAAGAGAGGATTTTGAATGCTCACAATACAAAGAAATGACAAGTGTTCAAGGTGAGGTGGGCTATGCTAATTACCCTGATTTGATTATTATACATTGTATACATGTATGGAAATATCACTCTGTATTTCATAAATAGGAATAATTTTTAAGTTTTAACTTAAAAAGGGGAAAAACATCTTGTACTTATAATAAAAAGACATTCAGGGCCCCAATGGCATCATTGAGGAATCCTACCGACCTGCCAAGGTGGAAATGAGTGTCCTTGCAGAAAATGGAGGAGTGGAAACCTCTCATCATTTTATCACCTCATGCTACCACAACAAGACAAAGACGTCAGTATAAAAAAAAACTACAAACTAATATTCCAAAGGAAATAAATAGGATAAGTGAGACTATCTACAAAAGTGCAAGAGTTAACATTAAAGAAATAAATTAATGTAATTTAACATACAGATGGAATAAAGGGAAAAACACAGAGTATTATCTCAGTATATGCAACTACTATCTCACATATTTCTAGTAGGAAAGTAAAATTAACCACTTTGAAAAACAGTTTAGCAATTACTTTATAAAGTTAGAAATACATCTACACAGGACCCAGTGGTTACATTCCTAGATTTTTATCCAAGAAAAATGAAAATATACGTCTCCTCAAAGACTGATACACACATGTGCACAGCAGCTTGATTCATAATAGCCCCAGCCGGAAGCAATCAAAATGTCCAAAACCAAAGGAACAGCTAAACAAATTATGTTATATACACAGTCAAATGCTACTCAGCAGTAAAAATAAATGAAATACAAATACACAAAATCACATGAATGAATTTCAAAGCATCCTGCTAAGAAAAATAGCAAGACATAAAGAGTATATCCTGAGCAGTTTCATTCACATGTACTATAGTTCTAGAATAGGTGAAAGTAATCTAGCGTCACTGTGGTTGTTTTGTGTTTGGACTATGGATGAAATGACTGTAAGGCAGCATAAAGAAATTTGTCAAAGTGATGGAAATATGGCATATCTTGTTTGTGATAGTATTTATACCAAATATGCACATATTTGTCAAAACTCATGAAAATATACCCTTAAAATTGCTGCATTTTATTGTATACAAATTTTACATTAATAAAGTTGATTTCAAAGGACAACAGCTGCAAAGTTTTGGGGGATTCTCAGTGACCAAAGTTGCATGGTCAAGGTGATGCGTGGCTCCTCCCTTCGCACAGTATAGCAAAGCTCTTCTTATTCAGCACCAACCAGCCAAGCAAGTTCTCCACCCAGGGTGCTGAGATCTTAATGAAACCAGAAGCCAAAAGGTGAGCCTAAGCCGCCCCACAACTGCTTACTCTGAAAAAAGGCACCAACACCCCTCCAGAGGTAATCTTCTTAAAGACATAAATTCACAGGAAACACTTTTTGTGGAGTTTCTTCCCTGTTCAGACATTCCTGTAGTGCCTGATTTTTTTTCTCGTTCTGAGGTTTTGTTTTGTTTTTAATCCTTCTCAGTATGATCATAGATTTATAGGCCAGTAGGGTGGGCAAGTAGCTAGATTAATAAATTAGTTCATTCAGTATGTAACAGACTTAATCAGTCCGAGAACACTGTGTGAGCAAAGGGTAATAAATGGACAAATGGGGAGCCTAAGAGATTTCATTAAAAATGCAAGTCGAAGGGAGCCCTAGTTTCCTGTCTTAATGTCACCATTATTCAACCCTCTTTAGGTTCATTTGCAAAGTATAGTGGCCAGGGAAAGAAAAGCTTTATTTGTGAAACATCAACACTCAAACAAGAATATTTGCACTAAGAAGTGGTAATCTGAGCAATATCAGAATTGGTATAGCAGAAAGTCTAGGACATTGTGGTTAGACAAACCTGGGTTTCTTTCCAATCTCTACTTTTTACTTGTTTAATGAATACTAATATTTTGCATGATTGGAAAATAAATGAAGTTGCTTCATGTCTTGTTTTGGAAATCTTATAAAAAAAAATTTACAAATCAACATTATTGGAATAGTTAAGTATAAGCAATATACTTTGAATATATTTGCTGCTTAATAATTTTTTATGAAATGAATTTAAAAACAATCCACAAAGAGTCAGAGAGAAAGATTGCGGTCCAGATACCTCAAAATAATTGAGATTTGTTGAGTAATTGCTCAACTTTCAATATTTTCTAAATGTGAAAAATGCTTCACTTTGTTAAACTTGACCAGTTTGGTTCATTTACTTGATCAAGTTTCTTAACTTCCTTAGAGCTCATTTTTCACATCTGTAAAAAAGGCAAAGATTACCTAAAGTCCTGCAAAGTGCCCAGAACCATTTTAGTTGTTTGTATCAAGGTTTTTGAATGTAGATAAATGGAGATAAAGAAGTAAGAATTTACTCTGCTTACTTAGCTTGACATTGACTGGAGGCATGTAGTTCTCTATCTGAAAAGTTTCTTATGAGCATTCAAAGATCAGCTCCTGTTATCATATTATCTTGTGCTAGGACCTTGTCATTGTTACTATTGAGAAAGAGTCGGCCCTACCACTCAGATAACTTAACAGCTCAATGAGATGGTGTTTAATTTTCTTTTTTGCTGATTCTTTCTAGATTTCTTACTTATTAAAAAACAAAAACAAACAAACAAACAAAACACTGTCTGGCCACCAAACTTTAACAAATTCAGTTAGCAAACTTAAGAGATGATTTAATCCCTGCTTACCATTGTGATTCAACTAGTTCCAAAGCTAACAATTGACTGACCAAACTTGCTCAATTAATATCCAAATTGGGCACTGGAGCATTGGATAATATACCATAGATAATTAGAAAATTTATCATTGAAATCTGTTTTTTAAAAATATATGTCTATGTAGCTGCCTTCTTGGTTCAGAATTACCTCTCCTCTGTACTTTGGACTTTCAGAAAACTTATGATTTTTAAAAGGAAAAGAGTTATAGTTCTACCTAGGATGCAGAAAATAGAGAGATGGAAGAAATGTTGCTTCCACATTACAAAATTGTTTTGTTTAATCACAAACATATGTGTGTATATCAACATATTATATGTATGATACATATATACATAATATACACCTAAGATATATATATACACATCATATAAATGCTACATATACACACATCTCATGTATTTATGTATAGCCTCACAGATTCACACAAGAATATCTTATATGAATAGTCTTGTATGAAAGACTCTGAGAGAAAGTGAAAGACTCTGTGTGAGAATTTTGAAAGACAGCATTCTGAGTCCCCAACTCTGTGGATTTTACACCTCCTCCTACAATACCTCAATAACTTACTGAGCAAGTAGGATGACTTTTAGTTAAGGTTTCCTGGAAATAGACAAAGAAGATCTGTGTAAAAGAAGTCTATTAAAGATTGCATTTAGGAATGATGCCTGGAAGGAAGGGAAAAGAAAAAGTTGCACTGTGATTAAGTCATTACAGAGGTCTCAGCCAAATCACTGGGCAGCTCTGAAGCTGGAATGGCTTTTTGCTGTTTCAAAATGAGGCAAGTTTCCAGAGCCTTCATATCCTATTAGGACTAGTTATTGTATCTGCTATGCCAGCAGTGAAGGAGTGTAACTTTTGTGGAAACACAAATCCATTCAGTCTAGGGCAAGCACGAGACAGGGTAGCAGCTATGCGCCACCAAGCTAAGATTCCGAGACTTTTGGTAGCTAAGAAAATGAGTGTTGTACTCCTGAAAGAGAGATCTGGGTGATAAAAGTAATATCCACTACAAGTCATCTCTTGCATTGCTTCCTATAGTAACTTTACTCCATCTGTGTACAGCTTCTGCACGATTCTTATTGATATCATTCATGTGTAAGAGGAAGGTTGGTGACATGAAAGGTTGGTGACCAGCCTTTGCTAGTCTTGAAGCTTTAACTGATCCTCATTAGCTTCCTCCTTTACTATCTTCATCTGCGGCTATTACCTCTACTGCTCTAGGTTGCTCACCTGGTGGGTATGTCCTTCCTCTGGGAACCCAGATCTGTAGATGCACAGAGCCTAAAGTTTTGGAGAAGAAAAGCAAGAATGTCCTGGGTCACTGATAATAAGGACCAGCAGAGACATTCCTACTTCAAGTCTTGTTCCTATACCCAGGTGTTCTACCTACAGGGAAGCTAACATTATGTAATGGTTGTATCAGGGTGTAAGTGCATCCTGGAGGATAGCACACAGTACTTGCAGAATGGCACCTACTACTACTTTTAAAAGGCTAATTCATCCAACTATAAAACTGGCAGCTTCTGGGTGGTATGAAGCAGTAGGACCAGTGAATCTCATTGTCCTAAGCCCATAGCAATATCTATACTGCTCTGAAGTCAACTGCAAGATCCAAGGCAATGTTTTATAGGATCTCATGTTGTGGGAAAACCCCTTTAAGTTCTCTAAAAAGGAGCTGGCTGGGGTCCTGAACGTAGGAAAGGAAAATTTATATTCACAATAAATGTCAATCCTATTCAAGGTCAAATCATGCCCTCTCAATGGTTGAAGGTGTCTATTGTAATTAACTTTCCCCACCTGGGTGGTTGATATCCTTAAGAGACGATGCCATATCAAGGAGCACAGTATTGGTCCCAGTTGCTGTCATGTCAGACATTCAGTAGTGGAAGTAGCTAAATAAACTTTGGTAATTTTGAATCTATGCAACTGGGCTCATTCATAGCCTTCATATCTGCCGCTGTAGATACTCCCTTCAGGCCCTGATGTAGTAGCCTTGGAATAGCCACATTCAAACCCCAGCTGACGTCAACTGTTCAAGTCATTCTGGCTCTTGATGGTTTAGTGCCTCCTACATAGGAGCTGCTCTCTGGTGAGAATTACTATACAATTTGCTATGTACCGGTGACTACCAGAGAGTACCAAAACGATTCCTTTGTGCCTCCCTTTTCCCTGCTTTGTGAGCAGTAATGTCTACAGTGGTTACACTATGCTTATTTTCCCATGATATCATGGGGAATAGGGAGGTTATATTGTCTGTTGATTTTACAGCTCTAAAACTTAACTCCAGGAGCTGTAAATAAGAAGCTGCCCCCAAGGACCATCATCTGCACCTGGATGTGATTTAGACTTTAAGCAGATGCTGTACAAATATAGAACTTTTGGAGAGTCTTCAAAAAGGAGAAGTATATTTTAAATATGATACAAATGTAAAATAAATTGTGGGCAGAGAGCAAATTGTGGAGTTTCAAAAACATGTTTATACGTTTTTTGACATTGCTTCTTTTGAAGAGTAAAGTTTAATTTCCACCCCTTTTGAGTATGAGCTGGATTTAATGACTCTTTCTTAATGAATGTCTTGCAGTAAAAGTGCTGGTGTGTAAGTCGGGTCATGAAAGACAATATGAAGTCAGCTTCTCTCTTGATCACTCACACTGGGGGAGGTCAGCTATTACTTTGTGAGTATACTTGAATCACCTTATGGAGCAGATCATGTGACAGAGAACTGAGTCTTCTGGCCAATGCCAGCAAGGAACTGAGACCCGCTGCCAACAGTCACATTAGTAATCATGGAAATGGATCCTGCAGCCCTAGTTAAGTCTCCAGGTAATTGCAACAGAGACTGACCCTGTTAGCAACTTTATGAGAGCCCTCCAGCCTAGAGGCACTCCCAGATTCCTGAGTCACAGAAACTATGAGGTAATAGATATTTGTTGTTTTAAGCCTTTCAGTTTAAGGGTAATTTGTTATGCACTGGTAGAGCTATCATCATCACTGATTACTACAAGAGTGATATATTAGTTTACCAGTATACAAAGTTGGAGGAATTTTATATTCAGCTTTCAGTGTCAAACTTTCAGTGTCAAGTGAAAATGTGTCAGCAAACAGGAGGCCATATTTTCCCTGCTAAAGTTATTACTGAATCTTAGTGTCCATCTAGAAACTCAAAATTATTTGAACTTCTTAAATATAAGCATAACAAATTGAGGCATTAAAGTCACATATAATATATCCAGTTCACAAATAAATAAAAATACCACAAGGTTTTAAAGAAAATATGTTGTATATGATTTATCTTTAGCACATTCAATGAAATCAAATGGAATATTTAAAATTTTTACCTAGGTTCTTACTATCTATCCCAAATAAGATGCTTTTCTATTTTCAGGCTGATTTTTGAAGTTCCACAAATTGAAACAAAATGGTAAAATCTTTGACTAACCTTAGAATTTATGTGCCACTAATATCCAAATAAACCTTACTCAATTAAGAAGTATGTAATATGGCCGGGCGCGGTGGCTCAAGCCTGTAATCTCCGCACTTTGGGAGGCCGAGACGGGCGGATCACGAGGTCAGGAGATCGAGACCATCCTGGCTAACACGGTGAAACCCCGTCTCTACTTAAAAAAAATACAAAAAACTAGCCCGGCGAGGTGGCGGGCGCCTGTAGTCCCAGCTACTCGGGAGGCTGAGGCAGGAGAATGGCGGGAACCCGGGAGGCGGAGCTTGCAGTGAGCTGAGATCCGGCCACTGCACTCCAGCCCGGGTGACAGAGCGAGACTCCGTCTCAAAAAAAAAAAAAAAAAAAAAAAAGAAAGTATGTAATATAAGATGTTAGACTGTGAAACAGAAAAACATAAGAAAAACAATTCCTAAGCCTCCGCAATTGCATTTATGTGAGCGATCTGTAAGCTAGTTACTCAGAGCACAAGAAAAAAAAGGAAAGCGCTTATATATTATTTTTGTTAGGTGGCAGAAATGTAAGACATTTATCTTCAGAGCTGTATTTTTCCTGGGAACAAACACAGGCTAGAATGTACCTAAAGATTTTTTGTGCTTGTGACAAAGTGAATAATGACTTCTTTGTACTATGTAATGTTGGGATCAAAAGAATCATTCTTGTAAAGATTATGTGTATAGGCTGAAAGAGCAATGCTACGTGATAAATCAGTGGAGACATTTTTTCCAGAGATTGAGATAAAGAGGCCTAGGTAGTTCAATTTCAGTTTTAATCATCTTATTTGAGATGGTTTAATCATCTTTAACCATCTCAAGGAGTGGAACTTGGAGTCTACTGGAATATTAGCACAGTCACTTGTTCATTTGCCTGAAAAATCAAGTTTCATGCAAACCTTTGAAAGTGCTATATTGGTAGTCAACTCACAGAATTATTCTTTACATGATTGTTGTGCTGACATTCTATGTGACTGGTTTACGTGAATTAGAGAGAAACTAAATTATTACTTTTTAAATATCCAGCTTTATATTTTTCCACAGATGTAAATGTTCTCTTGGTTTTTATTAATCAGTGATGCCACAGTGGTCTCTTTAAGTAGTTTAGACCATAGATATTGCATTTAAAAATATATTGGCATGTATTGACCACTATGTGTGTATGTGCAAACATGTACATGGTTCTGTGTCTATATTCCAGATACAGCTAACATGATCTTCCATCATCTAAAGCTAAAGCTCAGAGCATAGCCTTTCCCTTGTGATTATTGAATCCAGAGTACAGACATGGGTAAAAACAAAATCTGTAAAGAAAGGGTAGCAAACTAATAAGCAAATCAAAACATGTAGGAAAAAAGGCTCACATTCCTTCCTCAGCTCCCATGGCTTATAGCCCTAGGAAATAAGAAAATATATACAGCTGATCTTTGAACAATATGGATTTAAACTCTGTATGTCCATTTATATATGGATCTTTTTTTCAATAATTATATTAGAAAAAATTTGGAGATTTGTAAACAATTAGAAAAAGCAATTAGAAAAAAGTATACAACCTGGAAATACTGAAAAAATTAAGAAAATGTATGTCATGAATATATAAAATATATGTGGATACTCATTCACTACCATAAAAAATACATACATTTATTATAAAAAGTTAAAATGTATCAAAACTTGTGCATACTCCTACAGATTGCATATAATAGGATTCACAGTTGATAGAAATATAAACAAGCATAAATATGTAGTAGTAAATTATAACTGTATAAAGTTAACTGTAGCACATACTGTGCCACTGTAATAATTTTGTAGCCATCTCTTGCATGAGCTCAAGTGTTGCAAACTGCTTAAAATGCCATGGGACACCAATCATTTCCATGTAAGCAGTTGTTTCTCCAGCAAATTATGTATCACACTAAAAAGTGATCTCTCATGGTTCTTGCATATTTGATTAGTACAATACCATCAAACTTGAATAACATCATGGGACCCATACAAGGTGCCACTAGTGATGCTGAAAGTGCTTCCAAGAAGCAGAGAAAAGTTGTAACGTTACAAGAAAAAGTTGAATTGCTTGATATGTGTATCATAAATTGAGATCTGCAACTGCGGTTGACCACCATTTCAAGATAGATGAATATAGCATAAGAACTACTTCAAAACAAAGAAAAGGTAATTCATGAACGTGTTACTGCAGCTATGCCAGCAGGTGTGAAAACCTTGCACGTTTTGTGAAATATATTTTTATCTCATATTGAAAATGCAGCTTTTGCTTTTCGTGGGTGCAGGGTTTCTGTAAGAAAGGTATATGTATACATCCTAATATGATTCAAGATAAAGCAGTCATTACATGAGACCTTAAAAGGGAGGTAAAGAATCTAAAGCTGGCCAGGCGCAGTGGCTCATGCCTGTAATCCCAGCACTTTGGGAGGCCGAGACGGACGGATCACGAGGTCAGGAGATCGAGACCATCCTGGCTAACATGGTGAAACCCCGTCTCTACTAAAAATACAAAAAATTAGCCAGGCGTGGTGGCGGGCGCCTGTAGTCCCAGCTACTTGGGAGGTTGAAGTAGGAGAATGGCGTGAACCCGGGAGGCAGAGCTTGCAGTGAGCCGAGATCATGCCACTGCATTCCAGCCTGGGCAACAGAGCAAGACTCCATCTCAAAAAAAAAAAAAAAAAAAAGAATGTAAAGCTGGGGAACTTGATGCCAGCAAAGGATGGCTTGATAATTTTAGAAAGAGATTTGGTTTTAAAAATGTCACAATAACAGGAAAAGCAGCTTCTGCCCACCAAGAGGCAGCAAACCAGTTCTCAGATGTCATGAAGAAAATCATTGTGGAGAAGGGACATCTGCCTAAACAGATTTTTAATGTAGATGAAAGTGCCATATTTCAGAACACAAAACAAAACAAAACATGCCACATGGGTCATTTATTAGTGAGGAAGAGAGGAGAGCACCAAGATTTAAGGCAGAAAGGCATAGGCTAACTCTACTATTTTGTGCAAATGCAGTCAGGTTTGTGATCAGGACTGGCCTTATCTATAAAACTTCTGACTCTGCGTCTTGAATGGAAGAGATAAATACCAGTTGCCAGTCTTTTGCTTGTACAACAAGAAGTCCTGGCCAATGAGAACACTTTTCTGGGCTGATTTCCTTGATACTTTGTTCCTGCAGTCAGGACGTGAGTTGCCAGGAAGGGGATTGCCTTATAAATTTTTTGATATGGGACAATGCCTCTGGCCATCCAGAGCCCCAGGAGTTCAACACCAAAGGCACTGAAGTGGTCTACTTGCCCCCAAACACAACATTTCTAATTCAATCTCTAGATCAGGAGGTCATAAGGAACTTTAAGGCTCATTATACACAGTATCCTGTGGAAAGAATTGTCAATGCTTTGAAACAGAATACTGGTAGATAGAAGATCATGTAAGTCTGGAAGTGTTACACCATTGAAGATGCCATCATTATTATAGAAAAAGCTGTGAAGACCATCAGGTCTAAAACAGTAAATTCCTGCGGGATAAACTGTCCTGATGTTGTGCAAAACTTCACAGGACTTACGACAGCCAATCAAGAAAATCATGAAAGAGTTTGTGGATATGGCAAAAAAGGGTGAAGGGTGAGGAGTACAATATTCAAGAAATTCAAGAGCTAATGAGAGAGGACTTCACAGGAGACAACTTGATAAAGATGAGTGCCTGTTAACCAGTGCCAGGAGACGAGAAAGAAGTACAAGAAGCAATGCCAGGAAACTGACATTAGACAATCTAGCAGAAGGGCTATGATTATTCAAGACTTTTTTATTTCTTTGATGATATGGACCCTTCTATAATATGGGCACTAAACCTAAAGCAAATGGTGGAAGGATTGGCACCAAACAGAAACATTTGAGAGAAATGAAACACAAAAAGTCAGACAGAAATTATGATGTATTTCTGTGAAGTTCCAACCAAATGTGCCTCCCTCCCCTGCCTCCCCTTCCACCTCCTCTACGTCTTCTGCCTCTGCCAGCACTGAGGCAGCAAGACCAACCCCTCTACTTCCTCTTCCTTCTAAGCCTACTTAAGGTGAAGATAATGAGAATACAGATCTTTATGTTAATCTCCTTCCAATTAACAAATAGGAAATATATCTTCTTTCTTATAATTTTCTTAGTAACATTTTCCTAGCTTACTTTATTGTAAGAGTACAGTATATAATGCATATACAAAATATGAATTAATTGGCTATTATGTTACCAGTAAGGTTTCCAGTCAACAGTAGTCTATTAGTAGTTAAATTTTGGGGCACTCAAAAGCCATATGTGGATTTTCAGCTATGGGGATGGGTTGATACCCCTAATCCCACGATCAAGGTTCTACTGTTCTCTAGTGACAATTCAGAAGAGATTTATCATTCTCTCTACCATCTTTTTGAAAATATTTTTCTTCTTATTTTTCTGTGTATCTCTTTAAAATATCTTTTACTTTTCCACCCATGATTCTTTCACACGCTACTCCTGGTCTTCCCAAAATACTCAACTTCTCTTCTTAACTAGACCAATATAAACAACACATTAATAGGCATACTAGTCAATAACCATCAGTTATTAAGTGCTTTTTATATGCCAGGCATTGTCCTAATAATTTTGCATGAATTTATTCATTTTATTCTTATCATATTTCTATAAGAAAGGTATTAATACTATCTCCATTTTACTGAAACAGAAGCATTGGAAGTTTAAATAGTTTATCCAAGGTCATACAGCTAGTGAGTGACAGAGCCAACCTTTCTGCCTCTGTAACGCCTACTTTTATCCTTGACATCATTTTGGATACTTGTTTTCATGTATGTTGTACTCTCACTGCAATGACATTGTGTGTTCTCTGTTTACAATTTTAACAGTAGGACTAGAGAAATAGTCACATTAGGCTACTAAAAACTACTGTCCAGTTTCAGTCCATTTTTAAAAACCACACATACATATATAATTTTTATGTTTTATAACTATTTTATGTAAAATGATTTTTTTAATAATTATATTATGTATTAAATAAACCCTGGCCCTCAGACTTGAGTTTAATTACAAACATATACTTTTGACCTTTGTTTTAAAGGATCAAATGTTATGATAGCAAATTAGAACATGAAGTTGGTTGGCAAAGCAAAATATACTGAATCAAATACTTGACTTTGGGTTTGTGCTTTGGACCCCATGACTGAATAAATGGATAGTTGTGGGTTGAGGATGGAAAAAGCCTGACCCACATTGATTTTATCACTCTTTATCTTATACTTGTACCTCTACTTTCTAAGTATTTGTAATAAATTTAATATATTATACTGATGAAGGCAGGTTAATTTACTGCCTTAGTATCACAGAAAGCACTGTCCTTCACAGTATCACAGTAGGTAAGGTAGCATGGTGCAATGAGTAAAATCTGTATCTTTACATTTTTTACATTTAATTTTTGTGGGTACATAGTAGGTGTATATACTGATACAATTTAGCTCTGTGTCCCCACCCAAATCTCACCTTGAATTGTAATAATTCCTATTCTAGGGCTGAACCAGGTGTTGATAATTAAACCATGGGGGAAGTTTCTCCAGTGCTGTTCTTGTGATAGTGAGTGAGTTCTTGAAAGATTCGACGGTTTAATAAGGGGTTTCCCCCTTCACTTGGCACCCAACCTCTCTCCTGTTGACTTGTGAAGAGGTGCCTTCCACCCTGATTGTAAGTTTCCTGAAGCCTCTCCAGCCATGCAGAACTGTGAGTCAATTAAAACATTTTTATATAAATTACCCAATCTCCAGTATTTCTTCATAGCAGCATGAGAATGGACTAATAAAGTAAATTGGTACCAGGTAGTAGGGCACTGCTGTAAAGATATCTGAAAATGTGGAAGCAACTTTGGAACAGGCAGAGGTTGGAACACTTCAGAGGGCTCAGAAGAAGACAGGAAGATGTGGAAAATTTTGGAACTTTCTAGAGACTTGTTGAATGGCTTTGACAAAAATGCTGATAGTAATATGGAGAATAAAGTCTACACCAAGATGGTCTCAGATAGAGATGATGAACTTCTTAAGAACTAAAGCAAAGGTGACTCTTGCTATGCATTAGTAAAGAGACTGGTGGCACTTTGCCCGTGCCCTAGAGATGTGTGGAACTTTGAACTTGCGAGGGATGATTTAGGATATCGGTGGAAGAAATTTCTAACTGGCAAAGTGTTCAATAGGAAGCAGAGCATAAATGTTTGGAAAATTTGCAACCTGACCATGTGATAGAAAAGAAAAACCTTTTTCTAAGGAGAAATTCAAGCCCTCTGCAGAATTTTGCATAAGTAACAAGAAGCTGAATGTTATTCACCAAGACAATGGGGAAAATGTCTCCAGGACATATCAGAGAACTTCACAGCAGCCTCTCCCATCACAAGTCCAGAGGCCTAGGAGGGAAAAAATGGTTTCGTGAGCCTGACCCAGGGGCCCCCTTCCTCTATGTTGCCTCGGGACATGGTGCCCAGCGTCCCAGCTGCTTCAGCTCCAGCCATGGGTAAAAGGGATCAATGTACCACTCAGGCCATTACTTCAGAGGGTGCAAGCCCCCTTGTGTGTACACAGAACACAAGAATTGAGGTTTGGGAACCTCTGCCTAGATTTCAGAGAATGTATAGAAATGCCTGGATGTCCAGGCAGAAGTTTGCTGCAGGGACAGAGCTCTCATGGAGAACCCATGCTAGGGCAGTGCAGAAGGGAAATGTGGTGTTGGAGCCCCCACAGAGAGTCCTACTGGGCCACCGTCTAGTAGAGCTGTGAGGAGAGGGCAACTGTCCTCCAGACTCCAGAATGGTAGATCCATCAACAGCTTGCACAGTGTGCCTGGAAAAGTCACAGGCACTCAATGTCAGTCCATGAAGGCAGCTGAGAGAGGAGCTGTACCCTGCAAAGCCACAGAGGTGGAGCTGCCCAATGTTGTGGGAGCCTACTTCTTGCATCTGGATGTGAGACATGGAGTCAAAGGGGACCATTTTGGATCTTTAAGGTTTAACGACTGCCCAGTTAGATTTTTGGACTTACATGGGGCCTGTAGCCCTTTTGTCTTGGCCAATTTCTCCCATTTGGAATGGGTGTATTTAACCAATATCTATGCCCTTGTTGTATCTAGGAAGTAACTAACTGTCTTTTGATTTTACAGGCTCATAGGCAGAAGGAACTTGCCTTGTCTCAGATGAGACTTTGACTTGGACTATTGGGCTAATGCTGGAATAAGTTAAGACTATAGGGGACTGTTTGGAAGGCATGATTATGTTTTGAAATATGAGAATATGAGATTTGGGAGGCACCAGGGGTGGAATGATATGGTTTGGCTCTGTGTGCTCACCCAAATCTCGCCTTGAATTGTAGTAATTCTTACATGTCAGTAGTGAGACCAGGTGGAGATAATTGAATCATGGGGTGATTTCTCTCATGCTTTTCTCCTGATAGTAAGTTCTCATGAGATATGATAGTTTTACAAGGGGCTCTCCATCACTCGGCACTCATTCTCTCTCCTACCACCCTATGAAGAGTTGCCTTCTACCACGACTGTAGCCACGCGGAACTGTGAGTCAATTAAACCTCTTTTTAAAATAAATTACCCAGTCTCAAGTATTTCTTCGTAGCAGCTTGAGAACAGACTCATACATACATCTATGGAGTGCATGAGGTATTTTGATACAGGCATACAATGAATAATTAGCACATCAGGGTAAATGAGGCATCCATCATCTCAGGCATTTACACTTTATGCTACAAACAATCCAAGTATGTTCTTTTAGTTATTTTTAAATGTACAATAAACTATTGTTGACTGTAGTCACTCTGTTGTACTGTCAAATACTAGATCTTATTCATTCTATCTAACCATATTTTCAGACCCATTAACTATCCTTTTTTCTTCCCTGCGTACTACCCTTTTCAGCCTCTGGGAACCACCCCAAAAGCAAAATACTAATATTAATACTACTACTACTAATAATGATAATTCATTTTATAGGAACATACAATAAACATTTGATCGTTTTTCTTGTGTTGGAAATGTTTGTTTTTTCTTCTTTCGGTACAATTATAAATAGAGTTGTAATAAACATAATCAGTAAATAAATACAGGGGGAAAAACTGCATCTTCATCCCATTAGGCTGGGATTAATTAATTAATTTATTTATTTTTAGTGACAGAATCTGTCACTCAGACTAGAGTGCAGTGTTGTAACCATAGCTCGCTCTAACCTTGAACTCCTAAGCATAAGTTATTCTCCTCCCTCAGCCTCCTGACTGGCTAGGACTACAGGTGTGCATCACTGTGCCTGCCTATTTTTTTTTTTTAATTTTTTGTAGAAACAGTGCCTTGATATGTTGCCCAGGTTAATTCTGAACTGTTGGCCTCAAGTGATCCTCCTGCCTTGGCATCCCAAAGTGCTGGGATTACAGACACATGTCACCATGTTGAGCCTAGACCTGGAATTAAATTATCATTTTCTCTTTTACAAATCATGCAAATTGGACAAAGCCTTATCAATAATTTTGTCTTTGTTTCCATATCCATGTGTGAATCAAAACTTCTGATTATATCTTATATAAATAGCTTTGAAAAGTATAAGTGCTAAGTGTGCAATATAAAATTTAGTTTTATGTTCAAACATGGAATAGCAATTTACTTACTGATTTCTCTTTTACAAAATTTGAAGACACTAAATTTAATTTTCTTGAATTTAATTTTTATTCATCATTATATTATTAGGCAACTATCTTGAGTGAAACCATTATTCTCAATCGAAGTAATAGAAAAAACTTCTATAGCTGTCTAAATGCCTCCAATTGCCCTGGTGCTTAACTTATTTCTTTGGGCCAGAGGAAATTCTTTACTAAAATATCAAGTCAGCAGATTTCAGTAATATATTGTGAATCTAAAAAAAAAATTGGATTAGAAGGGTTTAAGACAGTTTTAATTACACAGAGTGGGGACACCTTCATAAACCCAAAGTCAGGGTTATGCTCCCCTTTGGTTTCCTCATTTCCTCTTCATCTGATAGAATCTTAATTTTTAAGAAGATAAAATAAGCTCAGAGATATAAAACATCAAAAGCATCATATCTAGGGAGCCCCCTTCAGGATTGCAGAATGTGCAATCTTAGAAATCAATGGAATCCACAGAGAAAAATATTAAAATAAATAATAGAGGACAGTAAGCTTGCTCAAAACAGTGTCAACTTAGACAAATCAATAATCTACTGGAAAATGCAATTTTTCAAGGGTGGCATGTAATTAAAAAGAACTTCTCAAATGGTAATAAAATTATAAACTTTTTATGAATAAATATTACTGAAAGATATTCAAGGTGCTTATGGATAAAATCTAATTCAATAGAAATAGATAAAATAGTACATCAATGACATATCTATATAATGTTCATGGATGGATAGGAAAACACTCTATACAAATATGTTAATTCTTTTAAAATTAATTTATAAACAATAAATCACAAATCAGAATACTGATGAAATTTATATGGAAAGGGAAAAAGTTAATATGAGCTAAGAAAACTTTGAGTAACACATATAGTGTGGGGAGATTTTACTTATGTAAACATCAATATTTATTGCAAATTTAAGTAATAAAATTGGGTGCTCTTGGTACAAGTATAGAAAATAAACAATGAAAGATAATAGATAATAAAAAACATCTATGTATGTTACATATGTGTGTATAACATATATATGTAATGGCATATGACAGGAATGGCATTTAAAATCAAGCAGAAGAGGATATATCAGTTTGGAAATAAATAGCTACAAGTATGAAAAGAATTAGATGTATAACTTACCCCCACACCCACACAAAGACGCACAATGCCAGATGGATTAAGTAGCTACATGTTATAAACAAAAATTTAAGCATTTAAAAGGAAATAAAATGATGCTTATGAGTTGTTCTAGGAAAGTCTTCTTACACTAGACTGAAAACCACTAATAACAATATGATAAATCGCCAGTATGTTTGAATTAATCAAACACAATAACTTTACACAACAAAGCACTCCATAGAAAAACTTGGAAAGAAGTTCAGACTGGGAGAATTTATTTTCAACAATATCTCCAATAGCTTTTTTTTAATTCCAGGAAATAAACTACAGAAAGAAAATAATCCAATGTAAAGTTGAGTGAAGATCAAAGCAACAGATTTCTGATGTGACTGTTTAAAAAGCTGTATTTTTGCATGAGAAGTTGTCCCAAAACAAGTTGCTTAAAATAATAAGCAATTATTTATCATGTCAATCTTTTCCTTGGTCTGGAATTTGTAAGTGTCTTAGCTGAGTGGTTCTGGCTTAGTGTCTTTCATGAGGTTTCAGGCAAGACACCAACCAGGCCTAGAGTCATCTGAACGTTGACCAGGAATGGAAGATCTACTTCAAGATGGCTCATCATGTGGCTATTGGAAGAAAGGCTCAGTTTCTTGCTAGTTCTTGGCAAGAGGTGTCCATGGTTTGCTGTTTACTATCAAAAAGTCTCAGTTTTTGTCCATATAGACTTCATATGCTGCTTGAGTGGACTCAGTATGTGGCAGCTGCTTCTGTCCCCCTCTCCTTGCCACCAGGGGGGAACCAAGATAGCATGTGAGCAGAAAACTGCAGTGACAGATAGAACCTATTCTATGAAGGAGCATAACTTCCTCTACTTTTCTATTAATAAAGAGTGAGTCACAAAGTCCAGCACATCCTCAAGGGGAGCAAAACTGTGCGCTATCTTTTAAAACGTGTGCCAAAAACTTTGTAGACACATTTTTAACCCACTCTGATAAAGATGCCATAAAGTCCAATAGACTTAATGAAATATACACCACCTTAATAGTAATCAAAAAATAAAAATTAATGACATAAGAAAATACCACTTCATATTTACCAGTTTAGCAAAAGTTTAAATCTCTGAAAATAGTAATTGATGAGAGGAGTGCAGAATATCTTACTATTGTAGAGATAGAAATTTTAGACAACAATTATTAAAGTTTTAAAACAACATGCTTTATGACCAAGCAATTGCTGTTCTAGATATACACCTAAAAAAATCTAATATAAGCGATCAAAAGTAATAAGTGGCTGGGTGCAGTGGCTCACGCCTGTAATCCCAGCACTTTGGGAGGCCGAGGTGGGTGGATCACGAGGTCAGGAGATTGAGACCATCCTGGCTAACACGGTGAAACCTAGCCTCTTTTTAAAATACAAAAAATTAGCTGGGCCTGGTGGCGGGCGCCTGTAGTCCCAGCTACTCAGGAGGCTGAGGCAGGAGAATGGCAGGAACCTGGGAGGTGGAGCTTGTAGTGAGCCGAGATCACACCACTGCACTCCAGCCTAGGCGACAGTGTGAGACTCTGTCTCAAAAAAATTTAAAAAAAGTAGTAAGTTTAAGAATGCTTATTATAATAGCAAAAATGAAAAAATCTAAATGACCAATAATAGGAGAACAAATAAACTAATACTAATATATCTACATATGTTATTATGATACGAGTATAAGAATCAATGAGTCAGCTTATTTTTATCATTTTTTTCTTTTTCAGCTTTTGAAGTTCAGGTGGTGCACGTGCAAGTGTGTTACATGGGTAAATTGTGTGTTGCTGGGGTTTGGAGTACAAATGATTTCATTACCCAGGTACTGAGCATAATATCCAATAGGCATTTTTAACCCTTGCCCTCATCCCACCCTCCACCATCAAGTAGGTGCTGGTGTCTATTGTTGCCCTGTTTATGTACATGTGTACTCAATGTATAGCTCCCACTTGTAAGTGAGGACATCTGATATTTGGTTTTCTGTTTCTGCATTAACTCACTTAGGATAATTTTCTCCGTGTCCATCCATGTTGCTGCAAAGGACATGATTTCACTTTTTTTAAGGCTGTATACTATTCCATAGTGTATATGTAGTACATTTTCTTTATCCATTCCACCAATGGTGAGCATCTAGTTTGATACCATGCATTTGCAAATGCAAATAGGGCTACAATGAACATACACATGCGTGTGTCTTTTTGGTAGAACAATCTATATACCTTTGGGTATACACCCAGTAATGGGATTGCTGGGTGAAATGGTAGTTATGTTTGAATTTCTTTGAGTAATCTCCAAACTGCTTTCTACAGTGGTTGAACTAATATATAATTCTGCCAGCAATGTATAAATATTTCCTTTTCTCTGCAACCTTGACAACATTTGTTATTTTCTGACTTTTAATACTAACCATTCTGACTTGTGTGAGGTGGTATTTTGTTGTGGTTTTGATTTGCATTTCTCTAATGATTAATGACAGTGGGCCTTGTTTTTTTTTTCTTTTTTTGAGATGGAGTCCTGCTCTGTCACCAGGCTGGAGTGCTGTGGCATGATCTGAGCTCACTGCAATCTCTGCCTTCCGGGTTCAAGCGATTCTCCTGCCTCAGCCTCCGGAGCAGCTGGGAATAGAGGCATGCACCACCATACCCAGCTAATTTTTGTATTTTTAGTCAACACGGGGTTTCACCATATTGGCCAGGTAACTCCTGACCTCCTAATCCACCGCCTCAGCCTCCCAAAGTGCTGAGATTACAGGCGTGAGCCACTGCACCTGGCCCACTTTTTTATATGATGTTGTCCATGTGTATGTCTTTCTTTGACAAGTGACTGTTTATGTCCCTTGCCCATTTCTTAATGGGGTGGTTTGTTTTCTTGCTTGTTGATTTAAGTTCCTTATAAATTATTAATGTTCGACCTTGTTGTATGCACAGCTGCAAATATTTTCTCCAACTCTGTAGGTTGTTTACTCTGTTGATAGTTTCTTTTGCTGTGCAAAGCCTTTTAGTTTAATTAGAGCTCACTTGTCAATTTTTGTTTTGTTGAGATTGCTTCTGGAGACTTCATCACGAAATCTTTGCCAAGGTCTATGGTCTGGTTTGACTCTGTTCCCCCGCCCAAATCTCATGTTGAGTTGTAATTCCCAATGTTGGGGGAGGAACCTGGTGGGAGGTAATTGGCTCATAAGGGCAGATTCCCCCTTTGCTGTTCTTATGATAGTGAGCAAGTTCTCATGAGATCTGATGGCTTAAAAGTGTGTGGCACTTTCCCCTTCTCTCTCTTTCTCTCCTCCTCCACCACGGTAAGATGTCCTAGCTTCCCCTTTGCCCTCCACCATAATTGCAAGTTTCCTAATGCCTCCCAGTCATGCCTCCTGTACAGCCTCCAGAACTGTGAGTAAATTAAACCCTTTTCTCCATAAATTATCCAGTCTCAGGTATATCTTTATAGCAGTGTGAGAATGGACTAATATAGTCAATTGGTACCAGAGAAGTGGGGCATTGTTATAAAGCTACCTAAAAATGTGAAAGCAGTTTTGGAACTGGATAATGGACAGATGGGAACAGTTTGGAGGGCTCAGAAAAAGACAGCAAAGTAAGGAAAAGTTTGGAACTTCCAAGAGACTTACTGGATGGTTTTGACCAAAATGCTGATAGTGATATGGACAATGAAGGCCAGTCTGAGGGGGTCTCCGACGGAGATGAGGAACTTATTGAGAACTGGAGTAAAGGTCACTTTTGCTATCTTTAGCAAAGAGACTGGCAGCATTGTTCCCCTGCTCTAGGGATCTGTGGAACTTTGAACTTGAGAGAGATGATTTAGGATACCTGGAGGAAGAAATGTCTAAGCAACAAAGCATTCAAGATGTGGCCTGGCTGCTTCTAAATGCCTATGCTTATTTGCATAAACTAATAGATGACCTGAAACTGAAACTTATAATTAATAGAAAAGCAGACCATAAAAGTTTGAAAAATTGTCAGACTAGCCATGTGGTAGGAATAACAAACAAACAAACAACAACAATAAAAACACTTTTTTTCTGGGGAAGAATTCAGGAAGGCTGCAGAAATCTGCATAAGTAAACAGGAGTCAAACGTTAATAGCCCAGAAAATGGGGAAAATGCCTATAAGAAATTTCAGAGACTTTCATGGCAGCCCCTCCCATGATAGGCCTGGAGGTCTAGGAGGGAAAAATGGTTTCATCCACTAAGCCCAGGGCCCTGCTTTTTATGCAGCCTTGGGACATGGCATTCTATATCCTGGTCACTCCAGCTCCAGCTGTGGCTAACAGGGGCCAATGTACAGCTCAGGGAATTGCTTCAGAGGATGCAAGCCCCAAGCCTTGGCAGCTTCCACACTGTGTTGGGCCTGCAGGTGCACAAAAGGCAAGAGTTGAGGTTTGGGAACTTCTGCCTAGATTTTAGGGGATATATGGAAATGCCAGGATGTTCAGGCAGAATTCTGCTACAGGGACGGAGCCCCTATGGAAAACCTCTACTAGGGCAGTGTGGAAGGAAAATGTAGGGCTTGAAACTCCACTCCCTACAGAGTACCCACTGAGGCATTACTTAGTGGAACTGTGAGAAGAGGGCCACCATCCTGCAGACCCCAGAATGGTAGATCCACGGACAGTTTGCATTGTGTGCCTGGAAAAGCTGCAGGTTCTCAAAACAAGCATGTGAAAGCTGCCATCAGGGGTGTACTCTACAGAGCCACAGAGGCAGAGCTTCCCAAGGCCCTGGGAGCCCACCATTTGCATCAGCATGTCCTGGATGTGATACATGGAGCCAAAGGAGATTATTTTGGAGATTTAAGTTTTAATGACTGGCCTGCTAGGTTTTGGACTTGCATGGGCCTGTAGTCCCTTTGTTTTGGCCAGTTTACCCATTTGGAATGAGAGCATTTACCCAACACCTATACCACCATAGTATCTTGGAAGTAACTAACTTGTTTTTTTGGTTGTTGTTGTTTTTTTTTTTTTTTTAATAGGCTCATAGGTAGAAGAGACTTGCTTTGTCTCAGATGAGACTTTGAACTTGAACATTTGAGTTAATGCCAGAATGAGTTAAGACTTTGGGACTGTTGAGAAGGCATGATTGTGTTTTGAAATGTGAGAAGGACATGAGGTTTGGAAGAAGCCAGGGGTGGAATGATATAGTTTGGTTCTGTGTTCCCACCCAAATATCATGTTGAATTGTAATTCCCAATGTTGGGGGAGAGACCTGGTGGGAGGTAATTGGATCATGGGAGTGGACTTCCCCCTTGCTGTTCTCATGATAGTGAGTGAATTCTCACCATAGTGAGTGAATTCTTACAAGATTTGATGGTTTAAAAGTGTATGGCACTTCCCCCTTCTCTCTTTCCTGCTCTGCCATGGTAAGACATGCTTGCTTCCCCTCTGCCTTCTGCCATGATTGTAAGTTTCCTGATGCCTCCCAGCCATGTTTCCTATTAAGCCTGCAGAACCGTGAGTCAATTAAACCTTTTTTATCTATAGATTGCCTAGTCTCCAGGTATGTCTTTATAGCAGCATGAGAATGTACTAGTATGACCTATACCCACAATGGCATCCTTAGGTTTTATTCTAGGGTTTTTGTAGTTTTAGAAGTTACACTTAAGTCTATTTAAGTCTTTAATCTATCCTGAGTTATTTTTTGTATTTGGTGTTATAAAATATTCCAGTTTCGATCTTCTGCATATGGCTAGCTAGTTATTGCAGTACCATTTATTGAATGAGGAGTCCATTCATATTGCTCATGTTTGCCAACTTTCTTGAAGATATTTTAGTTGTAGATGTGGAGATTTTTTTCACAGGTCTCTATTCTGTCCCATTGGTCTATGTGTCTATTTTTGTACCAGCACAATGCTTTTTTGATTACTGTAGCCTTCTAGTATAGGTTGAAGTCAGGTAGTGTGGTGCCTCCAGTTTTGAACTTTTTGCTTTGGATCATTTTGGCTATTTAGGCTCTTTTGCGGTGCCACGTGAACATTAGAATAGTTTTTTTCCTAATTCCATGAAGAATGTTTTTCGTGGTTTCATAGAAATAGCATTGAATTTCTAAACAGCTTTGTGTAGCCATTTTAATAATATTGATTTTTTGCATCCATGAGCATGAAATATTTTTCATTTGTTAGTGTGATCTCTGATTTCTTTCAGCAGTGTTTTCGAATTCTCATTGAAGAGATATTGCAGCTTCCTGGTTAGTTGTATTCCTAGATACTTTATTCTTTTTATGGCCATTTTCAGTTGTGTCTCTGCCAGTTCTTGGTATCAGAATGACGCTGGCCTCATAGAACGAGTTAGGGCAGAGTCCTTCCTCCTCAATTATTTGGAAAAATTTTAGTAGCATTGGTATCAGCTCTTCTTTATACATCTGGGAGAAGTTGGCTGTGAGTTCGTCTGGTCTAGGGCTTTTCCTTATTGGTAGGTTTTTTATTACTGATTCAATTTCAGAACTTGTTATGGTCTGTTCAAGGTTTCAGTTTCTTCCTGGTTCAATCTTGGGAGATTGTATACTTGCAGGAATTTATGTATTTCTTCTAGATTTTCTAGTTTCTGTGTGTAAACGTGCTCACAATAGTTTTGATGATTTTTGTATGTTTGTGATGCCAGTAGTAATGCCCTCTTTGTCATTTCTAATTGCATTTATTTGGATCTTCTCTCTTTTTTCTTTATTAATCTAGTTAATGGTCCAGCTGATGTAGAGAGGCAAGCCCAAAAGTGTATCTTAGCCCACAAGGTTCTTGGCTTTGCCCAGGATATAATTCAATGGCAAGCCAGAGATTGAAGAAAACAGCTTTATTGAATAGGCAGTGTTACACCTTTGGCAGTGTTACAGCTCCTTGACTGCTCCTGCAGAGCAGGACTACTCCATAGGCAGAGAGAAACAACTTTCAGGGCAGTTTTGCAGTCATATTTACACCCACCTTTAATTGCAAGCATACTAAGGTGTGGTTTATGCAGAAATTTCTAGGAAAGTGGCAATAATCATTGGGTTATTGCCATGAAAAGTAGTGGTAACTCCCAGATGTTGCCATGGCAGTGGTAAGTTGACATGACACACTGGTGGGTGTGTCTGGTTGAAAGTGGTTTTCACCACAGTCCATTTTTAGCTAGTCCTAAATCTGGTCTGATGTCTGAGTCCTACCTCTAGAGTCAAGTCCTGTTTTCTACCCCATTTCCCCCTCAGAGATTAGATACTCTTCATTAATCTTATGGGGGCTTCAGAAGGGCAGAGATCTATCTTCTGTAACTGCTTTCTGTTGAGTTTATGGGGATATACACTGCCTGGCACTGGGGGAGTAAAAATCTCTGAATGCTTGATCAAAGGGGCTCAGAGACAGGATGCTTTGATCCTCCTAGTCAACAAGCGGGATGGGTTGGAAGCCTTGTGCCAGCATTGTTTTTATGGGGAACTATTGTAACCCGGAAGACAGAAATTTTACTAAGAAGTTAAACAAGCAAGTGCAAAGAATATTAATATGACAAGGTAGCTATCAAACGTCCTCAGAGAGGTAAAAACCAGGTGCAGGAAGAAGATAAAAATTCAAGGTTCTATTCCCACCCAGAGCATCATGTTACCACTTCTGGCTGAGTGATGATTCTTTTAAATAAGTAGTGGAGGTCCTTCAAAGGCTCACACATGTAGGTCGTGATGTCCTCCTTTTGTGCCTGCAGCTCATACAAAACAGGTTTAATATTGGACAGGTGTACCCAACTAGTTAATCCCTGAAGTTTAACAGCAGTGGGGATATTCAACAACACCGTATAGGGGCCCTTCCATTTTGGTTGTAATTGATCTTCAGAGTATTCTTCTTTTCAAGATTTTAGCAAGATTGAATCTCCTGGTTGAATAGAGGGTTACTTCTTTCCCTTGTGCGAGGGGGCAATATTTTGCTTCCATATGCACGGAGGGCCTTTTGAACCTGGTCTAAGTTGATAATATGGGTGAGCATTCTCTGTGTCTCCTCATCAAGCAGGAGGTCTGAAGGTAAATAGGGCCTCCCATAAATCATCTCAAATAGACTAAGTTTTAGAGTTACCTTTGGGGCAATCCTTATGCATAAAAGGGGTACGAGCAGGAGAGAAACCCAGGCCACTGAAATCTCCTGACAGAGTTTTGCTAATGTCCTTTTGAAAACATGATTAGCTTTTTCTACCTTACCTGAGGATTGAGGTCTCCAGGAGAAGTGAAGTTGATAGGTGATGCCTCAGGCTGAAAATACCTGCTGGGTCACTTTAGCTGTGAAGGAGGTCTGTTATCACTCTGCTGGCATTTAGGTCATCCAAACCTTGGGATGATCTCTTGAGTAAAAATTTGGACACTTGTAATGCCTTCTCTGACCTCGTGGGGAAAGCCTCAATCCACCCAGTGAAAGTATCTATAAATACTAGCAAATATTTTAGTCCCCTGTAAGGTGGCATCTGAGTAAAATCTATTTGCTAGTCTTTCCCAAGGTATGTCTCCTGATGTTGTACAGGTTAGAGTAGAAGTGGGGTATGGGGTGGCTTCCTGGGTTATTATGGGCACAAAGTTCGCATGCCCTGGTTACCCTCTTTACAGTCTGGAATAATTTCCTTCCTAAAAATATTTGAGAAACCGATTTGAACAGGGAGCCCCTTCCCAAAAGTGAGGAGTAATGGAAATACATAACTATATTCCATCACTCAGGCTTGGGAAGAAGACGTTTGTTGCTTCCTCATAACCATTCCAAGGGATTCTTTTGTAAGCCTCTCTGTTCTGCTCATTTACTTCCCTGTGGGGTATAGTATGGTACTGCTGACGTGGTTGGAGTGCCTGGCATTAGTGCAGAGGCCTGTAATAATGGTGTTTCTTTAGCTGTGGCCTTAGCTGCTCTGTCTGCCAGAGCATTTCCGTGGACATATTAGATGTCTCACTTTTGATGTCCCTTGCAGTGAATAACCACTACTTCCTTTGGGAGCTGGACAACATCTACAATTTTCCAGATCTCAGAGTGATGTTTTACGGGGAATCCCTTAGTTGTTTGTAGTCCCCTTTCTCTCCATATAGCAGCATGAGCATGGAGCATGAGGAATGCATACTGAGAGTCAGTATATATATTGACTCTTAAGTCTTTTCCCAATTGGACGGCCCTGATTAAAGCAATTAGTTCCACCTCTTGAGTGGAATTCTGAGAAGGCAAAGCTTTTGCCTTAATGATCACTTGCTGGCTAACTACTGCATAACCTGCCTTCCTTACTCTCTTATTCACAAAGCTACTCCCATCTGTAAACCACTCCACATTGGCAGGGGCTATCCGGGGCTCATCTTTGGGGTCAGGCTTGCTAGAGTAGTTCTGTTCTACGGTTTCCACACAGGAGTGAATAAGTTGAGAATCTGCTTCCTAGAACATAAACCCTGGTAACAGGTTAGCAGGGTTTAAAATTCAACATACTTTAAAAGTTACCTTTTGGGTGTCAAGGAGAAGGGCCTGATGTTTAAGGAAGTGACCTCCTGTTAGCCATTGGTGTCCTTTTAGTTCTAAGATTCCCAGTACTTGGTGGGTGGGCATGACATCGAATTGTTGTCCCAAAGTAAACTTACTGGCTTCTACCAATACAGCAGTGCTGCCACAGCTTGCAAGCCTCCTGGCCACCCAGCCGCTGCTGGTCTAGCTGTTTAGAAAAGTGAGTCACTGATTTGGGGCTATTCCCAACTTTTTGGGTTAGGATACCCAAAGCCATCCCTTGTTTTTCAGTCATTTAGAAGGTAAAAACCTTTTTTTTTTTTTTAAGGTAGGGAGTCACAAAGCAGGGGCTGTTCCCAGCTTTTCTTTTAAGGTCAAGAATGCCTGTTGGTGGGCTCCATCCCAATTCAAAGGCTCGTGATCACTCCCATTTAAAGCTTCATAGAATATCTTTGCTATAAGACCAAATGTAGGTATCCAGATCCAACAAAATCCAGCCATTCCCCAAAATGCTCTTAACTCTCTCATAGCCTGAGGGGGTTGGAGTGCCGAGATGGTCTCTTTTCACTCTTGGGCAAAAGTACTTTTCCCAGGAGTGAGAATATACCCCATATATTTAACCTTCTGCTCAGAGGTCTGGGCCTTACGTGAAGATACCCAATACCATTGCTTTCTGAGAAAATTAAGGAGCTGGGTTGTGTTTCTGCCAGTCTTCCCTAGTAGGGCTAGAAACTAGTAAGTCATGTGCGTATTGCAAGAGGAACCCATTAGTGAGCTGTAGCTCCCTTAACTTTTTGGCCAGCACATTTCCACAGATATGGGGACTAACCCAAAAACCTTGAAGAAGGACTGCCCAGGTAAGCTGAGGTGCAGCATAAGTGTCTGGGTCAGTCCATTCAACAACAAAGATACACTGGGAGTTTGAGCGTAAAGGTTTAAAAAACAAAGCCTCCTTTAAGTTTAACACTATGAATTAATGATTATTTTCTGGGACTTCAGTCAATATTGCATAAGGATTAGAAACTATAAAGTAAACTGGGACTGCTGCCTCACTAACTTCCCTTAGATCCTGAACAAATCTGTATTCCCCATTTGTCTTCTTTACAGGCAAAATGGAGATATTACATGGAGACTGAGTTTTATAGATATCTCTAGTTACTATCCTGATTTCCTACCCACAGACATTTACCTGTTGGAAAGAACTGCTCACAAAACTTTTAATTTCCATTCTATAAATCTCCATCTTTTTAAGTAAGAATATTAGAATTCATTTTCCTCTAGCATCTATTTCCCTTTGTTGAAAGTCTTGCTTATTCATTAAAATACATACTCCGTGGGTGTCACCAAGAAAGTCCATGATGGTCTGTGGCATTCCTAGACACACAGGATAGCACAGGGTTGTGAGGTTGCTTAGATACCCCAAAACCTGAAGAGCATTCCAGAGCAGGCATGAACAAGCCAAGTCCATTCTTTTGGAAATAGTGAACTGCACACAATTTTTGTTTTTGTCACGTCCAGCCAGAAATCGATTCTGTGTCTTACAAACATATACAGACTTACACGTGTGCACACCAACCTTTAGGAGACATTTATCGCTATAGCACCTAATATGAAACATTTTCCTAAAAGCCTCCAATTTATGTAAGAACATCTGCCTCACAATAAAGTTGGCATTACATATTATGATATAGAAGATTATTAGCATTGTGTGTTGCCCTCACTCCTACCACCATTATCAAGTTGCACACACATGCCAGAATGAAGAAATAAACCTTTTACTGAACCAAATGCTACCTAGTGATTATGACTTTAACCATGTAAATACCAAGATGAAGATTTCAAGATGCCACTTATAGGAGCTTAAGTTTTTAGACAAGACATTCATTCTCCCCAGCTTTTGTGGGGGTGGTGGAGACAGGAATGTTTGGGGAGGAAAATGCATTTTCTTCAGATTGGGAAGGGTGAAGTATGTTCTTCAGTTATTTGCTTTTATTGTTGCTGTTGTTGTTGTCATGGCTACTATTTATTATAACATCAGTATACTTTCCATTTGGCTTTATGAAAGGAATATTTACCATAAATTCTTATGTAATGGTTGGTATTTAGGTGAACACTTTATTCTTATGCTTTTACTCCTTTATTTTAGATATTTCATAATTCAAATGAATTGAAAAATATATACATATACACACACACACACACACACACACACACACACCCCTATATGTATATATGGTGGTAATTGACTGGGATTCAAGAGATTTGCATTCTAATTACTTGGCTTGGTAGTCAAAGAAGCAAAAAAGAGATTATCATCATGCATTTAGAGAGAAAATATGGTTGACACACACACACGAGACAGAGAGAGAGAGAAAGAGAGAGACAGAGATAGAGAATTAAATGTGAAGATTTGATAGAAAACAAAGAAGCATTCATCCTTAATCAAGCCAAAATCTGTGTCAGTTTTAAAGTGAATTGCTATCATCACAGAAAATTTGTTCACCAAAAGGCAAACCAATGAGTATCAAACAGATTAGATCGGATGAATGCCATCTTCACTTAGACACTTCAAGTAAGATTATTCAGGCTTTTCCATTTCAGGTATAATACTAAAATATTTTGGATTGATGAGCAACATCTCTAAAATTAGACTGTGCTTCTAGAAACTGGCAACTAAGCATTCCTTCTTTTAAACAAGTAAAGTTTTCTCCTACATAAAATGTGTATTTTTGCAATTTTTAAAACAGTCATTCCTTTAAATTAAATGATTGTTTACCAGGAGAAAGTTAATTGAAAAACATGCTTTTCTAACTAAATGGAAGCCTGCATCATGCAGGCAATAAACATTCTTGCTTGAAAGGAATTCTTGCTCCTTCTTTTAAGACTGCCATGGGAATAAAATAGAAAAAGAAAAAAGAAAAAAAGCCCCACAGAGTTGTGAAGTTGTGTCTGGCTTAGGAGCCAAATGGGATTTTGAAGCCTACAAGTTTTCTATTCACTTCTAAATTTAGCACCCACAAATTTCCCGTTTGGCAAATCATGTTCCTCAAACCAAAGTGTAAGCAATTTTTTAGGAATGTTAGTATCTGTTTCCATTTGTTAACAACCATGGCTAATCCGCTGCACTGGACATTTGGCAAAAGTTTATTCTGGAGTTCCTGGATGCCCATACAGTGAAAGATGAAAGTGAAAGAAACCAGTTGGTCTATAATACCAGTTCATGAAATGTGTACGGGAGATCTTTTCAAACACAAACCATCCATGGGTCTAGACTCAGGAGCAGGTAGACTTTACAGGATAGGCCTACCCCTAAATAGGACATTTTTTTCAGAGTCTTTGCTTTTGCTTCCTTTCTTTTTGATAGGGACGTGTAAATGGAATTACACACACCCTCCTATATGCTCTCCCAGCATTTTTCTTGAACCCTTCTTACAATAAGTTACCAAGCCCTGGCTCGTAAGATTCACTGGTTTTTATGTCTGGCTATCCACTTTTCAATGAACCCTTGGTTTTATTCATTCCTAAAATCCACACAAAGTCTAGCATAGGGGTTTTCCTATAGTATATGTTCTGGTCATATTTGAAAAGGAATGAAAGTGACTGCTTCCCTCTTCCTCTTATTTATCAATCACTTACAATCTACAAAGATCTGGTGTTTATAGTAGAGAAAGTGGTTTACAAGTAATATGATTCGCAAATTTATACATGGGTCTTTGCACTTGGAGTGAAATATAACAGACAAAAAGGTGAATGGATTCACTTTTATTAATGTCTCCTTTGTGCCAGGCACTTTGTCTCACTGAATCTTCCCCAAATCTTATAAATATATAATATCACCTCCATTGTTCTAAACAAAGGAAATAAATTTCAAAAAGACAACATCACTTGCCCTAAACATGCAACTATTTTATGCTAGAGATAGAACTCAAACCTGGATTCCAAAGCATGCAATTTATCTGCTAAACATGCAATGGAGATACAAAAAGATGTACATCATTGACATAAACAGAGGGTTCAAAATTAGTCTATTCTAAGAGAAAAACATAGGGAAATAAATTTGTACTGAGTGAGAATCTTCCCTTAATCCTTCCTGTATCAGTGGAACATGTTATTTTATTTGAATACAGAAACTGTATTAGGGTGGGGGGTCAAATTTTGCACATTTAACTGCTTAGAGTTTAATTAAGTGAGTAAAATCTGCTATACTTCTTTTAAGGAAACAATTCTTTTTAACATTTACTTAACAAAATAACTACCTGATCATACCTGATTAAAGAAGATGCATTCATTAAAAGAGATATTTTTGAACATGACAAAAATAATCAAATTGGAGGTTTTTTAAAAAACCTGACTATATAAGGACACTCCTTACCAATTTCTTTGCTCACATAAAATTGAAGAGGAGCTCTTTTCTTAACAGTTCTAGATCTTCTACACAAAGAGATTATGCTTCTCAGGAGTTTAATTATATACACATATAGAGTTCCTCTATAAAAAACTGTTAGGGAACTTGCAAATTATTCAGAGAAAGTCATAAACAAAATGCCAGAGGCATAGAGCATCCAAGATGGTAGCCAAAGCTTTATTCATTTCAACAAAGTCTTTTTTGAAATTTAATCTGTATAAAACTGTTTTTAAAACACCTGTATAAGTCATAATATCTGTAATATTCCTATGAATTAGTAAGTTTCACTTTTTGTAAACTTGATGATTAAAGTTCATAGAAGTTTAGTGATTTATTTTCTTTTGGAAAAAAGAAGTAGATGTATACATAGATGGAAGGATAGCCAGGTAGTAGATAATAAATACATACACATATACACACATGATGGAAATAGAGAGTGAGGGAGGAAGGGAGGGAGGGAGGAAGGAAGGAAGGAAGGAAGGAAGGAAGGAAGGAAGGAAGGAAGGAAGGAAGGAAGGAAGGAGGGAGGGAGGGAAAGAAAGAAATACAAAAAGGGAGGAAAGAAAAGGCAAAGGAAAAGAGATTAGGCATTCTCAACTAGGCAATAGAACTCCTGGTGAGTCAAAATTGATTCTTCAAGGGGTAAATAAAATCTTATTATTTAATGTATAAACTCAGATATATATAACATTATATGAACATATATACAGTGTATCTGCAGTATTAAAATTTCATGGTAGTATGATTAGAAAAATATTTAGAAGTCTTCTTAAAGTGGAAATAATTTTTTTAAAGTTTGAGAAACACTGAGAGGTTGGGGCAGGATGTGACATGCCTATTCAGCTGTTTTACTATTTAGATATAATTATTTTGCTATTTTTCTGTTCTTTGGGATGCAGGAAGTTTTTTTCAGCCGCTAAAGAAAAGCTGACAATTAAACCGAACTTTTACTTGAAGATAAAAAAATGAGCTTCCAATTGCTATGTATTCATGATCTCATCCTAATGTACAACCCAGTCTACTGTGAGAGAGAAAGAGGAGTACTGGGTTTGAGAAGAGAGGTACTTCCGAGGGAAGTAGGGAGGCAAAATGAGGTCAGTGGATGAAATGAAGAGTTAAATGAAAGGCATTACTGAAAGGGAACCCCAGAAACTCAACAAAATGAACTGAGAAATTTTGCTAAAAATGGGAGCTTTATAGTCCATTAGGAGCCAAATAAGTGTGTCTAGTAAAGGAACACTGTAAGAAATGACATTCAGAAGGTCAGGAGCCAAATAAAATTGCTTCTCCTATTCAAAACTCATTGTGTTTTATTTGTTTGACATTCTCTTCCTCCCTTCCTTAGCTGGTGAACACTTCAACAACTATCTCAAATGTTCCTCCTAGAAACATTCCCAGATTCCCACAATGGACCTTAGTCTCTGACTAATCTGCGAGCACCTTGTAATTTTTACTTAAGATCGCATTCATCACATTAGTTATCATTGTTTATGCCCATAGAGAGTGACCTTCTTAATTTGTGAACTGGATGATTTTTATATCAGATTGTTTGTTGGCAACTATAGAGCTTGCACATAATAATGAAGAGAACATTCTCCCCTTAGTACCTGAGCAAGAAAAGGTTATTCTGGGCAGGGATAATTTTGCCCAGTCTTCCCAAACCTATCCATATTCATCAGTAGAACTGAGAACTCATAGCTCCAAAGTTTTAAAAAAGGAAAAAAAAAAACACCTATATTTTTATGAATGGTGCAGAAAGTGCAGCAAATAAGGGCCACCTAGTCCTTCAGGCAGGAACTTTCACAATCTGAGAATTCTGAGAATTCCCTTGCAGAATGAATGCAGCTGGTGATGGATGCAGTATCGAGGTTTTTCTCCTAGCCTGTGTGCTACTGGGCCCCTATTTTCAGTAGCATATTAAAATGGAGATGTTAGGAATTGAATTGGGTTTCAAAGCATCATTCTTATGGCAGTGTCTTATATATTGGAATTAGAGTTTGTCTCTTTCTTGCTCCTGTTATTATCATAGCTGATGGGACATGATTTCACTGAAATATTTCTTCAAAATCTTTTGATCAGAAGTGGTTGACTATTTGGTACTGGCTTGTTTACTTAAAATATCATTTCCTGTGAAATGTGGTCCTGTATATTCATTGAATAACTCATTTGTTTAAATGAGCTTGGTGAAGCAAAATTTAGGACCACATTCTTTTGGTCAGTGATTCTTAGTCATATAATATTGTTAATTGTTTTCTTTTCATAAACGTGATATTTGTTCTATTTTCGTTTTCCTTTCACAAAATTTATACTTGTTTTATTTTCTTTCCCCAAGAATGAAAATCAAAATTGAATTTTTTTAGAGTTTTTTAAAATATACAACAATATGTAGCACAAATATAAAAATAAGCAGGAAAAGGTAAATAAGGAATTCAAGTAGATGGCCATGGCTGAGGAAGATGAAAAGGGAATATAATCAAAGTTGGATACCGAGATACTCACAAACATATTTGTAATTTTCTTTCTTTAATAAACATCTGAGCCCAAGTTGATACTTAAAACTGAGCAATTCAGTACACAGGTGTTCACTATATTCCTATCAACTCTTGCACATATAAGTGAAATATGTAACCATAAAAATACAACATTTTCTATAAAAGATATAGGCAGTACATTATGGCTGATACTGATACTTGCCTTTGCAATGGCTATTTCCCATCTTTTATCTAGCTAACAGATGCCTACTTTTGTTTGTATTTGTTGTTTTTGAGACAGGACTTTACTCTGTCGTCCAGGATGAAGTGCAGTGGCACAATCTTGGCTCACTGTAGCCTCAACCTCCCAGGCTCAAGCAATCCTCCCACTTCAGCCACCTGAGTAGCTGGGACTACAGCTGTGCATCACTGCAGCCTGCTAGATTTTGTTTTGTTTATTTGTTTGTTTGGTTGGTTGGTTGGTTTATCGTTTGCTTGTTTTTGTAGGGACGAGGTCTTTCTATGTTGCTCAGGCTGGTCTCAAACTCCTGAGTTCAAGTGATCCTCCTGCCTCAGCCTACCAAAGTGCTGGGATTACAGGCATGAGCCACTGCACCCAGACTAATTTTTTTTAACCTCCTCGGAGCAAACTCGTCCTCCAGGGTAGGCCAGGCCTCTCTCTAGCTGTAGGGAATAAATCTGATGAATCTGACCATTTCTTTGTCAATGATTGTTTTGGACAAAGGGGCATAATGCAATTTTGGCCAGCACTAGGGAAGGGACATTTGAGAGGATTCTGGGAAAAGTTGCTAATTTTTAAATAATGACACATGAAGAAAATGTTTGTTTTCTTGCTTCTGGACATTGCTGTGTGCATGTGATTTATAGAACTACTACAGTCGTTCTGCTACTTGGGGAGCCCAGTCTTGAGTGATAAATGAATACACAAAAAAAGGAACAGCAAAAGAAGGGGGACAGGCTAGTTAATTATTGAATTAACTAACCATATAATTGTTGTCTTTACACTTCCTATTATGTACGATGACAAATACTTAATCTATTTTTAAATTGACAGCTAAATGCTTTCTAATTGACAAATACTTGTTTGTTAACTTATCACATTGTACTATTTATTTAGAATAAATTCCCAGTACTAGAGTTATTACTCTTGCTTGTTCTTTTTTGTTTGTGTTTTTGTTTGTTTTGTTTGAGACAGGGTCTTGCTCTGGCACCAGGACTGGAGAGCAGTGGTGTGGTCATAATTCACTGCAACCTTGAACTTCTGGGCACAAGTGATCCTCCCATCTCAGCCTCTCAAATAGCTGGAACCACAAGCATGTGCAACCACACCCTGCTTTTTAAAAAGTTTTTAATTTTTTAAAAGAGATGGAGTCTCTTATGTTCTTTATATCTTTTTTATTATTATGCTTTAAGTTCTGGGGTACATGTGCAGAACATGCAGTTTTTTTACATAGGTATATACGTGCCATGGTGGTTTGCTGCACCCATCAACCTGCCACCTACATTAGGTATTTCTCCTAATGCTATCTCTCCCCTAGTCCGCCCACGCCCCGACAGGGGGTGATGTTCCCCTCCTTGTGTCCATGTGTTCTCACTGTTCAACTCCCACTTATGAGTGAGAACATGCGGTGTTTGGTTTTCTGCATCATTCTTTACGTTCTTTAGGCTGATTTCAAACTCCAGATCTCAAGCAGTCCACCCTCCCCAGCCTCCTGAGTTGCTGGGATTATAGGCAAAAGCCATTATGCCAAGCTCAGCTCTTGAAATATATTTTAAAATTACTCTCCAATATAATAACCTTAAAATTCAACCACCTGGTAAAATGCAAAGACTGAATAATAACAAAAACTATGATAATAATATTTTTATGGATAACAAGCCATGTTAAAATCTGTTAAAAGCTATTGATCTCTGATCCAGAAAAAGTATCAAAGATGGGCCCAAACTCACAAAACTGCTTGAACTTCAGGAGTACTTATGCCTTCAAGACCCCATTCATTGTCTAAGTTATAGTTCAGAAATCCTTGCTGCACAGCCTTTTATAATATAAAATACTTCCACATCAGTTAATTTTTCTAATGGCTGGTTACGCTGATCTTGTAACAATTCCAATGATAACTTTTATTTTTATTTATAAATATTTTTCTCTCGCTGCCACCGGTTGGAGGCCTTTGAATTTAATGTGTTATTACCTCTCGCCCCAGAATTAAGGCCATTTTCTGCACTTTTCTTTTAAACTTCTTTGACTGCCCGGTCAAAATTGTTTATGTGAATACTGTTCTTAGACTTCTCCCTACTCTTATCTTTTTTGTGTTGAAGAAGGTGGCTCTGGAATCTTTGGCAAACACCAGGCATTTTTAATTATCATTAGCAAATTGTTGCAAACAGAGAATACAAAGGAGCCTCTGGTTGTCAGAGCCATTAATGCTGATTAAAACAGGCTGTGTGGGCCGGTGGTTTAAGTTTGTTTGTTTTGAAGCATTCACTCTAAGGAATGCAGGCCAGCCTTCCCTATTACCATGGCAATGTGCAGGTTCTTCTGTGCATAGGATGGGTAGAGTCTCTAACAACTGAAACCTGCTCCAAAATTGTACTTGCATAAACAAAAGGGGGAAAAATTAAAAGGTTTCGGTATTTGTGGAAATTTAATAGCGTCTTTTTGCCAACATGAAAACAAACATCCCTCCCTCCACAGATTTATTTACATGCGCTAACATTGATAAAATGTTCAGTGTGTGTGTGAACAATCTCTTTAGCCTTTGTCCCTGAGCGGTGAAGTCCCTTTATGTTTTTCATTGAATACTCTTATTATTAATGGATGGGTTATTAATTAATAGACAGAGAACTAAGCTGTTGTTATAAAAAAACCAGTTGAATATTGACCACATGTATGGTGCAGTGCTAAGTCCTTTATGTATGTGATATCATTTGATTTAATCATTTAAAGAACCCTGTGAGATAGGAATTATTATGGTTACTTTATTTAGAAAATATTGTAACTTATGGATACTAATTAAATACTTCAAATTCAATAAAACCAAGATTCAAATCCATATCCACAGTATACTGAAATATATTTTTATATTTAAAAATGCATATTATATGTGTGTTCTGCATCTTGTCTATTAAATGCATATGTGCAGTTGTTAGTATGTATATTTCTCTCACACCCTCTCTTTTTCACCTCATTTTTTACATGAAAACCTATTTTTATTGATCTAACTGAATCTTTAATATGTACATCTGTGGTTAAGTCAGTCTCTAACTTTATAGAATGCTTTATCTCATAGACTATAAAGATATGAAGAAAAAATTGCTCTTACAAGCTGTTGATAATGTAAACCAAAGTCTACTGAAGTTTAAAGAGACTAATTTTTCCTTTTAATTTAGAATCTAACAGCCATAACACACACACACATAGTATTTTAAAACTAATACTGAAATTTTGACATACTAAGTTCACATATACCGTATAAATATCTAAAATTGCCCTTTTCTGTGTGCGTGTGTGTGTGTGTGTGTGTGTGTGTGTGTGTGTGTTTTCCATTGGGGTTAAATTGAATGTGTTTGCCTTTCTCTGACATCACCTCATGACAGCATGATGAGAAACGAGTTTCTTCTCAACAAACAAATATTGCCTTTCAACTTTTTGTTCTACTTCAAAAATTCTAATTGTTGAAGCGGATTGATTCTTTAACAGATTGCTTTGATTCAGGTTATTGAAAGAGATTCAGGTTCGAATAAAATATCAAAATTCTGACACTAACTGATCCAAAGTGCCAGCAGCTTCCACTAGCTGCTTGAATGAACCAGGACTGCAAACATGCAACAGGGGTGGATCCCTTGCTTAAGGATTTGCTTGTTTTTCACCACACCTTCTGCACAATGTAGGGTGGATGTCTGACATAGCAAGTGAATATATATATATATATCTCCACTTTTCATTAATTTGGTATTTTTGAAAATGTCTTCAACAAATTTACATTCCTTTATGGAAAAGAAAAAGCCCCCAGTACTTCTCCTTCACTTTCCTGCACATTTCTTATCTCATTCATATATTCAGGTTACAGAGGAGGAATTGTCATCTCTTTTCTCTAATTTGCACCACACAAAGCCAGAAATAATGATGTTTTCTGCTTGAATGCAAACCTATCATTTATCTGGATGCCCCTGAAAAGACTTAATTTGCTCAACTAGTCAGTATTCTGCCTCTGTTAAAGGATCCCAGACGCACACTCGGACTTTCTTTTAACTCACGTTTTTCCCCTGTTCACCCCCACATACCACCTCCTCAAGCTTTCCCAAATGAGAACCGGCTGCCAAACCCTCAGCTTCACTCCCCTTCACCTCTTGGAGGCTATTATTCTCTGTTCTAGTTACCACCAGCACTGTGTCCCAAACCCAAGGACTCGCACTCGCCTAAAATAAATAATAAGCAGAAGAAACAGACAACCAGCCCGTTTTTGTCACCTTTTCTGAGAGCATGAGGTAATGCTGACCTATTCAGCAAGTGCTGCAAATGGCTGACAGACATTTCGAGAATCTCAGTGGTGAGAGATCAGGAATGTCCCAGCTCCGCCTGGCAGCAGAGTCCAACCTCACACACAAGAGGCTTTTAAAAGGCACAGTGGGAAGAATTTTTAATGTTTCCATTCAGAGGGGGATTTAACTGCTCTTTGACAAACCACCTAGACATTTTGTTATGCTTGGAGCAAGAATGTTTCTTTTCTTTTCTTGGATCCTTAAACTATTCTGCAAAATTCTGAACAGGATCAATACTACTAAACCTCAGCATGTTCTATTGGCATTTCTTATTTTCGAGCCTGATGAGAGACAGAGAGGGAGAGAGAGAATGAGAATTAGAAATTGAAGGAGTACATTTAAATTAGTATACTGCTAACAAGAATGATTTGTAAATGCTATCTATTAATAGTTCGGGAGTCTCTATATAATTACTTTGTAAAATTCTTCTCCAAATTAATTCAATATATTTGGTAAGTAGAGATCATTGTATATTTAGAACCAAAGGAGATAAGAACAATTTCAAGAAGGTGACCAACTAAGAGAGAGTATTATATATGTGTATGTTATAGATACATAAATATGTATTAGTGTATATGTATAGATGTAAGTCAAACATGTATGTATGTTAAATGAACATATTTAATAACATACACAACATAAAATTACATGTTATTCCCATTCATCTCATTCTCTGTGTCTCAGAATTGCTTAAAATTTTAAATAAGATTGTCTATTATCGGTCTTCCAAGTTTCTTTCTGCCTTTAACTATAATGAATCAGTAAGCTTTAAAAAAATTAAATTTCACAGATATTCAAAGAAACCGTTATCAGATGGGATGGTTACAAAAAATGGGCATGGAGGAAGAACTTAAGCAGTGTATTGAAGGGTAAATAGAATGTGCTGGAAACTACATAACAGGTGATATCTGATAATGACGAATATTCTAAAATATATATGTAAAAATGCGAAGGGTCAAACTAACTAAAAAATATTGATTTGAAGCAAAATTGAAGGAGCAACAGATTAAAACAATACATCTATACATATATAAATACTTGGTGTGTGAATTGCTGTAAAACAAGAGATATGGGCTTTTCACATGGTGCTGGTTTAATTGAATATCCATAGTTTTAAATACGTGAATATGGAACTCTACCTCACACCATACCCAAAATTCAACACCAGAAAAAGTGCAGATCTAAAAGAAAACAGTATAACAAGAAGAAGGAAAAACCTTCAGAATAACAGAAGAAAATCTCATGTTCGTATAGTATTCAAAGATTTCTTAAGCAGATTTTTAAAATTTTTTTTTTATTTTTTATTATATTTTAAGTTCTAGTGTACATGTGCACAACTTGCAGGTTTGTTACATATGTATACATGTGCCATGTTGGTGTGCTGTACCCATCAACTCACCATTTACATTAGGTATATCTCCTAATGTTATCCCTCCCTCCTGTCCCCTGCCCACAATAGGCCCCAGTGTGTTATGTTCCCCTTCCTGTGTCCAAGTGATCTTATTGTTCAATTCCCACCTATGAGTGAGAACATGCAGTATTTGGTTTTCTGTTCTTGTGATAGTCTGCTGAGAATGATGGTTTCCAGCTGCATCCATGTCCCTACAAAGGACACGAACTCATCCTTTTTTATGGCTGCATAGTATTCCATGGTGTACATGTGCCA
>NW_012102299.1:3342467-3343233 GCF_000951045.1 Mandrillus leucophaeus | reverse complement strand
TGGCTCTCTGTTTGTCTGTTACTGGTGTATAAGAATGCTTGTGATTTTTGCACATTGCTTTTGTATCCTGAGACTTTGCTGAAGTTGCTTATCAGTTTAAAGAGATTTTGGGCTGAGATGATGGGGTTTTCTAAATACACAATCATGTCATCTGCAAACAGGGACAATTTGACTTCTTCTTTTCCTAACTGAATGCCCTTTATTTCTTTCTCTTGCCTGATTGCCCTGGCCAGAACATCCTTAAACATTAACCATATAATATTTAATACAACAAGCTGTGTTAAAATTGAACATTGTGGTTCATTAAAAGACATTAAAGATGAGAACAATCTATTGAAATGTTGGGAAAATATTTGCAATACACATGTCCTACTTATACTGAAAAACGTATGAATAAATAATAAAAGGGTATAAAACCCACTTATCCCAGCAGTTTGGAAGGCCGGGGCAGGTAGATCACCTGAGGTCAGAAGTTCGTGACCAGCCTGGCCAATATGGTGAGACCCTGTCTCTACTAAAAATATAAAAATTAGCTAGGCATGGTGGTGGGCACCTGTAATCCCAGCGACTAGGTAGGCTGAGGCAAGAGAATCACTTGAACTCAGGAGGCGGAGGTTGCAGTGAGCCGAGATCAGTCCATGACACCCTAGCCTGGGAAACAAGAGAGAAACAAGAAAGAAAGAAAAGAAAGAAAAGAAAGAAAAGAAAGGAAAGAAAGAAAGAAAGAAAGAAAGAAAGAAAGAAAGAAAGAAAGAAAGAAAGAAAG
>NW_012102299.1:3283026-3342092 GCF_000951045.1 Mandrillus leucophaeus | reverse complement strand
GAAAGAAAGAAAGAAAGAAAGAAGGAAAGAAGGAAAGAAGGAAAGAAGGAAAGAAGGAAAGAAGGAAGGAAAGAAAGAAGGAAAGAAAGAAGGAAGGAAAGAAGGAAGGAAAGAAGGAAGGAAAGAAGGAAGGAAAGAAGGAAAGAAGGAAGGAAAGAAGGAAGGAAAGAAGGAAGGAAAGAAGGAAGGAAAGAAGGAAGGAAAGAAGGAAGGAAGGAAAGAAGGAAAGAAGGAAAGAAAGAAAGAGAGAGAGAAAGAGAGAGAGAGAGAGAGAGAAAGGAAGGAAGGGAGGAAGGAAGGAAGGAAGGAAGGAAGGAAGGAAGGAAGGGGAAAGAAGGAAGGAAGGAAGGAAGGAAGGAAGGGGAAAGAAGGAAGGAAGGAAGGAAGGAAGGAAGGAAGGAAGGAAGGAAGGAAAAAAGAAATGAATGGGCAAAATAATAAACAGTGACTTCTGAAAATAGGATATACAAATGCCCAATAAGCCTGTCAAAATGTCTTAAGTCCTTAGTTATCAGGAAAGTGCAAGTTAAAATCACAAAAAGCCATCACTACCTTCCCTCTAGAATGTGTAAGATTTAAAAAAATCACATCGAATGTTATGCTGGATGTGGAGTAACTTGAACTCTATATACTTTCAGTGAAAATTTGAATAGATACAACAACCTTGATAAAGATTTAGCAGTATTTACTAACCTGAATATATTATACTACATGACTTATTCATTCTATTTCTATGTGTAAACTCAATAGAAATGAGTGGCATATGCACTAAAGGTATGAGAATATGGATAGCAGCTTCATTCATGATACCCAAACTTGGAGACCAAATTGTGGCAAATTCATACAATGGAATACTATTCATAAATGTAAAATACAGATTAGCTGCCATTCAACGGCAAACAGTCATAACATTGTAGACACATGAGAGTGCACCGTGTACAGATATACATATGATTCTTTGTCTACAAAGTTCAAGTACCATCAAATCTAATATACGATGATAGAGGTCAGAAGACTGCTTATTTTAGGGGGTGGTGTTAACAGTAATTAATAAGAATTTTCTGTTTTATTATATGCATATTATACTTCAATGTAAGAAAATTAAGAAATAGATTTCATTTCAAAACATAAGAAAATTGAGTCCATTGTTATATAGAAAGGTAAGAACATAACCTGGCAGAGTTTGTTTTTCAGTACAAGGTTGGTTTAATTTTCAAAAATCAATGTTGTTTAACACATTAACAGAAAAAAGCAGAAAATATTATCTCAGTATGTATAGAATAAGGATTTGATAAAATTCAATACCACCCAAAACTTAAAAAGAAAAAAGATATATGAAGCTAGGACTACCTGATAACTTCCTTAACTGCTTAACTAACCGAGTATTCATTTAAAAAAAAAAAAGGTTACAGAAAGAAAACATATTTAATCATAAAACATTGAAAGTTTTCTCCCTGAATTAAAAAAAAGCAAAGATGCTTGATATCAGCACATCTGTTCAACAGTGTATAGAATATTATGTATAGAATATTATGTTTTTAAAAAAACCACACACAAGAAAAAATACAAATATGTTTGGAAGGAAAAAAATAAAACTGGACAATATTATTAGACAACAGACTGTACACATTAAAAATTCAAAAGGATCTACAGAAAAAATCAGAATCAGTAATTTTAACATTTTAATGGATAGAAATTGACATATAAAATTAATGACATTTTTTATATAGCAGCAACCAGAAGAAAAAAATCTTTAAACTACCACCTGAAATAGAAAAAACCCTCAAACACCTATGAATAAATATTTTTAAAAATATGTAAAAGTTCTTTACAAGAAAAACTACAAAAAAATGTTGCAAGAAGTTTTTCAAAAAGTTAATAAAGGAAGAATCCACATTCAGAACTACAAAGACATCATTTCTCCCAAAACGTTTTACAGGTTCATTTCTAACCCAGTCAATATTCTAGCAGAGGTTTTTTTGTTTGTTTGTTTTGTTTTTTTAGGTTGTCAAATGGAGTCAAAATTTGTATAAAGGCCGGGTGTGGTGGCTCACATCTGTAATCCCAGCATTTTGGGAGGCTGAGGCGGGCAAATCACTAGGACAGGAGTTTGAGACCAGCCTGGCCCATATTGTGAAACCCCGTCTCTACTAAAAATACAAAAATTAGCCTGCTGTGGTGGTACGTGCCTGTAGTCCCAGCTACTCAGGAGGCTGAGGCAGGAGAATTACTTGAACCCGTGAGGCAGAGGTTGCAGTGAGCCAAAATTGCGCCACTGCACTCCAGCCTGGGCAACAGGGCAAAAATCTGCATTAAAAAAAAATTATATAACAATTTCAAGGGGAAACATGATCTCCAAGAAGAACAAAGGTGAACTATTTACATTCCCACACATCAAATCTTATTGTAAAACTAGCAATAATTTAGACTATGTAGTATTTATGGAAGAATAGATAAAAATGTGATGGAATAAGAGTTCTGAAAGAGGCCCACTCATGGAGACTTGATTTATAATGTTAGAAAATGACATTGAAGAGCAATGAGATGAAGGTAACCTTTTTCATATATGATGCTGTCAGTGGTATACCCACATAAAGACAAAAATAAATCTAATCCTGCTTTTTTATATCTCATCCTTAAATGCATTCACACTAGACTGTAGATCTAAAAAAAAATGAGAGAATATATTTATGCCCTTACAACAGATAGATTTCTTAAATTGCACACAAAAAACACTAACCATAATGGAAAACAATGATAATTCAGACATGTCAAAATAAAGACAGTAAATTCATCAAAAGACACTCTTAAGGTAAAATAATAGATTATAATACAAACAAGCACCAAAGACTCCCCTATATACTATGTAAATATCTTCATCAAATCAGTATAAAAATGTGGACAACTGAACAGAAAAATGAAAAAAAGATTTTAAAGGTACTTCGCACAAGAGAATATCCAAATGCCCAATAAATAGATAAGATTTTAAACACTATAAATGATTGAGAAAATGTACATTAAAACACAATGTGACACACACACACACACACAAACACACACACACATACACTCACTCACTCTCACCAAAAGTGTTAAAATTAAAAAGACAGATGGTACTCTTTCTTGCCCAAAATGTATTTAAATGGTAATTTCCAGACACTGATGGTAAGAATCTTAATTGTTACAAACACTTTGCAAAACTGTTTTGTAGTATTTATAATCCTTTGGATTCAGTTTCCCATTGCTTCACAGGTGGCTCAGGTGTGCTAACTCACTCTTAATTCCAGGTCTGTAGACATGCAGTAGCAGAGCTGCAGGGCACTCAGGAGATGACAGCTGAGAATCACTGAGGCCAAAAAGGGGAAAAATTAAATTAACTCAAGCTACTATATTCATCACCTCACTTACTTATTTTTCAGGGTGACAACTTGAAATTTACCCTTAGCTATTTTGAAATACACAATGCATTATTGTCGACTCTAGTCACCCTGCTGTGCAATAGATCTCAAAAACATATTTCTCTTAGCTGAAATTTTGTACCCTTTCATCAACAACGCCCCATTCCCTTCTCCTCTGCACCCTCTCAACCCCTATCTCTGGTAACTGCCTTTCTACTCTCTACTTTTTTTAGTTCAACTTTTTTTAGATGCCATATATAAATAAAATATGTGATACTTGTCTTTCTGTTCTTGGCTTATTTCACTTAGAATAATATCTTCCAGGTTCATCCATGTTATTGCAAATGACAGAATTCCCTTTTTTATGGCTGAAGAGTATCCCATATTCGTTCTTTCCAGAACATCCTGCCAAGTCACTGCCAAATATCATTGCATATTTTTACCTCAGGCCTCTTCCCACTTAAAGGTAAATAATCAAGTTCATAACTCACAACTTTGTCTACTGAGTTTTAATTTTGTTTTTCTTCAAGGGCCTATGTTATAAAAGCAATCAATCTATAAAACCAGCAGAAATATTTTCTTTCCATGAGTCTGCTACAGGGAATATTCAATGAGGCCACATAAGTAAAGTTGAGCGAGTGGCATCAGGCAACAGAAATAAGTGACTTGGGAACCTGGGCTCTCTGTACATACTCAGGCCTAATTTTCATGCAGTATTTCCCTTCTACAACATGTTGTTGATGCACTCACCTGACCTTATAACATGATGCATCTTAAATTAGATTACTCACTATTAGCAATTCTGTTTCCAGAATCTGTGGCTTAGTTTGGAAGGGGCTTGGCAACATGTCAAGAGATAGTCTTCAAATGACAAGTAGTTCTCTGCTTTAGAAGGTATGGCTTGTTTCAGAAACTCAGAGTTTGCACTACAATTTCCTATAGGGCCTTTTTAGCGCTTCAATATACATCTTTTAAAACATTTTTTATTTCAATAGTTTTTGGGGAACAGGTGGTTTTTGGTTACATGGATAAGTTCTTTGGTGGTGATTTCTGAAATTTTTCTGCACCCATCACACCAGCAGTATATCCTGTACCCAATATGTAGTCTTTTATCACTCACCCTCAAGTCATCCTTGCCCCCAAGTCCTCAGGGTCCATTCTGTAATTCTTATGCCTTTGCATCCTCATAGCTAGCTCCCACTTATAAGCAAGAACATATGAAATTTGGTTTTGCATTCCTCAATTACTTCACTTAGAATAATGGCCTCTAACTCTATCCAAGTTGCTGCAAAGGCCGTTATTTCATTCTGTTTTATGGCTGAGTAGTATTCCATGGTGTAAATATACTACTTTTTTTTTAATTCACTCATTGGTTGATGGGCATTTAGGTTGGTTCCATATTTTTGCAGTTGTGAATTCTGCTTCTATAAACGTGTGTGCAAGTGTCTTTGTCATATAAGGACTTCTTTATTTAGTATGATGGGGTATGCTGAGGCATATGGCCCAATTGAAGGAGCGATTTGAATTATGGCCTGGTAACTTCTAATACCATCACCTTGGAGACAAGGATTTCAACATATGAATTTAGGGTGGACATAAACATTCATACCATAGCATGCTGTCTCCAGAATCCAAATAAATTTGTCCCAAATGGACATTCCAACTGACTCCAGGCCACTGGACCCCTAAATACTTCCTGATGTAGTTGACCTTTGAATATTTATGCAGTTATCTCTTACCTCTTAGCTATTTTTATATACATATATGACATATATGATATATATATCATATGATATATCATGTATGCTATATATATCATATAATATATATATAGTACTAAGGCACCTAGGGTATTTGCCAAAAGTTTGATTAAGCTATCAGCTATCATTAATGTAGTGGTACAGCATGATATTGTGTAAAAAGTCAAGATAACCAAAGTCTTGCAGACTATAGCATAACAAAGCACAGGAATTAATTTAGACATTGGAGGAAACAACGAACGTGTAATCTTTTCTTCCCACATAAACATGATTCGATAGGCCTTGATAAAAACGGATTCTCCAGATCATTAGTCACATATAAATTGCCAGATACTTTGTTGATCTATTTCAGTAAACAAACTGTATTTACCAGAGGAGCCACATTTGAGGCTGCTAGTGTTTGAGTTTTTATTAGTCTACCATGATTTGCCAGATGCAACTGTTTTTTGTAGGAGCCAAACAGAAGTAACTGAAATGGGTATATGATGAGGACTCTGACGTCTGTATCTTCTAAGTTTTTGTTGGTGGCATTAACCTCTTCAGTTATTCCCGGGATACAGTATTGCTCCTGTTTCACTGTCTTGGCTTGGGGTATATGGGGTTGGGGGAACAAGTTTTAGAGACTTTCACTTGACCATTTTTACTATAATGGTTCTTACTACACAGGTCAAGGAACCTGAAGGAAGCAAGGGAGTAGGCTATGCAGAATCTCTTAGTGTATTTTATTTGTAGATTCTAATCATCATTCTACACCCCCACCTTCTTTCCCTCCCATGTGTGCATTGGTCCCAGGGCTTGGAGGCACTCCAAGCACAATGAAATCATGAAAAGACCAGCACCACCCATCTCAGTTTAACTCTCTTATTCACCACCATGCCTGCCATCTCCTTCCCTTCTTGCCTCCCGTCTTCCCACTATTCAAATTTAGTTCTAACACAAAGTAAACTTTGGCATTGGTCATCAGCAACCTTTCTTCCTCATCCCTGCCCTCCCCATTTTACCAGTGCTCCTCCTTCACGCCAACCTCTCCCAGTGCTTAGAGGCTTGTGAGAGGAGATTAAACTAATCCTATCCATGGACAAGCTCACTAAGCAGTTCCTGAGTAAAGTCCAAAATTCCTGCCAAGCAATAGAGCCAGGGGTGGAGGGAGAATTAATGTAACAATCAGCACATTATAGAAATAACTTTTCCATGAAAATTCTTTCCCTTTCAATAATCCCAGACAAAGTCAGGAGAAAGTATGAAGCATGGAGTGTATGTGGGGAGTGGGAATATAAAGACAATTTGTTTTACTTTTCTTTTTCTTATTAAACATAAATTAAACAACTAGGTATGTTGGCACCACCACACTGTTTTTGGAAAAGTAATTTAACATACCCCCTTTCTTCATAAAAAGGGAATGAGTATGTAAATAGCCAAAATTTAAGTGGTTTTGGATTAGTTCATTTGCTAATTAATACTTAAGAAAGTAGCATGAGAACTACCGGACAGGCGTAAAGCAATTTGGGAGCGTTTTGCCAGCAGCATATTGATACCCATATCTGTAGCTCCAGTTCTGAGACAAGTCATCACTCCATCTGCGGAGAGCATAACAGCAGGTTTCTCACTGTTCTTACTCCACTACCTTTGCTCGTTGTTCCAGCGTACATGAGTCTCTCCGGAATAGAAGCTGGGAAAAATAATCTGATAGGCAACATTTAAATCAGTACCTTGAATCCCTTCAGCTTTCCCCACGTTAGGACTCTATTTTTATTTTTATATTTTTTCAAGGAACTACTGTGGAATGAATTTGAGTCTCAAAAGCTGAGGTAGGCAGAGGCAGTCATTGCCAGTGGCTGTGTAGGGGGTAAGAAATTTCTATTCAAATAATGGTGAATGCAACTGGTGGTATTAAAAAAAAAGTGTAAGGGGTTCAGAGCAAAGTTTAGCCTCAAGGGTAAACTCCATGGTTCTTGGCATTCATTATGCCCAAGAATTCCATGTTAAAACAAAATGGAAGCATTAAAAATAAACAAACAAAAAGAGCTCCAAAGACACAACTGAAAGGCTGAAGCCATATTGAGGGTAAAACCAATAGAAGTATCAGATGGTACTTTCTAGAACAAGTAAGAGAAGGTCTTAACTCACTCTGCTAGCCCTTAAGAAAAAGTGCTTCTAACAGTCCCACTCTCTCCACCCCTGAAAAACAGAGAATTGTATTTAGAAAGGCATTTAGACCACAGTTATGCAATGTCAGACTGCCCAATGCTGGCAATGAATCATTTCCAAATACTCTCATGGTTTCCTGAGAAACTTTAGAAAGAAAATATCCAAACACTTCATTTGATTTTCAATTTATTATATATATGTTTCTGGTCAGCCAGCCTTGAAAAAGTCAGGCCCTGGTGAATCCTTGTTGTATCTTGGTTATACATAGGAAAAAAAAAAATAAAAACCATTACAATTTCAACAAATGTTTACTGGACACCTATCTTTGGGAAATCACTGTCTTTGAGAAAAGATCTCTGAACCCAGGACGTACAGATATGCAAATACTCCTGTATTATAGTTGTTTTTATAGTTACATTTTTAAACATCAAATGTATACAAAATATTCTTCTACTTTGAATAGAGGTAATATGAGGGTAAATAATATACTACATGGATTATTTCAGGCATATTTCATATAATCAATGGGAGGAATAATTTGATATTTTTGTACAATATTCTTATATTACAGTTGTGAAATTCTAAGTATTGTCAGTCACACAAATTTGCCTGGAACAATGCAATTCATAATGTATTTTGACATGTACTGTCTTTATTGATTTTTACAACAATTTCTGGAATACAAAGAACATGAAATAACTATTGATGAGAACACCAATGAATATAACAGAGCATTTTTTCTAGGTCCTGTGATCTGATTACAACCTGCTGAGTGACAACTAAGTGAGGACTCATTAGCTGGCTCTAATCCAACTGATATGTCCCTCCTAGCAGACAGCATCTTCAGGTTAACTTCGGGTGCTCTGCAGGGAGGATAAAGAGAAGCCTCAGGGAAATACTCTCCTTAGGTATATTCTTTATTTCAAATAATGCTGCTGGTTTAATCATCTCTTTAAGTCTCTCTTTCCCTTGTTACCTTCCTTTCTTTCAGAAATATTTATTTTAACTCATATGATGAACCGGCCTGAGGATTTAAGTCTCTCTTTCCCTTGTTACCTTCCTTTCTTTCAGAAATATTTATTTTAACTCATATGATGAACCGGCCTGAGGATATAGCACTGAACACAGCAAAGTTCCTCCTTGATAGAATGTATAAACTCATACAATAAGCCAATAAACTGATAAAAGCATAATGTAATAGGTAGTGACAAATATTGTGCAGACAAATTAATATAAAGGAGCAAGGAAGGGATAGAATTATAACATTTTAGAGTGGTCAGAAGAGGCTCCTCTAATGAGGTGACATTTGAGCGGAAACCCAGTAGAAACAAAAGGCAAGAAATTATGCTGATGCTTAAACAAGAAATTTCAGACAGATGGAGCAGGTACATACCAAAAAGTAAAAGCACTTTTCCTGTTTTTGAGGAACAGGAGGGAGCCACTGTGGCTGAAAGGGAGTCAGAAGCAGGTCAGGGGCATGGGGACATGTGGCTGTAAAGGCACAAGTGCAAAGAGCTTGGGTCACAGAAGGCCTTGTATGGCTTTGTAAAGACTTTGGCTTTCACTCTGAATGAGATGGTGAACCACTGGAGGATTCTGCACAAAGGAGAGATGTGATCTGATTTATTCTGTTCAAGGATCTCTAGGGCTGCTGGTTGAAAACAATCCGTAGGTGGCAAGAGTGGAAGCATCCTGCCAAGTGGCTACTGCAATGCTCCAGATGGGAGATCATGGTGACTTCAACAAGGAGAATAGTGGTAGAGATGGTTAAAAAGTGTTTAGATTTTGGATATATATTAAGCTGAACCATTTGAAATGAATGTTTTTATAGGTTAAAGATGGTCATAGATTGGCAATTTCATATGGTTCCACATAATACTTGAAGGTAATGCCAAAAATATCTTGTGATGGATTGGACTTACTGTGTGAAAAACAGAAACACCTCAAGGTTAACAGCAAGGTTTTTGAACTGAGCTCAAATGAACTGCAAGGTGTTTGAACTGAGCTCAAATGGAAGAATCTCTAAGATGGAAAGGGATGGTGGAGAATGGGTTTATAAAGGATAATCAGCAAGTTATCTTTAACATATCAATTGAAAATATCAAGTGGGCAGTTAGATAAATGATTCTAGAGCTTGGAGATTTGTCCGAGTCGGGTATATAAATTTAAGAGTATACTATATAGTCATTTCAAAGCCATGAGATAGATCAACAGAGAGATAGCATGAGATTGCCTATCTCATGAGTGTACATAAAGAAGATTATCATTAGGAAGACTAATCTCTAAGATTCTGGTTCCAAATCCACCTATGCCACTTACTATTTGTGCTTAAGAAGATCCTTAAATGTTCGTGTAGCTCAGTTTCCACATCTGTAAAATGGGTATAAGGATATTAGCCCTCACATCATATGGTCAGTGTGAGAATTAAATGAGTTAATGTGTTTAAAGTACTGCTACTGTTTGAATGTATGTGTCCTTCTAAAATTCATATAATGAAGTTTAAACCCAATGTGAAAGTATTACGAAGTGGGGGCCTTTAAGAGGTGATAAAATCTTGAGGGCAGAATCTTCATGAATGGGATTATTAATTTTATAAAATGAAGCAGGCTAGCCCCTTTTGCCCTTATTCTCTTTTTCCTTTGCACCACGTGAGGACATGGTGTTCATCCCTTCTGTCATGAGAGGACGCAGCAAGAAGACTCTCACAAGACATCAAATTCCCCTACATATTGATCTTGGACTTCCAGCCTGTAGAATTATTAAAATAAATTTCTCTTCTTTGCAAATTACCCGCTCTCAGGTATTTTGTTATGGCAGCAAGAATGGACTAAGGCAATTATTTGGAATAGTGCCTGATGTATAAGTGCTAGGTAGTTATTATTTTTTACGTTATATCCCTAGCATCTAAGAGATGGACAAAACTATGCCAGGTGATTCAAGACTAATGCTATGTTAAAATAAAAAACTATAAGGCACTTCACCTTTAACCATAACATATTAGCATTTTTATAAGAGATAAATCACAATTCTCGATTCATTTCCATAGTTCTTACAGTTAGAAGAATCAATAGCAATATGATGGTTTTCCATCCCAGCTTTGAGGGCTCTGAGCCTCTGTCTGTTTCTATGCCTCCATGGTGTTATTTTGCAGTAAAGCCAGAAGAGAATCTACCACATCATACTCACCAGATGCCAATTTAAACCAAAAACTTATATGATATTGTGGAGATCAAAAAAACATCATTTATTAAGCTTCTGCTCTCTGTAGGAAACTGTGATAAATAGGTAGTATTACAAAGATAAACATGATCCCAGTGTAGTATGGTGATATTGAGAAAATACTTTTTAGTCAAACAGAACTGTAATTGAGTCCTGGCTTCATCAGTGACTCCTTGCCATGGGGAAATAAGCTTAACATGCCTGAGCCTCAGATTTCTCATCTGCAAAATAGCAATAATAATTGTAGTTCATAATGCAGTTGTCATATAACATTAAATAATGCCTGTGAAACTTTCGATATAGTGGCTAGCACATTGTAGTTACTCAGTACAAGTTTGCTTTAACAGGATAAAAAAGAAAGTGCCACAAAAGCAAAATACTGTTCAGACTTTGTTACAAGTTAAGTAATTAATGAAAAAATACGTGTGTGTGTGTGTGTGTGTGTGTGTGTGTGTGTACACACACCAGAGGAGTATAGGAGAGAAAGACATGTTTTTTCCCAGTTTTCAAAGATAAAGTGGGCTCCAAATAAAGATAGAACTATGTAGTTTATTGTAACAGAGATAGCATCAGCAATGAGAAATAATTCTCAGGGTGTTTAACGGTGAAATATATATATATTTTGGCCAAAGTGAAAAATGTTTGTGGGTGAGAATATAGTGAGATATAACATTGGAACATGATTGACTAGAAACAACTTTAATGGGTATTATTAGTTCTAATAAAGATTTTGGACTTTATACCTGTATTAGGGTTTGCCAAAGAAACAAACAATAAGATGTATATATTCAGAGATTTATTATAAGGACTTGGCTTAATCAAATATGGAGACTGACAAATCCCAAGATCTGCAACGAGTCAGCAAGCTAAGTATTCAGAACTGATGATGTATTCTAGTTCAAGTGTGAAGGCCTGAGAATCAGGAGACCCTATAATGTAGTTCTAGTCCGAATGCCAGCAGGATTAACACCCAGGAAAAATCAATTCATTGGATAGAGTCCAAAGGCAGGAAAAACCCAATGTCCTGGTTCAAAGGCACTCAAGCAAGGGGAATTTTCTCTTACTTAGTGAAGAGTCAGTCTATTTGTTCTATTCGGGGCTCCAACTGACTGGATGAGGCCTATTCATATTAGGGAGGGCAATCTGCTTTAATTAGTCTATTGACTTAAATATAAAGCTCATTCAAAATCACCCTCAGAAAAACACTCAGAATGATGGTTGACAAAATATCTGGGCGTGCCATGGCCTAGACAAATTGATGTATAACCTTAACCATCACAGTACCTTTGTCATTTGAAAGTCATTGAGGGCTTGCAAGCAGGGAAGCGTATCATGGACCAAAATGCATTAGGAAGGAAATTATAGAAGTGGATTTCTGTGCAGTGAGCTAGAGGGAGAAAAGGCTATTGTAGAAGTCTAAAATGAGGTTATGATAAAATCAATTCACATGGAAAAAGTCAAAGATGAGAAAGAACGTGAAAATAAAATATAAGTACTGTCATTTGCATTTATCATGTATTTGTCATTCAATGAGTCTTTAGGACTCTATTCTTTGCCTTGTGAGCCAATAGATTTATAAAAGGCAGGAGGACACAAATTCTAGACAGCAGGCATGGAATCCCATACAGAATGTAGATTCCATAGTTAGTTTCAGCTGACTATCCAACAATCATTTTCTCCACTATTTCTTGTTGAAATAATTTGTGCATTTATTAAATATTTTTGAGTGACTCTATATACAAGAAATGTTTTTGTATCCAGAGTACAGATCAAGATCTATATGGAAATTAAACCCCTCTCCAGTCCCATGGGGATGATTTTAACAAGTCTAAGTTGGTTCTGGTGATTTCATTCCCTTAGTCATTTAATGGTTTAAACATGGACACAAAATACAATTTTTTCCAATGAGATCTAATTAACCTGCAGTTAGGTAGCTGACTAAATACCGCAGGGAATGGTGTTATATCAGGAACTCAGTGTTCTCTGTTGCTGGCAGTTTGCCTACTCAGCCGTGGCTGTAGCCAGTGCAAATATATGTTTTAGGGTGAGTGCAAATACATGTTTTTGCATTACAAATTTTGGGCAGTACAGCAAAGTTCTTCCTCCAGAGGATCTGGTCTCCCCTTTATTCAAAGAGTCCTGGGTCCGTAAACTGACTTAAGTTTGGCAATTTATTGGCCATGGATCTGTTTTATGATACATGTTAGACTTTAGTTCAGTTGATCTAGAACTTTTCTGCTATATCGACCAAGGAACAATTTAATAGATTATTCATCTACTTCACTTCTTGGAATACAATGATCAACTAACCTGTGCCATAAGTCTCTAGGAGTCAGCCTCTTCCAGTTGCTGCTTTGTCGCTACAGCAACCACACCTTTGGTGACCAAGTGCTCCTACTAGGCCTCTGCTACTCTGGGATAAGATTATCTCTGTTACGTTTGTATTTCCCAACTTAGTGGCAGCAGTTCTCAATTTAATTTCTGACCCACAGAAAAGAACAACCACAAAGCTCTTCAGAGATATAGGTGCTCCTCTCCCAAATTTATTTCTCAGCCTTGGTGAAAGATGTGAAATCAGGACACTCCAGGAGGAAGTGAGCAGGCCTTGCATGATCAATCCTCTGTAACTTTCCAATCTCCCTAAGCCTTTGGATTCATTCAGTGTACACTAAGCCAGCTCTGGCATTTCAGTTTCATTTCATGTAGGCCACCTTTTGATATGCATTTCAGCCAGCCAATTACACAAAAAGTTAGAGATGTTTCTAATCATCCAAGTTACAGCATTATATCCAGAATATTTGCTTAGTATACCCATATCAATAAATTTACCTGATTCAACTTTATGTTCCTTTCTCCACTGTCCCACACCTTCCATATTCATTCCCATAAATATCCCCTGGATATCTATCTACATAAAGTAGAAAAGCCCTTTCAGGGCCTGCTGGGACTTGAGCCTAGTTACAGGCCTAAAAAGGAAGGAGGGATATTAGGGATGGGTCTTGAGGAGACTCAGCAGTGTTTTGCAAAGCAACTGCCTAAGAGGAAACCATATACATTTCTCAGGAATGCCAGAGTTAATCTCCTGAGACAGGGATAGAATGGCAACTTCTACTGATACATGAAACTCATCCGAATTTAGGAGTTTAGTGTCTCTGGTTTTATCAGAAACTTCACATCTGTCCCTATTCCCATTTTCAGGACCCCATCCTACCCCAATCAAATATCCTTGTTTTAGCAGCAAAACCCTGAGACGCTGGTGATTCAGTTTGTGTTATAATTCAGCCACTTGCGGAATGAGGCTATGGGTTTGGTTTTCAACAACCTCAGCTCTGCTGCTGTAGGGTATATGGATTTCTTTCAGGGAGGAAGTAAAATCTTTCAGGTCATGTATGCAAGTGCTTGAGCTGGAAATTTGAATTCCTGAGCTTACTGTTTTCTTTCTTCACTTTGTCTAGCACAATTAGCAGTAACTTTTCAATCTCATTATACTTATTAGTTCGACAAAAGTGTTTTGTTATCAAATACTCTGTGTTTATACATTTCTGTGCACACACATATACACTCCCACTTTCTTTCTGTTATATGTGTTACGAAATTTCAAAAAAATGTTTTCAGTTTGTTTTCTAAGGACATAAGGTCATCTCTTTGAACTCTTGTGAGTTGTGTGATAGGTAGATTTTTTTTGTTTTTTATTTTTTGAGATGAAATTTCACTGTTGTCGCCCAGGCTGGACTGCAATAGCACGATCTCGGCTCACTGCAACCTCCACCTCCCGGGTTCAAGCAATTCTCCTGTCTCAGCCTCCTGAGTAGCTGGGATTACAGGCGGCCGCCACCACACCAGTCTAATTTTTGTATTTTTAGGTAGACATGGGATTTCACCATGTTGGCAAGGCTGACATCAGGTGATCCACCCTCATCGGCCTCCCAAAGTGCTGGGATTACAGGTGTGAGCAACCGCGCCTGGCCAAGATGGTATTTTTTTTAACTTCTGCAGCCATCTTCTAACTAAGAGGGTATGAGACCTTACAATTAGAAAGAACCTGAGCCCTTGATGATTTCATTGATTTACTGACTCAACCAATCATCACCCACCCTACTACTGAACTTTCTGTTACAGGAAATGACAATATCCCTATTGTTTAAGCTAGTTTGAGTTGAGTATTCTGTTACTCGCATTAGATTATTTTAACTGTTACAAATATTTTAAAGAGTTGGCCAGAAATATTTGAGTCAATACATTTTAGGGTAGGAGAAAACCTTTGGTATCATGTACTGCCATATGATATGTCATTGTGGAGTAAGTGTGTGACGGTGCCAGTGCTAAAATCCAGATAATCTCATTCCAATTTCATTGTTCTTTCTTCTGCATTAGGCAGTGCATAATTTTTCTAATATCCTATTTTTGTTCTAATATAAAGGGTTTATTATCCATATTTGTTTGCCTTCAGTTCTTACCTGAAAGATTACCTGAAATCATTTGAGAAATATTTTTTCTGATTAGTAACTAGTGTGATATATATATATATATAATCTTATTATACCAAAGAGGTTAATTCTTTTTCTCTATATCCTGACATTACACGAAATAAAAGCTCTCCCAGTGAACTCACACTGTTTCTCAGCTATCCATCTCACAAATGGGTTGTCCAAAACTCTCATCTGTTTCACATAGAACACATCTATCTTGTTCTTTGAAAGTTGCAAAGAATAACCCAAACTGAACTGAAATGAGTTCTTTGTCACAGCTTTCAAACCTGTCAAATGAGGAGGATGAAAGATGATTGGCAAATAGTGTGGCTTGTCAACTCCTCAATCATGTGCAATAAAATCTAAAATGATAGATGTTGTGATGGCCAACATTTTTATATACTGTATTTCACTTATGAAAAACACTGGAAAGTTTACAAGGTCATAAACATTCAGCATAGTTATGCTACTTTTCTTAGAAATTTTAAGAACTTTGTCTCTGTCTGTTCTATTAGTTTTAGGATCACACACACACACACACACACACACACACACACACACACACGAAAAGGAGTTTAAAAATCTTAGACAAGACTTCAGTGTTAGAGATCACTGGGTCTAGACCCAGACTTTGAAAATGGAAGAAACTGAGATGTGACAAGGAGTGATATGGTTACCTGACAAGAAATGCCAGCAGTCACCGGAAGCTGGAAGAGTCAAGCAACATCTTCTATCCAAGAGTCTCTGGAGGGAGAATGGCTCTGACAACAACTAGATGACAGTCTAATGATAATGATTTCAGGTATCTGACGTCTAGGTCTATGAGAGGATAATTTTCTGTTTTATTAAGCAGCCAAATATATGGTAACTGTTACAGTAGTCTAAGAAACCGAATACACTATTTTATCCAGCTGTATAATGTTTTCCAGGTGTTCTGGTGTAGGCACAGAGATGATAGATAGTTGAGTTCTTTTTGAAATGATGATGGAGAGAGCAAAGGGAATGGAATGCTGTATGTCTTCAAATAAATGACTACAATCGTGAAATGTGGAACCTAAGCTGGCCAAGAGGGAAAATGAAGATAAAATGGGGCTGATGGATAATGAAAATATAAAAGCATCAAACTTTAGAAGCCATGACTTGCTTGAAGAAACATTATGAATGCACAGTACCTGTTAAAAGACATTACATGTTGAATGAAATTAAATAACAAGGTCAGGGTTTGTTTTGTATAGACAACCTCAAAATTTAGTGGTGAATAATAATCTGGAGACATTTAAAAATTGGAGGTGTTGTAAACTGGAGACATAATGAAGGAAAGCACTTTCCAGATGTATATCAGGAACTTCACCCTATACAGTGAAAACTGAACTATTAAATTACCAGCATATATATTTATAAAATACTGGGTTCAATTACTCATTGAGAACCAGAAGAATGAAACACCTCAACAAATATTTTGATTCTGTCAATACTCCTTTTCCTTTACATAAGGAAAGTCCTTTAAATTTTAATGTTCTCTATTTTAAGTATGAATTAGTATATGCCTCTGGGATTCACTTCATATAAAATTTCTAGATAATATTTTCATAAAGATGTTAGAGATCATCAAATTACTTTTGGTTATAAGCACATTCTATGATACTTGAGTCATTTTTTGTGTAAAGTACTGGACATAGGCTTTAATTCTATGCCAGATAGATTCATTTGATTCAATTTGATACAAAATCTGCATGCAGTATTTAATGAGCATCTATTCTGCCTAAGGCTCATCCTGGACCTATACAGCTGTCCCCTCTTATCTGCAGGGGATACAGTCCGAGACTCCCAATGGATGTGTAAAACCATGAATAGCGCCAAATCCCACATACACTGTGTTTTTTCTTATACATATGCACCTATAACATTTAATTTAATTAATATGAAGCTAATCTGGCACATGTTGCCACCAGTGATGTTTTCTGTTTGTGTCTCATCCCCAAATTGAATGTATTTCACATTGGATCTACGCACTTATCACACACTGTGGCCATAACTTTTGCAGTTTAAGGCGCAGCAGCAAAACTCCCATGAATTTCTTTTTTCTTCTTCACAATTTCACAAATAGAAGATTAACTTTTAGATAGATGTTAGCCACCTCAGCATACAACATTTTTTTCTTTCCTTATTAAGTCAAAACCTTTTACCTTTTTACCTAAAGAAGGCACTTTACTGCTTCCGCTTGGCATCTCTGACTTGCCAGTAAAACTACTTGTGTGCTTTGGGGCCACTATTACATAAAATAAGCGTTCTTTGAGCAAAAGTATTGTAATAGTGTGACAGTTCATCTAATAACTGAGGGGCCGCTAATTGACTAAAAAATGGTTCATGTTTAGTGTGGATATGCTGGACAAAGGAATGATTCACTCCCTGGGTGGGACAAAGCAGGATAGCATATTTCATCCTGCTACTCAGAATGGCATGGAATTTAAAACTTAGGAGTTGCTTATTTCTGAAATTTTCGATTTAATATTTTCTCCGCAGTTGACTATGGGTAACTGACACGGAAGGAAGCAAAACCATGAATAAGGGGCAACCACTCTATCTTGAGTAGAGTTGATCCCCTGTCTATAATCGTCTTCCACTTAAGTAAAGGTGAAGCTTAAAGGAATATGATGTAAACTGGACAACCGATATCATAAATGTGTTTTTCATTTGGGTCAGCTATCTTTACTCTCTCTGTTGCTTCACAGATCAGAAAAATTATTACTCTCTGGCCTATCTGGTGGTTAATATCCTTCAGAGTAATGAAGAGTAGTCCTCGCCAAATGTGTCAAGAAGTTCTCATTTCAAAAGAAAGAGGTGGGTGGCTTCGGCTGGGTTTTGGAGTCAGAGTGCTACGCCAGATCCATATCTGAATCCTTTGTCTTATTCTCTAAATGTTTTATGTCATTCAGAGATACATACATACAATCATACTGTCATTGTGTCATTCAAAGTTCATATCTATAAAGAGCCAACTCTTGCCACTTTGTCATTGAATAGAGTGCCTTGAAATCTAAAATTTCTCCCTGCAAAGAGTGATGGGCTGACGGATATTTAACAATTTATTCTGTGATGCTGACCTGAGCCCCTGCTAGTAATAGTAGCCAATTTCCGTGGCTTGAATACAATCACTGTTTCAATTTGTCAAGCCAGAGTCACTGAGTGCAAAGTTGTAAAGAGATGTGCAGTAGTTCACTGTTGCATAGTATGAATTATTTCTAACATAGAGATACAAAAGAGGTAAATAATTTCAAAAGCATTGATAGGAATAAAATGTATTAAAATAACTAAGACATATTTTGAGCACTCATTATCTCTGTTTCTAAATGTAATTTATTTGATTGTAAATTTATGTAATTTTATTTTTAATGTATATATTTTTTAATACAGGGTCTCACTTCATTGCCCAGGCTAGAGTGTAATGGCACAATATAGCTCACTGCCACCTTGAATTCCTAGGCTCAAGTGATCCTTCCACCTTGATGTGTCCAGTAGCTGGGGCTACAGGCACTGGCTACTACATCTGGCTAGTTTTTTTAAAAAAAATTTTTATGTGGAGCTAGGGTCTCACCATCTTGCCCAGGTTAGTCTCAAACTCCTGGGCTAAAGCTATCCTTCTGTCTCAGCCTCCCAAAGTGCTGGGATTACATGCCACCGTGCCCAGCCAATACTGTATTTAACAACTGATCTGCAACATTCTTGAAATGTTATCAGCTCTCATGATATCGTATGAACTGACACCAGTCTACTGACTACAACCTCATCAAAATGGTTCTCCTGGTATATACCTCCTCTTTTGTATCATGACTCCCTCTGTCTTAGTTTTTTGCCATGTTTTGTGTGGGAGCTGACTTGCTTTGAAAAGGCACGAGGAGAATGAACTTTCTGAGGCTTATCATGCTGTCTACTCTGGTAGGAAGAATTCCAAGATAACCTTCAAATAAGTGAAACTCTTAAATAATCCTCTCTGCTTATTGTGGATGGAAACTAACTTACTTCTAGCAAAGGTGGTGCAAGAGTCAATCTTGTGACTGTCAGATGCCATCTTTGAAGACTGGAGAGATCCTCCTGCTGGCATTGAAGAAGTAAGCTGTCATGCTGTAAGAGGGCCTGTGAGAGGGTCACATGGCAAGAAACTGAATTCTACCAATAATTATGTCAGTTTAGGAAATGACCCAGAGCTCCAGAGAGAAATACAGGCACAATTGGTTTTGTTGTGCTTTGCTTTATCGTGTTTAAGATGTATTGCTCTTTTTTAATTGAAGTCTGTGGCAACCCCGTGTCCAGTATGTTTATCAATGCCAGGTTTTCAGCAATGTATGTCCACTTTGGGTCTCCGTGTTACATTTTGGTGATTCTCCCAATATTCAAACTTCTCCACTATTACATCTGTTATAGTGATCTGTAATCACTGATTTTTGGTGTTACTACGGTAATTATTTTGGGGTGCCATGAACCATGCTCACATAAGACAGTTAACTTAATTAATACATGCGTGTGTTTGTTGTTTAATTTTTTTTAATTTTTATTTTTAGTGGGTAAATGGTAGATGTATGTATATTTATGGGGTACATGAGGTATTTGGATAGAGGCATGTAATGTGAAATAATCACATCATGGAGAATGAAGTATCCATCTCCTCAACCAATTATCCTTTGTGTTAGAGACAATCCAAATGCACTCTTGTAGTTATTTAAAAATGTACAATTACATTACTATTGACTATAATCACCCTGTTGTGCTATCAAATAGCAGGACCTATTCCTTCTAACTATCTACTAAACCTCCCACATCTACCCCACCACCCTCCACCCCTTCCCAGCCTCTGGTAACCATCCTTCCACTCTCTATGTTCTTGAATTCAATTGCCTTGATTTTTAGATCCCACAAACAAGTGAGAATATGCAACATTCATCCTTTTGTGCCCGCCTTATTTCATTTAGCACAATGATCTCTAGTTCTACCCATGTTGTTGCAAGAGACAGGACCTCATTCTTTTTAGTGTCTGAATGGTACTCCATTGTGTATATATACCACATTTGGCTTATCCATTCATCTGTTGATGGACACGTAGGTTACCTCAAATCTTAGCTATTGTAAACGGTATACAAACATGAGAGTGCAGATATCTCTTCAATACACCTCTATCCTTTCTTTTGGTTATATACCCAGCAGAAAGATCACTGGATTATATTGGTAGCTATATTGTTAGTATTTTGAGGAACCTCCAAACTGTTCCCAATAGTGGTGGTACTAATTTACATTCCCAACATCAGTGTACAAGTGTTCCCTTTTCTCCACATTCTCGCCTGACCTTTGCCTGATATTTGGATATAAGCCATTTTAACCAGGGCGAGATGCTATCCCTAGTTTTGTTTTGCATTTTTCTGATGATCAGTGATGTTGAACACCTTTTTCATATGACAGTTTGTCACTTGTGTGTCTTTTTTGAGAAATACCTATTCAAATACTTTGCCCATTTTTTGATCAGATTATTAAATTTTTCCCTATAGTGTTGTTTGAGCTCCTTTCTGATTATTAATATTCTGATTATTCTGAATAATATTCTGATTATTAATCACTTGTCAGATGGGTAATTTTCAAATATTTTCTCCCATTCTGTGGGTTGTATCTTCATTTTGTTGATTGTTTCATTTGCTGTGCAGAAGCTTTTTAACTTCGTGTGATAGGATATTGTTCAAGAAATTTTTGCCCAGACCAAGGTTCTGGAGATTTTCTCCAACAACTTCTTGTAGTAGTTTTGTACTTTGAGGTCTTAGATGTAAGTATTCAATCCATTTTGATTTCATTTTTGTATATGGTGAGAGACGGGTCTAGTTTCATTCTTCTGCACATGGATATCCAGTTTTTTCAGCCCCATTTATTGGAGAGTTTGTCTTTTCCCCTGTGTGTGTTCATAGTGACTTTGTCAAAAATAAGTTTACTGTAGTGTGTGCATTTGTTCCACTGGTCTACGTCTATTTTTATACTAGACCAGTGCTATTTTGGTTACTCTAGCTCTGTAGTATAATTTAAAGTCAGGTAATGTGATTTCTCCATTTTTTTTTTTTTCTTTTTGCTCAGGATAGCTTAGCTATTCTGGTCTTTTGTGGTTCCACATAAATTTTAGGATTTTTTTTCTATTTCTGTGAAGAATGTCATTGGTATTTTGATAGGAATGGTACTGTATCTATAGATTGCCTTGGGTAGCATGGAGATTTTGTCAACATTAATTCTTCCACATAATGAATATGGAATATATTTGAGTTATTTGTGTCCTCTTCAATTTCTTTCATCAGTGATTTATAGTTTTCATTGTAGTAATCTTTCACTTCTTTGGTTAAATTAATTCCTAAGTATTTTATTTTATTTGTAGCTAATATAAATGAGATTATGTTTTTTATCAGATTGTTCACTATTGGCGTATAGAAATGCTAATGATTTTTGTACATTGACCTTGTATCCTGCAACGCTACTGAATTTGATAGTTCTAATAATTTTTTTGTTGAGTCTACAGGTTTTTCCAACTATAAGATCACATCATCTGCAAACAAGAATAATTTGACTCCTTCCTTTCCAATTTCAATGCCCTTTATATATTTCCTTTGTCTGACTGCTCTAGCTAGAACTTTCAGTACTCTGTTGACTAACAGTGGTGAAAATGGGCAGCCTTGTCATGTTTCAAATCTTAGAGGAAGGGCTTTCAGTTTTTCCTCATTCAGTATGATACTAGCTGTGGGTCTCCTATCTATCGCTTTTATTATGTTAAGGAACATTCCTTCTATATACAGTTTTAAAAATATTTTTCCCAATAAGGGATGTGGAATTTTATCAAATGCTTTTACAGCTTCAATTGAAATGATCACATGATGTTTATCCTTCATTCGGTTGATATAATGTATCATATTGATTGATTTGTGTATGTTGAACCACCCTTCCATCCCAGGGATAAATCCCACCTTGTCATGATGAATGGTCTTTCTAATGTATTGTTGAATTCAGTTTGCTAGTTTTTCATTCAGGAAGTTTACATCAACTTTCAACAGAAATATTGGTGCTATAGTTTTGTTTTTGTGGTGTTTTTGTCTGATTTTGGTATCAGGGAAATACTGACTTGTAGGATGAGTGTGAAAGTATTCTCTCCTCTATTTTTTGAAATAGTTTGAGTTGCGTTGGTATTAGCTCTTTTTTAAATGTTTGGTAGAATTCAGCAGTGAAGCCATCAGGTCCTGGACTTTTCTTTACTGGGAGACTTTTTATTACAGCTTCATTCTCCTTACTTGTTATTGGTTTCTTCAGGTTTTGGATTTCTTCCTGGCTTAATCTTGGTAGGTTTTATGTGTCTAGGAATTTGTACATTTCCTCTAGATTTTCCAATTTATTGGCATAGAGTTGCTTATAGTAGTCACTAACAATCCTTTGAATTTCTGCAGGATCAGTTGTAATGTCTCTTTTTTCTTATTTCTGATTTTATTTACTTGCATCTTCTCTTTTTTTTCTTAATTAGTCTGCCTAAAGGGTCAATTTTGTTTAACTTTTCAAAAACCAACCTTTTGTTTCCCTGATCTTTTGTATTGTTTTCTTCCTTTCAACTTTATTTGTTTCTGCTGTGACCTTTATTACTTCTTTTCCTCTACTGACTTGGGGTCTGATTTGCTCTTGTATTTCTGCTTCTTTAAGATGCATCATTAGATTGTCTATTGGAAACTTTTCCTCAATTTTTATGTAGGCACTTACAGCTTAATCATTTCTGCTGTTACAGGACTCTGATGCTTTTTTCAGTACGCCAATTCCATCTTTCAGCTTCAGAATTTCTGCTTCATTCTTTTTAATTGTTTCAATCTCTTTGTTAATTTACCTGATAGAATTCTGAATTTCTTCTGTGTTATCTTGAACTCCTTTGAGTTTTCTCAGCACAGTTATCGTGAAATCTCTGTTTCAAAAGGCACACATCTCTGTTTCTCCATGATTGGTTCCTAGTGGCTTGTTTAGTTCAATTGGTGAGGCCATCTTTTCCTGGATGGCGTTGATGCTAGATGTTTGTTACTGCCTGAGCATTGAAGACTTGGTTATTTTTTGTAAACTTCACTGTCTGGGCTTGTTTGTAGTCAACCTTCTTGGGAAGGCTTTCCAGATATTTGAAAGGGCTTGGTGCTGTGATCTAAGCTGTATCTTTTCAGCTCTAATAGGATAGCACTGAGTTTAATGCCTCACAATTGCTGTGTTCTCCCTCTCTGGCACCCAGCAATGCTTTCCTCACCAAGCCTCTGCTGCTGGGGGGTGTGGGAGGGGTGGTGTCAGCAATTCAAGACTTTCTAAAACATTTCTTCAGTGACTCTTCCAGTAATATAAAGATAAAACCAGGTACTATGAGTGCTAATCTAATTTTTTATTCTTACAAAGGTGTTTTTCTATGTTGATAGTTGTTAAATTGATGTCCTTGTAAGGGGAACCATCTGTGGAGCCTTTCATTCCGCCATCATGCTCCATCTCTCTCCCTAAATGGGTGTGTTCTGACTCCTCCACCAAGCAACCATTCTCCTGTCTCTTTCCCTCCCTTTCTATAGTAGTCCTCCCTATTCTCTGAGAGACAATGATATTGAAATTAGGCCAATTACAGTAATAAACCTACAGTGGCCTCTCAGTGTTCATGTGAAATAAAGAGTAACACACCTTTTACTTTAAATCAAAAGCTAGAAGTGATTTAGCTCAGTGAAAGATGCATGTCAAAAGCTGAGATAGGTTGAAACCTGGGCTTTTTGCACCAAACAGCCAACTTGTGAAAGCAAAAGAAAAGTTCTTGAAGGAAAACTACTACTCCAGGAAACATAATGATAAGAAGTAAAAGGTAAGAAATGTAATTGCTGATATGGAGAGTTTTAGTGTCTGGATGGAAGACCAAACAACAACATTCCCTTAAGCCAAAACCTAATTCAGAGTAAAGCTCTTCAATTCCAAGGTTGAGAGAGGTGAGAACGCTACAAAAGAAAGGTTTCAAGCTGGCAAAGATTGGTTCATGAGGTTTAAGAAAAAGAATTCCCGTAACATAAGAGTGCAAGGTAAAGCAACAACTACTGGTGTAGAAGCTACAGTAGGTTATTCAGAAAATCTCTCTAAGATAACTAATGAAGGTGACTCCACTAAACAATGGGATTTCAATGTGGATGAAACAGCCTTCTGTTGGAAGAAGATGCCATCTTGAACTTTCATAGCTAGAGTGGAAAAGTCAATACCTGGCTTCAAAGCTTCAAAGGACAGGCTATCTTGTTAGAGGTGAATGCAGGTGGTGACTTTAAATTGAAGCCAATGCTCATTTACCATTCTGAAAATCCTAGGGCCCTTAGGAAATATGCTCAGTCCACTCAGCCAGTGCTCTCTAAATGGAATGACAAAGTCCAAATGACAGTACATCTGTCTACAGTACTCTTGGTTTACTGAACATTTTAAGCCTGCTGTTGAGACCCACTTCTCAGGAAAAAAAGATTCCTTTCCAAATATTATTTCTCATTGACAATGCACCTGGTCACCTCAGAGCTCCAATAGAGATGTACAAAGAGATAAATGTTATTTTCATGCCTTCTAACAAAACATCCATTTTGCAGCCTATAAAGGAGTAATTTTGACTTTCAAGTCTTAGTGTTTAAGAAATGTATTTCATGAGGCTATAGCTGCCGTAGATAGTTATTTCTCTGATGGATCTGGGAAAAATAAACTAAAACTCTTCGGAAAAGATTCACTGTTCTAGACTCTATAAAGAACATTCATGATTCATCAGAGGAGGTCAAAATACAAACCTTAACAAGTATTTGGGAGAAGTCGATTCCAACACTCATGGATGACTTTGTGAAGTTTGAAACTGTAGTGAAGAAGTAACTGCACATATGATGGAAATAACAAGACAATTAGAATTAGAAATGGAGCCTGAATATGTGACTGAATTGCTGAAATCTAGTGAGAACACTTGAATGAATGAGGAGTTGCTTCTATTGGATGAGCAAAGAAAGTGATTTCTTGAGATGGAATCTACTCCTGGTGAATATTGTTGGAAGAAAGTGATTTCTTGAGATGGAATCTACTCCTGGTAAATATTGTTGGAAGACAGTGATTTTTTGTGATGGAATCTACTCCTGGTGAATATTGTTGGAAAAAAGTGATTTCTTGAGATGGAATCTACTCCTGGTGAACATTGTTGGAAGAAAGTGATTTCTTGAGATGGAACCTACTCCTGGTGAATATTGCTGGAAGAAGGTGATTTCTTGAGATGCAATCTACTCCTACTATGAATATTGTTGAAATGACAACAAGTGATTTAGAATATGACATAAGTTTAGCATATAAGCAGCGGCAGAATTTGAAAGGACTGACTCCAGTTTCGAAAGAAGTTCTACCTTGGGTAAAATGCTATAAGACAGTATTGCATTCTATAAGGAAATATTTCCTGAGAGGAAGCATTCATTGATGCAGCAAACTTCATCACTGTCTTATTTTTAAACATTGCCACAGGCACCCTGATCTTCAACACCCACTATTCTTATCAATCAGCACCTGTCAACGTGCAGGAAGGCCCTCCGTTAGAAAAAGATTGCAACTAGCTTAAGGATCAGATAATTATTAGCATTTTCAGCAATAAAGTATTTTAAAATTGCGATATGTTTATCTGTTAGACATAATGCCACTGCACACTTAATAGACTGCAGTACAGTTAAACATAACTTTTATATGTAATGGGAAGCAAAAAAAGTTGTGTGACTCACTTTCTAATGTTATTCACTTTATTGCAGTGCCCTGAAATTGAATTCACAATGTGTCCATGGTGTGCTTATATAATATATAGCCTAGCCAACATCTAGATAGTAGCTATTAGATGCCCTGAGCTAAGGACTCAGCTAAACTATGCCTGGTGCTATAATTTGAATATGGTTTATCTCCACCAAAACTCATTTTGTGGCTTAGTCCCCAGCATAACAGTGTTGAGAGGTGGTGGGACTTTTAAGAGACATTTGGGTCATAAGGGATTCACCTACATGAGAGGATGAAAGCCATATCATAGAAATGATTGAGTTCTAGTTCTTGCCGGACCCGACTAGCTACTGAGAGAGTAGATCATTATAAAAAAAATTATGTTGGCCTTTTCGGCTCTCTCCTGCTACCCTCTTGCCCTGTAATGTTGTCTGGTGTTACAACAGACACATCATAGAAGTCGTCACAGAAGTGACCAGATTCAGCCCGATTATAGTACTATTATAGTCAAAGCCACTATTCTACTTTATGTCTTGGTACATTTACTACCTGTGGATGTTTTATATATATGGGATTATACAATATGGTATTCTGTGATTGAGTTTATTTAGCATAATCTTTTTAAGGTTCATCTATGTTGCAGCAAGTATATGTACTTAATTTATTTTCACTGCCAAATATTCTGTTATGACAATCTAGCATCTTATTTATCCATTCACCATTGATAAACATTTAGATTGTTCTATATTTTATCTATTATAGATAATACAGCTATGAACATTTGTGTATAGTTTTTGTGTGAATGTATGTTTTCAATTATCTTAGGTATATATACATGGGGATGGAATTACTGAGTCATTTAGTAAATCCGTATTTAATTTTTTAAAGAACTGGAAGATTTCTTTCTGAAGAGGCTAAAGCTTTTTATATTCCCCCAAGCAGTGTAAGATGATTCCAATTTCTCCACATCCTCATCTTGTCTCTACGTGTCTTTTTTATGGTGGGCATCATAGTTGGTGTGATGTGGTTTGTCACTGTGGTTTTGATTTGCATTTTCCTGATGGATTAATGATGTTAAGCATCTTTTAATTTACATAGTAACCATTTGTGTATCTCCTTTGGAGAAATGTCTACTCAGATCTTTACCCGATGTTAGTTGAGTTATTTCATTTTTATTATTAAATTATAAGAGTTTTTAACTATATATTTTAGGTAAAAGTTCATTATAAACATTTATGATGTGGAAATGTTTTCTCCCTTTGGCATGTTGTCTTTTCGCTATTTGATGATCTTTTGGAGCACAAAATATTTTATATAGTGAAGATGCCCAATGTATTTTTTTGTTGTTCTTTGTGCTCTCATTATCACGTATAATAAACCACTGCATAATTCAAGGTCAAACATATTTATGCCTACGTTTTCGTCTAAGGATTTTATAGTATTAGCTTTGAAATTTAGATCTTTGGTTCATTTTGGGTTAATTTTTTAGTATAAGGCAGGGGTCTAAATTAATTGTTTTGCATGCAGCTATTCAATTGTTACAGCACCATTTGTTAAAAAGACTATTCTTTCCTCATTGAATTGTCTTACTATTCTTGTCAAAAGTTAGTTGACAATAGCAAAGACATGAAATCAACTCAAATACCCATCAATGATAGACTGGATAAAGAAAATGTGGTACATAAACATTATGGAATACTATGCAGCCACAAAAAGGGATGAGATCAGGTCCTTTGCAGGAACATGGATGGAGCTGGAAGCCATTATCCTCGCAAACTAACACAAGAACAGAAAACCAAACACCACATGTTCTCACTCATAAGTGTGAGGTGAACAATGAGGACAGATGCACACAGGGAAGGGAACAACACACACTGGGGTCTGTTGAGGGTCAGGGTGAGGGAGAGCATCAGGATACATAGCTAAGGCATGCAGGGCTTAATCCCTAGGGAATGGGTTGAAAGGTAAAGCAAACCACCATGGCACACATTTACCTAAGTAACAAACCTGCCCATCCTGCACATATATCCCAGACCGTAAAATAAAATTAAATTTTTTTAAAAAGTCAGTTGACTATAAACATAGGGTTTTGTCTCTGAATAATCAATTCTACTCCATTTATCTATATGTCTATCCTTATTCCAGTACTACACTATCATGTCACATCGCTAAAATCAGACATATAGATCAGTGGAGTACAATTGGGATTCCAGAAACAAACTTACATTATGGTCAGTTGACTTTTAAAGAGTGTGCTAAGATAATACAATGGGAGAGGCTTTGGGTCTACGCTTTCCTTGTGGGCTGTTTCATGTTGCTAATTTAATAGCTTTATTTATTATAGACCTGTTCAGATTGTGTTCCTTTTGAGTCAGTTTTAACAATTTGTGTCTTTTTAGAAATTTGTCCATCTCATGTAATTTGTTGGCATCCACTTTTTTTATACCACTTCATTTTGTGTTACCATTGTTATGTATGATGCATCTACATTTGCAACAAGCTCAATAACACATTGCTATAATTGCTCGTTTATATAGTTTTATGTTTATTAGAGAAGCTGATGAGAAGTTCACTTTCATTATTATTCCTTTGAATTTCATTTGCCTCTGGTGTCATTTTCTTGTTCTAATACTACTTTGCCCCCAAATACCTCCTTTGTGTTGTTTTTGCCAAATGTATTATATTTTTGTATATGTTATAGGTTCAGCGTTGCATTATATGCTTCTCATTTTATATAATTTTTTTTGAAATCAGTTAAGAAATAAAGGAGAAGAGATATGCTATTTAAATATTTATGCTATTTTTTGCCAATACATGATAAACTATACTATTACTCTATTTTTTTCATGTGACTTTGAGTTAATGTGTGGAGTCATCTACTTTCAGCCTGAAGAACTTCTTTTAGTATTTCTAGTTGGTTCTTTAATCAAAGAATTCTGCCATTTTTGTTTTCCTGGGAATGTCTTTATTCACCTCTATTTTTAAAATGTGGTTTTTCCAGATATAAGATTCTTGGCAGATGTTTTTCTTTCAGTACTTTTAGTATGTTACCTCACTGCTTTCTAGCTTCCACTGTCTCTAATGAAAAGTCAGCTAATTCTTCTATTAGGGTTTCCTTGTACATGATGAGTCATTTTTCTCTTGCTGCTTTAAAAATTACCTCTTAGTCTGTGGCATTTGATGTGTGTTTAAGTGCATTTATCCTACTTGGTGTTTGCTGACTTTCTTTACTGTGCAGATTAACGTTTTTCATCAGATTTGGAAAACTTTCAGCTAATACCTTTTCTAATATAATTTTCTCTTGCCTCCTTCCTCTGCTCTCCTTCTGATACACTCTGTGCTTAGGTGAGTGTGACTATGGTGCTCTACATTTCTCTGAATCTGTTTGTTTTTATCATTTATTCTCACTGTTCTTCAGGTAACATAATCCATATCGATCCACTTAAAACTTCACTGATTTTTTTCTTCTTCCAGTTCAAACCTACTCTAGTATTTCACTTTTGTTATTAAACTTTTCAATTTTGAAATTTGCAATAGATTATGTTTTATAATTTCTGTCTCTTTATTAGATTCACTATTTGATGAGATATTGTCATCTTAGCTTTCCTTACTTTAAAAATTATTTCCTTGAGTTAATTCAGTATATTTTAATGCCTACTTTGAAGTCTTCAGTCTTTGTAAAAGTCTACATCTAGGTCCTCTCATGGGCAATGTAACTTGCCTTCTTTCTTCTACCGTGTGGGTCATCCAGTCCTGTTTATTTATATGTCTCATAATTCTTTGTGGAAAGTGTGATATTTTAAGTACTATACTGTTCTAATTCAGGATGTTGATTCTCCTCACTCTCTTCTGGGGTTGCTTTGCTGTTGTTTGTTAATTGTTTGGTGAACTGGCTGGATTATTTTAGGAAAGTCTGTTTCTCCATCAGTGTATACCTTCTGTTATGGCCCCTCCCGGGGTACAGGCTTGGGCATATGCACAGTCACCCAGAGATGACAGCAGTTTTTGTTTGTTTGTTTGTTTGTTTGTTTGTTTTGAGAGAAGTCTCACTCGAGATGACAGTAGTTTTAGCAGGATTCCCTTTGACTTTCTCTAATCTTTTTGTTAAATTGTCTTCTTTGATATTACACTCATCTGTTAGGCTTCTCTAATTGCTGGCTGATTGCTCTTGTTTTCAATGGAGCACGAGGCCTAAAAAGGATGCAATTAATCCTGGTCCAATTAAATCTATGCAGAGGTAGTTTTTGAGACCAATCTTTGGTGTTTGTCCTGACCCCACAAGGGTTCTTCTTAGCTGTCTCTTTCCACGGTTCTCTTTTGTAAGCTAGCTGGCCTGTCATTTGTCTTTTTACCTGCTGTACAGCTTTTTACCTGCTGTTCATTTAAAAAAAAAATGTTGGACCAGGAGCGGTGGCTCACACCTGTAATCCCAGCACTTTGGGAGGCCGAGGCGGGCGGATCACCTGAGGTCGAGTTCCAGACCAGCCTGGCCAGCATGGTGAAACTCTTGTCTCTACTAAAAATATAAAAATTAGCAAGGTGTTGTGATGGGAGCCTATAATCCCAGCTACTTGGGAGGCTGAGGCAGGAGAATCGCTTGAACTTGGGAGGCGGAGGTTGCAGTGAGCCTTGATCATGCCATTGCACTTCAGTCTGGGCAACAGAGACTCAGTCTCAAAAAATAAAATAAAATAAAATAAAATAAAATAAAATAAAATAAAGAAAAAACAAGTTGCAGGTCTCAGCTGCAGATGACCCGTTCATACTCTTTTGTAAAACATTTAAAGAAGAAGATGAATTTATTTAAATCATGCCAACTTTCACAAGCACAGGAACACATATTCACAAAAACTTTCTCATCAGCCTCAAATTCTCCTTAAAATGAAATGTGTTGAGTTGGCAAGCCCCTGAAAATGTTAGTGGGGTTTCCCTGACAAGATGGATATTCTCACATAACACTTGCAAAGCATTGAGAAAATGGCATTTTTACATGGTTGGGTAAAAAAAAAAAAATGGATTTTGAACCATCATTACTAGATTGATGTAGCAAGATTTTGGCATGTTTATCTTAGTGTTTGGAATGAAAAGAAGTTTGCATTAAAATTGTGAGAGTTTGGGAAATGAAAAAATTCAAAGAAGATTTTTGTAAAAGTATGACAAGGGGCTTAGAACAGGCTTTTGAGGAAATCTTCAAAGAAAATCTTCAAAATTGAGTCTCTGACAGCTATGCTCTGTTCTCTGTCCTAAGGCTGTCTTTATGTTTCTTTTCGTTACTGTGACAAGGATATTTTACAGGAGAAAAGTAGTCCCACTATCTATCCCAGTTCAAGATACATCTGTCTGGGGAAGGTTCAGAAAGATGGTCTGTCTGTCACGTTACTTAACTGTGAGGGGAAAAAAAAGGCTTAAAGTCAGTTATATAAAGATGTACATAGAAAGTGGTGTTTTATAGTTGGTCACATATCATCCTGTAACCTAGGGCACAATGCAGAGGATGAGGGTGGTGGTCACAGCTGGAGCCTTGAGTATTTATGAGTTTGTATATGCTTGTGTGTATATAAGAAGAAGGGTATGTGTGTATTGAAAATAGGAATAGAATTAGTGCAGAGAATCTAAAGGCATTAGAAGACAACCGGAATGTCAACTCTGAAATGGTGTGGAGTAGAGATGGTGAAGTTTCAGTAGTTCCCTTTCCCCTGTTATTGAATGGAAAAGCTAAACTAAATGAAGCATCCACTGTTAGTAGACTTCATTAACCATCCTCCCCCTAGCTTTATAACCAAATCTCACTTACAAAACGCTATGTTCTACCTCTCTTAATCTCCACTTCTTTTATTTACCTTCATCTGAAGTAAATGCATAAATCTGGAAAAGCAACAAGTTGTTACTGTTTCTCCTTCAGAGACATTTGCAGCCCACACGTCAGCACTTTCAGACATCGGGTAGCATCTCTATCTTGGTTCAGCTGTCCTGTGGATGCTTTTTGTCATTCCCAATGGTGCTGAGTGATCAAAAGTGTGCTGTAGTGTGGTGCCTAACAGCCACCAAGCAAATGTCTTTTGGATTAGGACAATCCCCACACAACACCAGTATAGGAAAAATCTGCATATGTGCCCCATTTCCATCTTTTATCCACAGTTCGAGTCCTGTATCCAATTCACTTTCCATGTAAGTTTATAAGTGAGAGACAAGCCAGATAAATTATCTAAATATTTTGTTTCATATTCTGGATTTAAATCACTTTCTCAGAAGAAAGATACAGTGGCTTATATGGTTTTCTCTTTAGCTCCACTTTTCAAATAACTGTTAAATGGCTCCACCATGTGGTTGAAAAATATATTTTATTTACAGAAAACTAACACTGCAACAATAAAATTAATCAAATTATTGTCATTTATTTATTCATCTAACAAATGTTAACCTAGTCTATTATGTGTCAGGCTATGTCCTCTGCACTGAGAACACTGTAAACAAAACTAATACAGTCCCTGACTCCTTGGATCTCATGATCACTGTTTATCTTTCCCATGGCTGAGTAGCAGACTACCTAACATTAAAATAATTATAAAAGCACATCTTTTTAGTTGTTTTTTATTAGATACTATAAAAAGGATAAAATAGGCTTTGGTTATGGCTCTGTAATTAACTGTAAAAATACTTTTCCTCTGTGGGACTCTGGTTATTACAGGCTGTCCTAGATAAATGGCTCCTAACCCTGATAATATGATAAAACAACGACATATTATTTCTCACAGGAAAAAAAAGCACATTCCAAAGTTTGTCTATAAGGTTGGGGTGGGTGTGTCAAAACCTCCAGAAATATTATTTACGTTTAGTATGTGTTCACATACAGGTAAAGTAATATTATATGTACCTATTGGAATAGATACTCTCTAATGTCCTTTCTAGCTATAACAATCTTTGTTTTCCATAATCAGGAATAATTGATTAAAAAAATCAATTCTGAAGAGAACTAGAGCTTATATTCGAGGCTCCTGTCTTCCAAACCTTCCCAACACATCAATGAACACTGTAGTTGCTGCAGTATAGCAATTTCACCTTATTGCTTCGTGCTACCCTTACTCAGGAAAAAAGTGCTGCATGAGTGGGGTGATCATAAAACGTACAGTGCAAACCAGGACAGTTTTGAGGGTGAAGTAGAAACTTGCAGTAGTACCTATTTATGCTACAATTTTACTGTAAAAAATAAATTAGTTAAGGTATTAAATGAGCACAGAATAGTGGTTGGCATATAATAAGCACCCTACACATTTCAGTCTTTTATCATGGACAACTGGCTATATATCTCTCTACTTGTTTTCCTCCTATTCCCTCTCTCCAACTCACCTTCCACTCTGCTTCCAAAGGAATTTTTGTAAAGTGCAAATATTCAGATCCTTTCCCTCCTGAGAAACCTGTCAACGGATATTCCCACTGCAAATGGAACACACAAATTCTCTCCTATTGGTTTCTCACTATGTACTCCCAACACTCACCCTTTGATTCAACTATAGCTCTTGCAAGCCCAGCCTTCTCCCTTCTACCTGCATGTATTTGAATGCAGCTTTTGCTATTCTTCCTCCTAAATTTTACCCATCGAAATTCTTCTCATATTTTAAGTCCCTTTGCTCAGGCTCTTCTAGGGAATGTCAGACAGAAATTTGTCTTTCTCTATTTTAATAATTATATTAATTTTAGCTAGCATTTATTAAACTCCTTTGTCAGGCACTATTCTAACTAAGCTCTTTACATACCATTATATTTTTTTGTTGGAAAGACAGATCTAGACACATTTAACCATTGTTCAGTGCACAGAGTACTAAGACTTACGATGGAAGTTAGAACTGTGTTCAGTGCAAGGCAGAACACTATAGAAGTTGAGTCTGTAGGGTCTGAAATAAGACAGCCAGTTTTCTAATTCTGACTCTATAATTTACTAGTTGTATGACTTTGGGCATGTCTTTTTTTTTTCAATTGAAACTGAGTAAACTTAGTTTCTTTATGTGTACACTTTGTAGTGACAGTTGACTCATGCCTGTAATCCCAGCACTTTGGGAGGCCGAGGCGAGCAAATCACCTGAGGTCAGGAGTTCGAGACCAGTCTGACTAACATGGTGAAACCCTGTCTCTACTAAAAATACAAAAATTATCCAGGCATACTGGTGGGCACCTGTAATCCCAGCTATTCCGGAGGCTGAGGCAGGAGAATTCGGTTGCATTCAGGAGGCGGAGGTTGCAGTGAGCTGAGATGGCTCCATTGCACACCAGCCTGGGTGACAAAGTGAGACTCTGTCTCTAAATAAATAAATAAATAGGATTGCTCTGGCACTTAAATTGTGAAAATCTGAAACAGAAGATTGGAATTATTTTTTGTTATGTTTCCCACAATGTATTCTCACACTCAATATAGTGCCTGCTTAGGAGAGGCACTTTTCAACTGTCATACAAATATTTCAAATATCACCATGGGGTTATATGGAATACTCATGAAAGGATTCATGGATGTTTCCTGGGTGGGAACATGAAAATAGCTAAACATAAAATCCTGTCTTCAAATGGAAAACTTGTAAATTTAGATGCAGTGAGATATGGATGCAGTTCTGCTGACTGGATTGCCCCGAGTTGTGGTTTCTTTAGATGACTCTTTGTCTTGCTTATAGTGTGTCCAATGTAACAACTGCATCCATTAAAAAAAAAGAGAGAAAGAGAGAGACAGATACAAAACAAGACTCTGAATGGATTTTCAAAGGTTACTAAGTCCTTCACAAACTCATTAAGAAGATGCTGAACAAACAGAAATGCAGTTACTTGACAAATGGTTTCAAAACTGCCTCATGCAAACAGTGTACTGTGAAATGTCTCATTATTAGGCTGCAATAGGGCTAACACATGGCAGGGCAGTTGGAGGAGGAGGGTGTGGGTAGAAATTTCTACTTTCATTTCATTATGGCCAGAGAATATATTTTGTATGATTTAAAGACTCAAGTTTATTGAAGTTTTTATTATTATTATTATTATTATACTTTAAGTTCTAGGGTACATGTGCACAACGTGCAGGTTTGTTACATATGTATACACGTGCCTTACTGTGGACACACAAAACATAAAAAGCAATAAATTAAATTATACCACCAAAGAAAATGACCATCATTAAAAGGAAGACAGGAAGGAAGGAAAGAAGAAAGAGAAGACCAGAAGAGGAACAGAAAACAAATAACAAAATAGCAGGAGTAAGTCCCTGCTTATTAATAGTAATACTGAATGTAAACAAAACATTCCAATTGAAATAAATAGTGTAGCTGAATGGGTAAAAAACAAGACACAATGATCTGTTGCCTACAGAAAGTACACTTCACCTATAAAGACACAGACACAGACAGACTGATAATAAAGGGATGGAAAAAGATATTCCATGCCAATGAGAACCAAAAAAAGAGCAGGAGTTGCCAAACTTATATCACACCAAATAGATTTCAAGACAAAAATTATTAGAAGAGATGAAAATTTCTTATGTGATGATAAAGGGGGTCAATTCAGCATGAGGACACAACAGTTATAAATATATATGCACCCAACACTGGATCATCCAAATACATAAAACAAATGTTATAGATAGGGACATAGATTCCAATGCAATAATAGCTGGATGCTTCAACACTCCACTTTCAATATTGGATATATCTTCCATATAGAAAAATCAACAAACATCAGTTTTAATCTGCACTATATAACAAATGGACCTAATAGATATTTACGGAACATTTCATCCAATGGCTACAGAATATAGATTCTTCTCCTCAGCACATCAATCATTCTAAAGGACAGAACCTATGTTAGGCCACAAAAACAGTCTTTAAAATCCAAAAAAAATTAGATTATATGAAGTAGCTTCTCTGACCACAATGGAGTGAAAACAGAATTCAATAGCACAAGGAATCTTGGAAACTATACAAACACACGGAAATTAAGCAATATGCTCCTGAATGATCAGTGGGTCAATCAAGAAGGAAATTGAAAATTTTCTTGAAACAAATAATAATGGAAACACCACATACCAAAAGCTATGGGATACAGCAAAAGCAATACTAAGAGTTTATGTCTTTAAGCACCTACATTGAAAAGTAGAAAAACCTCATTAAACAACAAGTAATGCATCTTAAAGAACCAGAAAAGCAGTAGTAAACCAAACACAAAATTGGCAGAAGAAAAGAAATAATAATCAGAGCAGAAATAAACAAAATTGAAATGAAAACAATATGAAAGAGGAATGAAACGAAGTGTTGATGTTTTGAAATGATGAACAAAATTGACAAAACTTTAGCCAGAATAACTAATAAACAAGGGTGGAAGCCTTAAGTAAATAAAATCAGAGATGAAAAAGAAAACATTACAACTGATACCACAGAAATTCAAATGATCATTAGTGGCTACTATAACCAACTATATGCCAATAAATTGGAAAAGTTAGAAGAAATGGATAAATTCCTAGACACATACAGCCTACCAAGATTGAACCAGGAAAAAATCCAAAATCTGAACAGACCAATAATAATAAGTAACAAGATTAAGGCTGTAATAAAAAAATCTCCCAGCAAAGTCCAGGACCCAACGGTTCCACTGCTGAATTTTATCAAACATCTGAAGAAGAACTAATTACAATCCTATTCAAACTATTCCAAAAGAAAAACAGAGGAAGAGGCACTACTTCCAAACTCCTTGTCTGAGGCCAGCATTACCATGATACCAAAACCAGGCAAAGACACATCAAAAAGAGAAAAATACAGTTCAATATCCCTGATAAACACTGATGCAAAAAAATTCTCAGCAAAATACCAGCAAACCAAATTCAACAGCATATTAAAAAGATTACTAATGATGACCAAATGAATTTATCCCTGGGATGCAAACGTGTTTCAACATGTGCAAATCAATGAATATGATACATCATATCAACAGAATAAAGGACAAAGAGCATATGATTATTTCAATTAATGCTGAAAAACATTTGATAAAATTTAACATTTCTTCTTGGTAAAAACCTTCAAAAACTAGGTATAAAAGGAACATACATCAACATAATAAAAGCTGTATACAAATGATCCACAGCTAATATCATACTGAATGGGGAAAAATTGAAAACCTTTCCTCTTTGGTCTGGAACATAAAGATGCCCACTTTCACCATTATTCAACATAGGACTGGAAGTCCTAGCTAGAGCAATCAGACAAGGGAAAGTAATAAAGGTCATCCAAATTGAAAAGGAGGAAGTAAAATTATCCTTGTTTGTAGAAGATATAATCTTGTATTTGGGAAAACCTAAAGACTCCACCAAAAAAACTATGAGAATTAATAATAAACAAGTTCAGTAAATTTCAGGATACAAAATCAGCATACAAAAATCTGTAGCATTTCTACATGCCAGAAATGAACAATCTGAAAAATACATCGAGAATGTAATCCCGTTTACATTAGATAGAAACAAAGATAACTAGAAATTAACTAAAGAACTAAAAGATTACTGTAATGGAAGCTATTAATGAAAGAAATTGAAGAGAACATCAAAAAATGGACAGATATTCAATGTTCATGGATTGGAAGAGTCAATATTGTTAACATATTCATACTACCTAAAGCAATCTACAGATTCAATGCAATCCCTATCAAAATACCAAGGACATTCTTCACAGAAATAGAAAAAACAATCCCAAAAATTATATTAAAGCTCAAAAGACCCAAAATAGCCAAAGGTATTCTCAGCAGAAAGAACAAAATTGGCAGAATCACATTACCTGACTTCAGATTACACTGTAAGGCTATAGTAACAAAAAGGATGTGGTAGTGGCATTAAAAACAGACAGATAGAAATATGGAACAGAATAGAGAACACAGGAATAAATTTATACATCTACAGTTAATTCATTTTCAACAAAGTTACCAAGAATAAACAATGGAGAAAGAACAGTCTCTTCAACAAATGGTGTCAGGAAAATTGGATATCCATATACAGAAGAATGAAAGTAGACTTCTATCTCACATATTATAAAAAATCAAATTAAAATAGATTAAAAACTTAAAAGTAAGACCTCACACTACAAAACCACTAAAAGGAAACATTGGAGAAACTATCCAGGACATAGAATGGAGCAAAGATTTCTTGAGTAACAGCCCATAAACATAGGCAACCCAAGCAAAAATGCACAAATAGGATTATATCAAGTTAAAAAGCTTCTGCACAGTGAATGAAAAAATCAACAAAGTAGAGATAACCCATAGAGTGGGAGAAAATATTTGCAAACTACCTATCTGTCAAGGGATTAATAACCATAATATATAAGGAGCTCAAACAACTCTATAGGAAAAAATCTAATAATATGACTTAAAAACGCATAAAATATATGAATAAATATTTCTCGGAAGAAGACATACAAATGGCAAACAGGCATATGAAGAGGTGGTCAACATAATTCATCATCAGAGGAAGGCAAATAAAAACTAGAATGAGACAGCATCTCACCCCAGTTACAATGGCTTATATCCCAAAGACAGGCAATCACAAATGGTGGTGAGGATGTGAAGGAAAGGGAAACATCATACACTGTTGTTGGTGATGTAACTTATTACAGCCACTGTGAAGGACATTTTGGAGGTTCCTCAACAAACTAAAAATAGAGCTACCATGTGATCTAGCAATCCTACTGCTGGGTATACACCTAAAAAGAATGGAAATCAGTACATCAAAGAGATATCTGGAATCCCATGTTTATGACAGCAGTATCTATAATAGCCAATATTTGGAAGCAATATAACCGTCCATTAGCAGATGAGTGCACAGAAAAAAATGTGGTGTACAAAATAATGAGATCCTGTCTTTTGTGATAACATGATAGGAGCTGGAGGTCACTATGTTAAGTGAAATAAGCCAGGCACAGAAAGTCGTATTTCACATGTTCTCATTTATTTGGGAGAGCGGTTTTTTTTTTTTTTTTTAATGGAACTCCTGGAGATAGGGAGTAGAACAATGTTTACCAGAGTCTGGGAAGGGTTGTTGGGGAAAGGAGGAGAGTTAATGCGCACAAAAATGTAGTTACAATAAATATGATCTAATATTGATAGCACAACATGGTGACTATAGTCAACAATAATTTATTGAACATTTTAAAATAACAAAAAGAGTACACGGGCTTGTTTGTAACATAAAGAAAGGATAAATGCAGGAAGTGATGGATACCCCATTTACCCTGATGTGATTATTATGCATTGTATGCCAGTATCAAAATACCTCATATACCCCATAAATACATACACCTACTATGTACCCACAAAAATTAAATACAAAAAAAAATGTATATTCTGGTTGATAAAGGTTGCTAAGATTTTCCAAGATGGGAGATTTTGCTCTATCTTTAAAAAACTTTTTGACCAGGGTCGGGCACGCAGTGAGTCACGCCTGTAATCCCAGCACTTTGGGAGGCCGAGGCGGGCGGATGACGAGGTCAGGAGATCGAGATCATCCTGGTTAACACAGTGAAACCCCGTCTCTACTAAAAATACAAAAAAATAAAAAAATTAGCAGGATGTGGTGGCAGGTGCCTGTAGTCCCAGCTACTCGGGAGGCTGAGGCAGGAGAATGGTGTGAACCCGAGAGGCGGAGCTTGCAGTGAGCCGAGATCTCACCATTGCACTCCAGCCCGGGCGACAGAGTGAGACTCCGTCTCAAATAAATAAATAAATAAATAAATAAATAAATAAATAAATAGTTTGACCAGACGTTTTCTTTGTAAGAAAACTATTACTTAAACATCACACATGTATTATTCTATTGTATGTAATAACCTTTTTATTTCCTCCAATTACCTTAAAATAATAAGTGTGCCTTTTATTGCAAATAAGAGAATACAATGAAAATAAGTTTCATGGCAAATCTGTGAGATTTTTCCTACTTGATCTCCACTTTCATGCTTTATAATTTGCACAGAATCCTAAGAACAATAACAACTAAATGCTTATTCTTGTTCCATTTTTCTTCTTTATTCCTCTAGTTGGAACTTTTAAATACACAGAATGACTTTTATAATCATGTAGAGAAGATGGTTCACTATTTATGGCAATCTCAGTTATCACAAAGGAAATACTATATGCTTTGGCCTGCAAATGTGCAGAACAAACTTCCTCTAATGTTAATATCATGGTCTTTGAGTGAAAAATTCATTCTTGCTTAGGGTTTATATTTTTCCACATCAGGAGGCACTCTTTCCTCTGCCAAGACAGAATGTGGCATGGAACAAATTCAAAGAAAATAACCTTTCCTAAAGCATCAATACTTTTGATAAAAAGGATGAATAAAATGTAAAAATAGATATGGATCAAAAATAAGAATATGAAAAATAGTCATGTATTTCTATTCTCCCATTTGACTTTTCAAACACTAGACTTACCCTTTTTAAAGTTTTACTAACACTTTCAAACCATGAATTCAACAACTTATTTACTTAAGATGATGAATCATAAACATAGAAATCAAAATTTTGATCATAAACATTTAAATTTAAATATTATCATCTCTTCCATTTATTCACTTGTTAATTTTTTATTTTATGTTTGCTATCTGCAGGCATATGCTAGGTGTTTGCAATACATTGTTGAACAAAAGCCATGTAGTACCTACCTGCTTTGAACTTCTATTTGCTCAAAGGTTTTAAATCTTCATGAAGTCACAGATCTTTGGCCTATGCATTTTAGTTCCCCTCATGTTCAGCATAGGACTATCAGTTTATCTTATTTATTTATTTCTTCACTCTTTTTTCAAAGAAATTTTCTTCTTTTTTTTTGAGGAGATTGTTATCTACCTTGAGGACAGGAAACTTGTGTGTTTTGTGTGTCTCTACAAAGTCAGTATTAGAATAATGTCAAGGACAATCCAGGCATATATTGGGCACTCAATAAATGCTCATTAAATAAATAGATGGATAAATGTAATTCTTATTTTAAAAATATTATCATCTGAGCACTTCATCTAAACTCTTATCTTACAGATGAGGAAACTGAAGTCAAAACAAGTAAGTCATTTGTCCAAGCCACGTAGTTGATTAGCTACTTTGAGGTAGAACTCACGGACCAAATTCCTAGTAATAAACACTAATAGGCTAACAACTGTTATCTTAGATTGGTTTTGCCATCTTTGATGCCTAGTCTAGAGAGAGGAATCGGTAGCACCTAATGTAAAACAAGGGTACTTCTGCAAGCCATCAAAAGATGCATAAAGCATGCTAATTTTGCATGTGGCTATTGGTCAGTCACTTACTGCTCCAAACCCCCCAGACTAAGGTATCCTTAACTGGAAAAAAATGCTTTGAAGAAACCATCATGAAGGGCCCTTTTTTTTTTTTTTTTTTTTGATATTCTATGATTCTTTAACCTTGCTTATTCAAAAGTTATATTTAATAAATGCTTATTAATAGATGGATAAATGTAGTTCTTATTTTAAAAGTATTATAATCTGAGAACTTCATCTAAACTCTTAACCTACAGATGAGGAAATTGAGTCAAAACAGCAAAAGAGAGCTAGAAGGGACTTCAAATATAATCTTTCCTAAGATTATATTTAAGAGAAGAGTATGTGAAGAGAAGATGACTTCCTTGAGGGTCGCATGGTCAGTGGAGAAATCTGATATGAATCCCAGTCTTTTATTAATCAAACCAAGATACCTTCCATCATACTACAACCACGGCAGTATTCAACTTGGTGAATTTTAGAACTTTTATTTTGTTAAACATTATTATTTTCACTAATTTGGCATTCTCTTTAAGGAGAATTATTTTACTAGTTTACCTTGTTTTCAAAGTGGAAAATACGTAATGGATTTTTGGACACTGTGTTAGAAAAGGCAAAATCCCATCCAACTGCAGCCGTTCCTGAATTTGTAATCAAATCCGAGCCTTTGGAATTGAACATAGTTTCGTCTTGGAAATAAAGACTTATGTGATACAATGAGCACTGGACTTAGAGTCAGATAATTTGGGTCCTGATCACTCACTTCTGTGAGTTATGTGACTACAGGCTTCAGTTGTGTTCCCTCTCTATAAAAAAGGTTAACTTACCAACCTTACAATGTGGCATTTAAGAGTGCATGAGAGAGTGTATGGGAAAGCAGTTTGTAAACTGTAAAGTGTTTTACAAAACTTGCAAGGAATAGATTCATTATTTTTAAGTTAAACTCAGAAGTATTTGATATCAAAACGCAAAATACGGTATCCTCATTCAAAATAAAAATAATTCTAAACAATCTGCAATGTGGGTTAGATTTTTTTGAGTGTACATTAGTGGAAATTCTACGAAAAAGATTCATAGTCAAAATAAACCCAAAACAATCTTTTTGTCATCCGTTATTTTATAAATTTTAAAATGAAAGGAATAAAAACATTCTTTCAATCTAATCAGAGTCAGTGATTTTTAAAGTCTTGTACGATCTTCGTACCATATCCTTAATGTTATGAAACATTTTACTTTTGATTCATCTTTATTAAGCACTTATGGTGTACAGGCAACTGGTATATTCCATCATTAATATAATAATCCCATTATAACCTGTATCTCTAGATAGTCTATACCACACTCTGCTCGGAAATGGAATTATGTGTCTATACCCCTCATTAGATTTTAATGACTTTTAAAGATTGCACCCATGCATTTTTCTTAAATAAGCCTATTTAAATATTTAAGAAACTTTAGAGAAAATTTGGCCAACTGTCTTTCTTTTGTATATCCAGAAAACTGAAAAAGAAATGTAGCATCAAAAGTGGCAGACACTGCCTACAAAGATGCCATTTTACATTTCAGAACTCTGACTCCCCGCACTACTTACCAAACAACAATATGCTCAGCAAAGATGAGTCCTCCACTGCCTCAAGAGGGTGATTTAAGTCTAAATCAATCAATGTAACTCCACGTCCTTTGCTGGTGATTAATTTAGGCATATGCAAAAGTCATAGTCCTGGGCAAAGATACGAAACTGGTCTTTCTCTCTCTCCTTCTCTCTGTTACTATCCCTCTCCCGCTCTCTGGCCTCACTGAGCTACTAAGTTAACAAACAGCTTTGCCTCTATATCTATTGTTAGATAAGAATATAAATTCATTTGTCTCATGCCAATGGAGTTGAGTTCTTTGCCACTCACAGACAAAAGCATCCTGACTGAAGTAGAATTTAACTGATAGAGCAGAAGTGTATCGTTTGTTGCACAAGATGTAAGTGCATTATGATAGGGAAATACTTTAACTGTTTCTGAAGAAGGTTATATGTTGAATTTGAACAATAAAGAAGAAGTCTAGAGTAGACTTTTTTCTATCCAAAATCACATCTTTTTTTCTATAACTAAGGAATCTTCCCCCTTATAAAGGGAAGCAAATAATAATAATAATAATAATAATCCCAAATACTGATTTCCTTGTCCTTCTTTCTTAAACGGATTAAAGTATAGGCACATAAACTTGTATATTGGTTCAAGTGTGGATTCGGGAACCAGCTATGTAGAAGAGAGAAATAAATCATGCCTGCAAGGGAGGCTTTCAGGTAACAGTAAACCCAGGGTCCAGTATGGATGGCATTAATGGTAGAATCCTAGTATTATTGTGAGAATCCTTCTGTGACATGGTTTCAGGCTTGTTTTGGCTTCGTAGCCTCTAACATTAGATCTTGCATCTTCTTGAAGATATAGAATATCCTTGTTTTCATATCCTTTCTCAGATTAAATGAGTCATATTTAATTTTGTTGCTTGCAAAGAAAAGCTTTGACTAAAGCATTAAATTAATTTCTGAGAGCCTCATAGGAAATTATTCACAGAACTCAGATGCTCAGATGAGAACCTCGTTTCTGCTTTAATTTAATTGAATGTAGAGATCAAACAAAAAACAAAAAGGGAGCAATGCAAGCATTTAAAAAACTGACTATGTAAAAGAAAGGCAAATCATGCACACCAGCACCTCACCAAAGCAAGGCAGTATTGTCAGTGTGTCAGAGGAGGAGTGCGGGCAGCGGCATGCCAAGGTTCTGAGGAGAAATCACATCTCTGAGACTATGTGAGATGGTTTTCAGACTGAATTGAAAAGTTTCTTGGAACACTTTTTAAGATGCCTGATTTCACAGGTTTTAGTGTGGTTAAGATAACCATTATGAGGCAATCAATTAAATCCAGGCAAAGGTAGAGTTACAGTGGCTAGGCTGAGAGATCGGAGTACTTTATAACCCCAAATTGTGAAATTTATAATTTTGCCTATCTTTTCAGGTTATCCCGTCTCTGGCTCATACCTACTCCTGGTATTCCAGGAGTTTAAACCTTGGAATTATTCACTAAAATGAATTATTACAGCGTTTACAAGACACAGTGACTAATCAACTCAGCGCAGTTTTCCTGTTAGTCATTTAAAACTTTCTTCCCAAGATGTCCTCTGAGGTACCTGTGTTGAAACATTGTAACGCCTGGGAAACCACGCACTCTCCCATGAAAGGGAACTCAAAACCAGAACATCACAGCGAAATTTTACATCTTAAAATGAACGCTGCCGTAGGCTGATAGTTGAGAATCATAAAATTTCAGAGTTGGAAAGTAACTTGGTCTTCTGGTCTGCTGGTTCTCATGACTTGCTATATATCTAAATCACTTTTGCAGCTCGAAAAAGTCTAGACCTCAACCCAGATTAATGTCGTTAGATTTAGGAAGCACTAATCCACCTAGATAGCTCCAACTACACAGCCTTCAGAATTACCAAGACACATTGTGGATAAAAAAAAAATTTATTGATCACCTTAAAATATATGGGGGAATCATTTTTAATAAGTACTTCTTCCCTATTTTGATGAGTTTATAAGAAATGACCCGAACAGAGGAAGGAAGGCAAACAGCCATAAAGCTGGAAAAACATAGAACATCCAACCGTTCTTTTGTTTTCAACAAAATAATAAGAACAGCTAACTCTAGCAGTTAAATCTTTCTCACATGCAAAATACATTTAGAATCCTGAGAAAACTAACTGTGAAAATTGAGAATAAGACATCTAAGCTACCTTCTGCTGCTCTGGAAAAAATAATGTCACATTACTGTATTGGGCAGAAATTGTTGTGAAAAACGACATAAGACTCCATGTGAACTGCAAAATTTTTCTCAGCAAAAGAAAAATCAGTCAAGATAGAAGGGAAAGAATATGGTGAAAATGCCAGCCACACCCTTGCTCTCTATATGAAGAGCCTTCCTTCTCTCTGTTACTATTATTATTATTATTATTAATTTAATTTGCTGTTTCATTTGTTAAATTGTATTCAGGCATTTTATATGGCACGATTTCCAAGCCTTCATGTTAGATATGTTTCCAACTACTAGGTTAAAACAGCACCTGATATACTCCTTAAATTTCAATGCATTTCTTTTCAGAAGGGAATTAGTGGCCAAATCCTAACCTGGTTTTTGCCCTACATATTCATTATTCAGGTTGAATTTCCGAAATATCAAATTGGGAGTAGGATGGTAAGAGATAAAATTATCCAAAGACGCCCTAAAGTTTTTAAGTTCATTTTTTATTCTAAATTCATTAACGTGAATGGATAGAATTAATGATTCCTTTTGAACATACGTATACAGTAGCTACTGAGTCTTCTGGGTGAACAAAACTAAGATGCCTTTACAAGATAGAGGCTTTTCCTAAAGACACAGAAAACATTATCAAGCAGTGTTCTCAGAAATTGTTTTTGCTGTCTGACCAACTCTGCTGCATCAATTCCAGTTCAGAAGAATGACTTTTATCAGTGTTAAGTGGAATTGAAAAGCATAGATGACGTACAAATAGAATGGAACAACTATTCATTGAGTCCTGCTGTGTACCCAGAATACCCAGAGGTTCCTAGGAATTAGCTAGTAGGATACAGGCCAACATTTTTAACATGGCCTATGTAATCAGTCCCTGCCTGCCTGTCCTTTAGACATTATCTTGGACCCTATGCCCTTGTTCTCTCAACTTGAGCAACAGTGGCATATTTATCCTTCTCAAAGTTCTCTCGGCATAGGCCTCTGAACATTATTATCTGTGTAGTATGGTCTTCTCCACTACTTCATGTCACCAGTTAATTTCTAATTTTCCATAAGCTATCATCAGCTCAGGTTTTTTCTTTCCAGGAAAACGTCTCATAACCAAGTTGGATTTATCTAATAGATGCTTTTATCGTGCTTTGTCCTTTGCTTCACTTACCATGGTTGTAATTTTGCATGTGCTTTTGGTAATTCTTTCAGTAATATTTGTCTCCTTCATTAGATTCTAATCTTTGTGAGGGCAAGTCCATATCTGCTTTGCTTTCCATTTTATCTCAAAGATTAGGCACAGAATCTGACGTAAGGTGACATGAGTTAAATATTTGTTAATGCCTGGATTAACCACATTAATAACACACCATAGTATTCCTTTGAATAAATTAAGAAACCAACAATTAGAGAAAACTAGTAATTTGCCAGAATTATCAGAGCTATAAAAACTAGACAAATAATGTCCAGCCAAATTTTCAGAATCTAATTTCAGTGGCCTTTCTCTCCTGCAAAAGTCCAGTCCTTTTAAGGGATCGTATCAGTTAAACTTTTAGCATTAGTGAGTGTAAGCAAACTGTCTATTATCAATGTTTTCAGCCAGAAAAACACCAGGAACATACCTATATTGAACAAACTACTTTTATTACTCACTGCAATGAGAAATCACGACATATCTCATGGGGAATCATGGTGTGTCTCCATGAGACGGTGATAGAAAGAACTTAATGTAGGGTTTAGACTTTGTTTTGAAAGAGAGTTTAGGAGAAGGTGAAGGGAAGTGGGAATTTCAGAAAGCAGGGTAATTCTGTGATTGTGCATCTTAACAAATTGTAAATATATAGAGAGAAGACCAGAATGATGATAAAATTATACTTGGTAAAAAAATAGAGGTTATTCCTTTAGGACAAGAAAGGAGAAGTTGAGTTTTTGATAGATATTACAGTGATCTTGTTTTTGTCTGTGCTTACACAAAATGATGAAGTAAGTAGCCTTGCTTTTTCTCATCTTATCACAGCCTCAATGTACCCTTTCTCTGGTATTAGTATGTTGTAAAATTGTTTATGTTTAATAGCAGAATGATATTGTTAGCTGAGAGGGCCAAGTCAGCATTTCAGTGTCAGGGGTTGTTTTTACTTTGTTGTTGTTGTTTTATATCTCTCCACCAGTATAATAAGATTTGGTGCAGTTAAATATGTGGGAAAGTATTTACAGATGGAAATTTGAGATTGATCAGCACATAGAATTTTCAGATGATTCCACCTCCCTCCTGAAGAAGAAAAAGAAGAATGGATATCACGCAATTATTAGATGACATACACATTTAAGGGGAAAAAAGGAGATGAGGAAAGTAGGCAGTGAATTGTCAGAGCATCATTAGAGTTGCTATTATAATATTTTCATTTGCCTTTAAACAAATTTATAGGAAAAGAATGTAATTATTTACTAAAGTACCTAAGGCAATGACTGTGGTAGATGCAGTAATTCACAGCTCATATCTCCCTTCAAAATAATTAACTTACTTCAACTCTTGGAAATACTGTCAGAAGAAATTTTTCAGCTTCCAGAGCATTTAAAAAGTAGCCTAGGCTGAAGAGAGTTGTCTCATACAAGGTCATGTGACTTTTTCCTACAGCCTGTTTCCAACAACAAATTGATACTGGAGTATAAAGTTCTTTCTGTCCTGTCGCCCCATCTCAGGACATCTCTGAACTATTGTCTCCGTTTCAGAACTTCATGTAGTTTGGTTGAGACCTCTGTTGTAACTATATCAGAATTTCAACTTCTATCTCTGCATAATCTTGATTTCTTACTTTCCTTCCACAGGGTTCAGCACAAGAACATTCCTTAATAAATTTCCTTCACACTAATCTCTGAGTCAGAGTATGCTTCACAGTAAACTCAAGCTGCAACAGTTGGACCAGAAGTGATTGGAGAGAGCAGACATAGGTATGGGATCATCATGCTGGATGACTTAACCCCCAGCAAATAACAATGACCCCATCACTGGTGGCAGGTAGAGCACAGAGAGCTCTTGGCATAAAGTAGCAGTGTGATGGTTAAGTGGTTAAATTTAGATTGTTAAAACCGCCCCCAGTGGTGAACTGGGATATTAAGTCAGCAGAAGAGTGTGTATTAGAGCAAGGTTTCTCAATTTCAGCTCTATTGGTATTTTCTGCCAGATAATTATTTGCTGTGAGGAGCTATGTTATGAACTGCAGGATGTTTAGCACACCCCTGGCCCCTACCCACTAGATATCAGTCATACCATCCCCCATACCACACCCCTAAAAGCTTTGACAATGAAAATTATTTCTAGACTTTGCCAAATGTCCTTTCTACCTTTCAACTCCCTTACTCTGCTTATTTAACCTTAAACCTAAATGTGTCCTCTTCATTTCTGCTTGTCAATTTCCTGCCTTTTCTCTGGACCTTTGGTTCAATGCCAAATCCACTTAAACTCTTCTTAGACATCAAAGTTATAATACTTTTTTCTTTTTTCACATTTCACATTTCACATTTTCCATTTCACATTTACCCTTCATATCTCTATGTAACCTGAATGAATCATGCTTCACTAGTACTAGTATGCATCCACTTACATTAATGTCCGTTTTATAACTGTGAGCTTCCACATGCTTTACTTGTAATTTCAGTAATCAGTAGATTCCTCCCTGGCGTGCGTTTGAGGAAACTCAATGTTGATTACATCAATCTTAGTCATCTTTCACTGTGAATGCTACCAGTTAATAAATTAGGAACTGGCTTCTTCTGATGATCGTGAGTTCAGCAGTTCAACACAGATCCTTTAGTATCCATTTGTAATTCCATCAGCTCTAATTATGCAATGCCTCTCATGCTGGCTTATGGTACTTGCTTTCACAGTGCAAATACTCACCAGTTTGCTGAAGCTGAAGTTGCTCTAGTGACAGGAGGAGAATATTTTACCACTTTGTCTTATCTGAATGTCTCCCAGCAAAACCCAAGCAAGTGGGCACTAATGTGTTACATCTCTCAATGGCATAGGTCTTTCCAATTCAATACACACCTATTATTCCTCAGGAAACACACATGCTGCAGGTGTGTCTGAGTCAGGAATTATTTCTGTGTTTCCACTCCCCTAAACTCAAAACTAACACTCCTCCTTAACCTTTATTTCTCTTTTTTTTTTTTTTTTTGAGACGGAGTCTGGCTCTGTCGCCCAGGCTGGAGTGCAGTGGCCGGATCTCAGCTCACTGCAAGCTCCGCCTCCTGGGTTCACGCCATTCTCCTGCCTCAGCCTCCCAAGTAGCTGGGACTACAGGCGCCCGCCACCACGCCCGGCTAGTTTTTTGTATTTTTTTAGTAGAGACGCCAGGATGGTCTCGATCTCCTGACCTCGTGATCCGCCCATCTCGGCCTCCCAAAGTGCTGGGATTACAGGCTCGAGCCACCGCGCCCGGCCCTTAACCTTTATTTCTAGGGCTACCCCCTGTTCTGCCATTTCACTTGTATTTGTACTTTTTCAGGGATGTCCTTGTACGTCAGTGTGTCTGATTATTCTTGAAACTCAGTGGTGCTAGGTAAACCACAGAAAGTATTTAATATATAGGTTTAGTCTGAGTATTCAGATTGTCAGTATTATGTGGGCTCTTCTTCTTCTCAGGAAATGCTTTTTTTTTTTTCTCACCAAACAGATGGTGATGCAGATGGGTTTGTACAGTGAGGAGCTCCTCCTAATTCTTCTTGCCAGAAATATATGACCCTCAATTTACATTGAATAATGGATATTTATCACGGTTTAACTTTTTATGACATTCTCTTACCCACTGAAGAAGTAAAAATATTGCCTCTGTGTAAAACTTTCACAATACTAAACATGTTGACTTGTATTTTCTTGTTATAAATATTAAATTATATTGATTTAGAGTATGGGCTTATTAACATGGCTATAATAACCTATAAGACAGTTTATAGATGTAGAACTCAAAGCATCTTTAAAATAATCTTATAGCACTTTTTTGTAGATTATAAACTACTACTGACCTCCCAGAGTTGGAGAGTTACTTGCTCAAGCCTTACTTCTTGGCAGATATGGAGTGAAATCCAAGTTTTCTGACTCTTAGCCCAGGACTCTTGTCTCTGCACTGGGTATTGCTCTTTTTCAGTGTGGCCAAGTTTAAAGTTTAAGTCCAGTTTCTAGCTTCTCCTATACTATTTACTATTAGAAAAGCTAATGGTCAAAATATGATTTTCTCATTCAAATGATAAACCTTCTATTCAGATTTGGACTAAGTGGCTAATCCTAAAATTATCAGACATGAAATGTAATGAATAATATGGAAAATATCTTTCTATATATGACTTCACACTATAATTGGTAAACAGCTGCAGACTGTATCCATCTCTCCCTTGGGTTTTCATAGCATTCTGTTGTTACAGTCCTGTAAGGTGTATTTTCCTTTTCCATACTATGTCAGTCTTTTGAGGTCAAGGGCAATGAATATTTATTATAGGGAAATAATATGGATGCTATATAATTATTTTTGAATGCCATTAAATAAAATTAATTTACAGAGAGTAATTGGTAGATCTTGCTTCAATTTTTCTAATTTCGTTACTATGGTTCCTTCCTATGTGTTTTTCAATAGTTCTTCAGGACATCACATTTCTAAGTCAGTGACGCATAGAAACTTAGACCTGAAAAAGACTAATCGAATTGTGGCATTTTGCAATTTGGGAATTTGTTTCAATTGGGGTAGATGTAAAATTAACCGTCCAAGATTTCACAATTTAGTCATGCCTTTGACTTGAACCCAGGTATTTGCATGGCCAGGAACATTTCTTACAATAGAGAGAATGTATGGCTGCCTCATTTTATTGATATAGAAAAGGCCATATGTTTAAAGTACTTGTTGGTAACTACATAATTTATCTATCGGCATTGGAGCCAGGCACAGGATGCTGTCTTCCCGTTACTTCTAAAGTAACAGTAAAGTTTGTTTGCTTTAGTAATTGACCTCCTCACAGGGTCTTTATGGTTGCTTGAACCTACTCAAGGTACAATGTATCCTCTGCTCTAGACCTAAAGGAGTTAAATGGTTATAAAAACAATGCTAAGAGACAACATCTGCTTTCGGAACTTCTCCTCTGACTAAAGGGATACCAGGCTCTTTTTTTTTCCCCCCTGTGGCGCGGTCTGGGATGGCGCAACCTGTTCAACTGGTTCTCCTTCTCCTACCTCAGCCTTCCGAGTCACTGGGATTACAGGTGCGCATCACCAAGCCAGGCTAATTTTTGTATTTTCAGTAGAGACAGGGTTTTGCCATGCTGGTCTCAAACTCCTGACCTCAGGTGGTCCGCCCGCCTCGGCCTCCCAAAGTGCTGGGATTACAGGCGTGAGCCACTGCGCCCGGCCAGGCTCTTCCTGAAAAATGCCCCTTTCCATAGTTAAGTAGCCTATTTAGTGGGTATAAAAAAGCAAAAAGCATGCTTATGTCCTCTCTGACTCTTTTTGCACACGTTTGCCATTCTTCACCAAGGCACTTTGCAAATGAAGTCATTTGTCTAGTTTAATTAGCTTCATTTGATGGATAGATAGCCCCCAAGCGGGGAAGGGATGCATTTGATTCTTCTGTGATGAATTTGTCTGACTCTGAACCTAAGTCCGATTATTACTCTTATCATCTCCCTCTTTCTTCTCCCCCCGCTACCACTGACACTATTTACAAGTAGTAAAATTATTTCAGTACACTCTAATGAGATCTTAAATGAACATGCAATTTATTATATATTTATGTTTGCACTCTTTAGGAGAGGGACTGTATATTTCGGGCTGCAACCATTTTTGTAATCTGTGCCAGTTTATGGGGATAGATAGGTTATGTGTCAGGTTGGTGATAGCAAGTCATTCATCTTGGAAACCGCTGGGTTCTCTGTAGCACTTTGGGGTACTGGACAGCACAGCAGAATTAGTGACAGGAAATGTAAATTCTCTGCCACATAGGGAAGCATCATTTAACCTCAGTGAAAGAGGAATGTTCATCTTTCTTGTCTTTCTCGTACTGCTATTATGAGGGGAATTTAATATAATAAGGGTAAAACTGATTTGTAAACTTACGACACTCTCTAAATGAACTATAAACAGTATCATTATTTTCAAGGGTGTCAGAGATAAAATTAAGACAAGCCAAGGATGATATTTAAGCAACAAGCCCTCTATCAACCCAGCGTACAAGATAATCTGTTCCTTCTCCTTGCCCAGTCTTTTTTATTCTTCAAGATACCCCTTCTTTCTGGAAAGTCTTATTCTAATATATTCCATGGTCTATCCAGTGCACAAGAAATATGTTTAAGGTAGAAAAAGCTACTTTTTTAATTTTTAATTTTTCATCTTTCTGGGTACATAAAGTGAAAAGTGATTGGCAGGATAAAATGAGGTAATCAGTGATCTGTGTGAGCATACTTGGGTTTCATGGATCTTCGTAGGATGCATGTTCAGAGAATGGCAGTGTTAGCATGATCTGAGTGAAGAGCTTTGGGCCCTATGATGCCATAAAGTCACCTTTTGGGCATTTGTACAGGCTACCTGAATTGTCATTGGTCTCAACTGGTTTTCTGCTCTACAAGAACACCCAAAGTTGTTGATTTTTTTAAAAAAAAACCTCACGTTGCTAAAAGCCCGCTAAATGCTGTCACTTAGCCTTCACTAGCATCCTTACAGATAACATCTCTGGCATCAATGTCACTATAGTAACAATTGCTTAAAAAAATCAACAAGAGGCAAGCAACTAAAAAGATTAGGCTTCAGTTTCAAGGTGTATGGAATTGATCAGATTATTATTTCTCTTTCCAAAGCTCACATTTCCTCAACTAGGATAGAAAATCTAACCTCGAGACTTTTACACCATATTTTTTAAAGGTAACTTTATAGTCTTTCTTTGTATTCAGGCAAAAGAAATGGCTCTAACTGACAGACTGAATCCTGGGTGAAACTTCCTCCCATCCTAATCTTTAAACACTAAAAGCCTATTTTGGGACTTTATGCTATTACATGTTGTGATTTCTTACGGGTTTACTACATTTGCTTCATCTATACTTAATTTTTTATCCTAAATTATTTTAAAACAAACCACAGACTTTATTTTGCTTTTATATCCATCAGTATACACACACACATACACACACACACACCTTAATTTAAAGTGAGCGCTGAAAACTAATTATATTTCTTTAAAGTTTTACTGAGATAGATGGGTTATAATTTCTTTATACTTTGTTGGAAGTAACAGTTATCCTAAAAATATCCTCTAGTTACAGATTAATTTGACTTGTAAGACCTGGACGTTGTTGAGTTTAATCTTGGAAATCAGAAATGCAGAAATTTTTGAACCCTTAAGACATTCTGAGTACTTTACTTAACTCATTTCGGATGAAGCAACTTTTCAGTATCTTTTGTTAATACACATAGAATACAAGCCAAATGCTCCTAAGAAGTTAGATATAAAATACACACTTCCAGCCTGTCTTATTCTGTCTCAGGTCCTTTTTTTCAGTTGTGACAAGAACACCTGTATTTTCAATTTTCTTCTCTTTCTCTCTCCTTCTCTTGCTCAAGGTGTGCTTTATTTTATTTCACAAATTCAATCCGTGGAATGCAAGGCTGATTCAACGTATGCAAATCAGTACCCGTGATTCATCACATAAGCAGAACTAAAGACAAAAATCATATGATTATCTCAATAGACACAGAAAAGACCTTCGATAAAATTTAACATTCCTTCATGTTAAAAACTCTATAAACTAGGTATTGAAGGAACATAACTCAAAATAATAAGAGTCATGTATGACAAACCCACAGCCAATATCATACTGAATGGGTAGATGCTGGAAGCATTCTGTTTGAAAAGCAACACAAGACAAGGCTGTCCTCTCTCACAACTCCTATTCAACATAGCATTGAAAGTTCTGACCAGGGCAATCAGGCAAAAGAAAAAAATTAAGTGTATTCAAATAGGAAGGAAAGAAGTCAAATTATCTTTGGTTGCAGATGACATGAACCTATATCTAGGAAACCCCATGGTCTCAGCCCAAAAACTTCTTATACTGATAAGCAACTTCATCAAAGTCTCAGGATACAAAATATATGTGCAAAAATTATTGGCATTCCTATTCACCAAAAACAGGTAAGCCAAGAGCTAAATCGTGAATGAACTCTCTTTTTACAGCTGCCAGAAAAAGAATAAAATACCTAGAAATATGGCTAACAAGGAAAGTGAAGGACCTCTTCAAGATGAGCTAAAAACCACTGCTCAAAAAAATTAGAGATGACACAAACAAATGGAAAAACATTCCATGCTCATGGATAGGAAGAATCAATATTGCAAAAATGGCCATAGTTGCCCCCCCAAAAAATTTATAGATTCAATTCTATTTTCTTTAAACTAGCACTGATGTTCTTCACATAACTAGAAAAAACTATTCTAAAATTCATACAGAACAGAAAAGAGCCTGAATAGTCAAGCAATGCTAAGCAAAAAGAATAAAGCTGGAAGCATCGTGCTACCCAACTTCAAACTATACTACAGGGGTACAGTAAACAAAACAGCAGGGTCCTGGTACAAAAACAGACACATAGAACAATCAAACAGAAGAGAGAACCCAGAAATAAGACAACACACCCCACAACCATCTCATCTTGGACAAACCTGACAAAAACAAGCAATGAGGAAAGGATTCCCTATTTAATAAAAGGTGCTGGGGAAACTGGCTAGCCATTTGCAGAAAATTGAAACGGGACACCTTCCTTACAACATATACAAAAATCAAATCAAAATGGATTAAAGACTTAAATGTAAAATCCAAAACGCTAAAACCTCTAACAGAAAACCTAGGCAATACCACTCAAGACATAGGCATGAGTAAAGATTTTATGACAAAGACATCAAAAGGAATTGCAGCAAAAGCAAAAATTGAAAAATTGAATATAAATATACTAAGCCCATTATTGAGTATATAAAAGTAATATAAATCATTCTATTATAGTGACACACATGCATGTGTATGCTCATTGAAGCACTTTCAAAATAGCAAAGACATGGAATCAGCCTAAATGCCCATCAGTGATAGACTGGATGAGGAAAATGTGGTACATATACACCATGGAATACTACGCAGCCATAAAAAGGAACGAGATCATGATTTCTGCAGGGGCATGGTTGGAGCTGGAGGTCATTTTCCTTAGCAAACTAATGCAGGAGCAGAAATCCAAATATCTTGTGCTCTTACTTATAAATGGAAGCTAAGTTATGAACATGCATGGACACATAGGTGCACAGCACACACTGGGGCCTGTCGGAGGGCAGGGGGTGGGAGGAGGGAGAGGATCAGGAAGAATAGCTAATGAGTGCTGGGCTGGATGATCTGTGCAACAAACCACCATGGCACACATGTACCTGTATAACAAACCTGCACATCCTGTACATGCACTGCTGAACTTAAAAGTTAGAAATTAAAAACAAATTCCAAGAAAGTGCAAACTTCTTTCAGAAAATAGAGAAATAGGCTGGATTCCCGTCTCTTTTTATGTGTCAGCATAACCCTGTTACCAAAAGTAGTCAAGAACATTACTTGAAAAGAACATTACAAATGAGCACAGACATAAACTGATGAAGATAAAATTTTTAGCTTTATTATTGGTAAAGCTGTGTGACATACATTTCCCAGGCACTTTTCCTAGAAGCGTATCCATATTTACTTTAATTAAAACAAATTTGTATTGCACATGTAGTTTTATACTATTTTTATTAAATTATGTGTCACGAAAATTTTTCCGTGTCTTTGAATATGTCTCTAGTATAATTTTTAACTCTTCTCAGAGTAATACCTATCTATTTAATCAGTCTTGATTGACCTTTATTGAAGCACTGCTTTTGAATATTTTAAATATTCCTTGTACTGGGTAATAAAACACACATACAATATGAAAAGTTTTTATTAAATTCAAGGATAGTAATTCTTTTAAAATTATTTTGGTATATTTAAACTAGGTTAATATCCCTGAATCATTTTTAATGAACTGTTAGCTTTAAAAAGTTATATAAAATGGCTTTTGTAATTCAGAATAAAAGCATGACATATAACTTTTAATAATAAGTAGGTCAAAAGTCTTGAAACAGTGAATAACAAGCAAAATGCCTCATTTAATTGTAAACGTTATAAAAAGTATTAGTATTTAAAAATTGTCAAATGCTGGCCTGAGAATATACCATTTTTAACTAAATAATATAAAATTCAAGAAAACCTCTCTCTTTTTCTCTCTGTCCTGCTCTAAGAAGATATTTGTGTGATTCTATGTATCATTTAGAGTTATGATATATCAAATATCCTGAGTTTTATGAAACATTTTACTTTTTCATATTTAGTTGTATCTCTTCCATCATCTAGGGAGATTAAAAATAGCTACCTTGAGGTACTTTATGAAATAAGGGCAATTTAGCATGAACTAGAACTTATGTGTAACGACAAAAAAATCATTCCAATTGTATACTTCTGATATTCTTCTGTTCTTAATATTGGTATAAACTGCTAATCAGAAAAAAATCAACACTGGATTTATTCATTTTAGTTCATATATTGATCATGAATTCCATGGAACATTTTCCTCTTTCTTTATTATTTACCATACGTGAATATTGTATATTCATGAAAATTTAATAAAACTTAACCTTAGAAATGTACCACAAAAGAGAAACAGCTGTAAATGCCAAGGTTTGCACTGACTAATGTAATGTTAGTCTATAATCAGAGACTCCAATCTGCCCCCAAACAAATTACACTGTGACAAAAACTGTCTGCAAAAGAAAAGTCAAAATGAATATAGTATTGGAATCAGCTTCAGTACTGTGATCCAACAAAATAGTCACAAAAGATTAAAATGGGACCTGACGACAAGGCAAGATACAACCCTTGGATCCAGAATGCAGAGGTTTATTGCAAATGCTGAGCTGGAATCCTGGCCTGGAAAGGAGGGATGTCCAGAAGGAAGCCACACTGGGGTTGGAAAGCAGGCTTTTGCCCATAAAGGTTAGTGATTTTGAAACCTCAAAAACCTCAGAGGTTCAAATTGGGTAAGTTAGTATTTCAGAGTGGAAGGGTGGGGTGACCAGTATGGTTCTGCTGAGTAGCCCAGAACTCAGCATACTGGAGCGAGGCACTTGGGGTTCTGTTCCCAGCCCTGGCTCTTACTTTCCCAAGATATCAGTGCTAGCCACTTAGTGTTTTCTGTCCCAGTTTTCTAAGTATAATCAGATGAATACATTTACCACATACTGAATTTAATAGGATGTCACCAGTTAGTGTTTTAAAATAGAAGAGAATAAAATAGAACAGAACAGAAATTATAGAGCTGTAAGAGATTTACAGATCCAGTAATCCAATTCTTCCAAAACTGTATCTACAAAATAAGGGACATATCCCAAATTACACGTCTATTAAGTGCTTTGAAAGCTTCTTTTTTTCAACTTGGGATTATAGACTGGAACATATCCCTTGGAGGTTTTATTGTATCTGGGGATAGGCATATAATGTATTGCTTTGTGAGGAAGGAAAAATTATGTTGCAGATATATAAAGTGTCATAAAATGTTCTTAATACACAATTTAATAAAAATATTTTAATATGTACAAAAAGAGCCTGTTGGTATTCAAATTAACAGGTATATATACATCTATCTATCTATAGATAGATGTATATATACACATACCTCTAGGAGAAGGATCTGAGAGAAATATATTAAATAGGTAACAGTACTTATTTCTGCTTTTCTTTTTCTTTTTTTGGTTTATCAGTGATTTCTATTCCTACTTATAGCCAAGAAAATAATTCCCTGAGAATTAACTTTCTCATTATCAAATCCTCAGTATTTAGTACAAAGTTCTGAACTAAGCAAGTTAGTTTCTATTCTCTTTTTTCACAATACGATCTTATCTCCACAGTGCCAAATTCATTTAAAATGTACATCATACACTTTAATAAAGAATATTATTAAAATCAAACACATATTTCACATTAAGAACTATGTTCCCAGAGTGCCAAATTCATTTAAAATAGTACATCATACACCTTAATAAAGAATATTATTAAAATCAAACACATATTTCACATTAAGAACTATGTTCCCAGAAATTTTTTTAAAAATTTAATTAAATAAAATACGAATTATGGATTTTTAAATGTCAAACACGAATAGGTGTGATAGTAATGATAATGATCATGGTAATAAATAGCCAAAATGTACTGAGTTCTTAATATAAATACTTTATATTCATCACTTCATTTATTCCCCATAAGAACTTAATGCTGCTTATTAATATCAGTATCCCCAACTGACAAATACTTGACTTGTGGCATGGAGAGGCAAAATATTTGTCCAAAGTTACAGAAGAAGTAGAGGAGCCAACGTTTGAACCAGGCTAATTTCCATAGCTAAGGTATCCGAACCCTTTTTGAATGTATTAACATTATTTGTAATCTTAATATTTTTGAAAATGACTAAAGATAGGCAGTAGGATTCACAGGGCAGAAAAAAATCCAAGCCCTTTCTTATTTGTTCTTGCTGCAGTTTTTCAGATTGATCTTTACCATATTGCCTCTCACTGACACTGTACAGACTTCAGGCATAAGGCACCACTCACATATCCCTGAACGCCTCCTGCATTTCCCAGCCTTTTTGCACATAATCATGTTGTTCTGCATATACGTTACTATATCATTTTTCTTTATAACTTTAATTAGCCTCTAGACATAGATAACACACTATAAAGCAGCACTAAAGCAACGTGTATTGCATTGAATTGGTTCTCCAAAGATAAGAAAATACAACTTTTTGAAACTCATATATTGGTGTCGTAAGGCAAAGAGCTGAAAATCCCCATCAACACTTTAACTTTTGCGATAAAAGTGGATCTAAACAATGACCTATATCTGTATTGGTTGAAAAAAAGCTAACGAAATATTAAATAAAAACTTGAATGCTAGAAATTGACATGATATAGAAATGTTCAGAAAATATACAAAACTTTAATCATGGTTAACTTATCTGCATGCAAAACTGATTTCTAAAATTCACACATAAAAATGAACCTTACGTCTTTCTTTTGAGTTTTTCTATTTATTATTTATTTTTTATTTTATTTTTAAAATTTTACTTTAAGGTCTAGGGTACATGTGCACAACGTGCAGGTTTGTTACATATGTATACATGTGC
>NW_012102299.1:3235324-3278536 GCF_000951045.1 Mandrillus leucophaeus | reverse complement strand
TTTTCCAATTCTGTGAAGAAAGTCATTGGTAGCCTGATGGGGATGGCATTGAATCTATAAATTACCTTGGGCAGTATGGCCATTTTCACAATATTGAATCTTCCTATCCATGAGCATGGAATGTTCTTCCATTTTTTTCTGTCCTCTTTTATTTCGCTGAGCAGTGGTTTGTAGTTCTCCTTGAAGAGGTCCTTCACATCCCTTGTGAGATGGATTCCTAGGTATTTTATTCTCTTTGAAGCAGTTGTGAATGGGAGTTCACTCATGATTTGACTCTCTGTTTGTCCGTTATTGGTGTATAGGAATGCTTGTGATTTTTGCACATTGCTTTTGTATCCTGAGACTTTGCTGAAGTTGCTTTTCAGCTTAAGAAGATTTTTGTTTGGGAGTCCGAGACGGGCAGATCACGACGTCAGGAGATCGAGACCATCCTGGCTAACACAGTGAAACCCCATCTCTACTAAAAAAAATACAAAAACTAGCCAGGTGAGGTGGCAGGCACCTGTAGTCCCAGATACTCGGGAGATGAGGCAGGAGAATGGCACAAACCCGGGAGGCGGAGCTTTCAGTGAGCTGAGATCCAGACGCTGCACTCCAGCCTGGGTGACAGAGCGAGATCCGAGACTCCGTCTCAAAAAAAAAAAAAGATTTTTGGCTGAGACGATAGGGTTTTCTAAATATAAAATCATGTCATCTGCAAACAGGGACAATTTGACTTCCTCTTTTCCTAATTGAATACTCTTTATTTCTTTCTCTTGCCTGATTGCCCTGGCCAGAACTTCCAACACTGTGTTGAATAGGAGTGGTGAGAGAGGGCATCCCTGTCTTGTGGCAGTTTTCAAAGGGAATGCTTCCAGTTTTTGCCCATTCAGTATGACATTGATTGTGGGTTTGTCATAAATAGCTCTTATTATTTTGAGATACGTCCCATCAATACCTAGTTTATTGAGAGTTTTAGCATGAAGGCTGTTGAATTTTGTCGTAGGCCTTTTCTGCATCTATTGAGATAATCATGTGGGTTTTGTCGTTGGTTCTGTTTATATGATGGATTGTGTTTATTGATTTGCATATGTTGAACCAACCTTGCATCCCAGGGATGAAGTCAACTTGATCGTGGTGGATAAGCATTTTGATGTGCTGCTGGATTTGGTTTGCCAGTATTTTATTGAGGATTTTTGCATTGATGTTCATCAGGGATATTGGTCTAAAATTCTCTTTTTATGTTGTGTCTCTGCCAGGCTTTGGTATCAGGATGACGTTGGCCTCATACAATGAACTAGATTGGAATAGTTTCAGAAGGAATGGAACCACCTCCTCTTTGTACCTCTGGTAGAATTCGGCTGTGAATCCTTCTGGTCCTGAACTTTTCTTGGTTGATAGGCTATTAGTTATTGCCTCAATTTCAGAAGCTGTTATTGGTCTATTTATGGATTCAACTTCTTTCTGGTTTAGTGCTGGGAGGGTGTATGAGTCCAGGAATTTATCCATTTCTTCTAGATTTTCTAGTTTATTTGCATGGAGGTGTTTATAGTATTCTCTGATGGTAGTTTGTATTTCTGTGGGATCGGTGGTGATATCCCCTTTATCGTTTTTTATTGGGTCTGTTTGATTCTTCTCTCTTTCCTTCTTTATTAGTCTTGCTAGCAGTCTGTCAATTTTGTTGATCTTTTCAAAAAACCAGCTCCTGGATTCACTGATTTTTTGAAGGGTTTTTTGTATCTCTGTCTCCTTCAGTTCTGCTCTGATCTTAGTTATTTCTTGCTTTCTGCTAGCTTTTGAATGTGTTTGCTCTTGCTTCTCTAGTTCTTTTAACTGTGATGTTAGGGCGTCAATTTTAGATGTTTCCTGCTTTCTCTTGTGGGCAATTAGTGCTATAAATTTCCCTCTACACAGTGCTTTAAATGTGTCCCAGAGATTCTGGTATGTTGTATCTTTGTTCTCATTGGTTTCAAAGAACATCTTTATTTCTGCCTTCATTTCATTATGTACCCAGTGGTCATTCAGGAGCAGGTTGTTCAGTTTCCATGTATTTGGGCAGTTTTGAGTGAGTTTCTTAATCCTGAGTTCTAGTTTGATTGCCCTGTGGTCGGAGAGACAGTTTGTTATAATTTCTGTCCTTTTACATTTGCTGAGGAGTGTTTTACTTCCAACTATGTTGTCAATTTCCGAATAAGTGTGATGTGGTGCTGAGAAGAATGTATATTCTGTTGTTTTGGGGTGGAGAGTTCTGTTGATGTCTATTAGGTCCACTTGGTGCAGAGCTGAGTTCAATTTCTGGATATTCTTGTTAACTTTCTGTCTCGTTGATCTGTCTAATGTTGACCTTATCTCTTATAGTCACAATTATCCTGCTACCCTTACAGTAGAACAAGATTTGCTTGTATTTTTTCTTTCATTCAAAGGTTCTAGTGAACAATATTCTTTCTTTCTTACATATTATAAATATGCCACAATTTTATTGTCTTAGTATTTTTCCCATTTGGAATTTAGAAGGAAAATAGGCTTACATCTGAGTATTCGACTAAATAACCAAACTCCTCATCCAAATATCCAACCAAATAACACTTCCTTACTATAGTAGCCAGAAAGTTAGTCAGAACCTTAGGAGTTCTGTGAAGGCTGAGAACACATATTATGAATAAGTAGTGAGGTCGTTGGCAGCAAGGGTGTCATTGAAAGGGCCCTTGGCAAATAATAAATATACTTGCCTTCTAAGCTCAATCATTCAACACCTTAGGGAAAATATCTTCTCCGTTATGAAATGTGGAGTTTGTATATATGACTTCAAAGGTTTGTCCTTCCTGTCTTAGATTCTATGACTCTAGGTCAAGTGGGGAAACTTCTACAAAACTGAATCCTTAAGCTCTAGTCTCCACCATTGTTTGACAGAAAATATAGACAAATCAATAGATCTGGAATTCCAGTCTGAAAAGCCAAAATTAGTAAAACTTTGATACTGGTTATTTCTTATGTGTAATTGTAGCTTGCGTTTCAATGCATCAGCAGCTTATCCAATATATGGGAGCACACGGACATAGTAACAGCCTGCATCATTAACATGGACACATATTCAAGCTATGAAAAATGTTTTTTAAAGCTTTTATTTCTTTTTAGAACTATGAATAATCAAAAAGCGTGATCTGAATTTTTTAGAGCAGCTCCGAGGAAGATAAATGGTTTTGTTCAAATCCCTAAAAAGGAAAAACAAATTTTACTTTCCCTCAGGTATACCCTATGACAGCTTAGTTCTGAAGATTGCTGCATTCCGGAGTCCAGTATTTGTGAACCCAAGAGAGCCAAGAAAGGGTCCTTTACTCAAAGCTGCAAGAAGAAGGAAAATAAAAACCCCAAAGTTAAGTATCACTATCCAGCTGGCACATGTGCTCGGGCCACAATTGGCTTTGGCACGTCCCCATCCTCAAGGCCTCCAGTGGCTCTGAAATTCTCACCACAAGAAAATCATGGGTTTTAAAACACAAGAATTAAAGAACACATTGATGTAATTTTGGTGCAGGAGCATTTAGAGAAATGCGTGTTTGTCTTTGAAGTTTGCCTAACTTTGGAAATTCTTCAGACCTGTAATAGGGCTATTTATTTGCCTGGGAGTTGGTTCTACTGTTCCTGAAGAGATTGCAATATTGACCATCCCCAAAGTGCAGCATTGAGCCTTTCCCCTTCCCACTACCCCATACTCAGGAGGAGCAATCTATGTCCAAATTTCTTTTTAAAATTAGAAGTAGCTCTCTCTATATAAACTGATCACTTAGACTCTTAATCAGAAAATAAAACTAGTTCTTACATTTTCTTGGAGGAATTTCACTCAAGGGATTATATTATTTCTGCTTGAATAACTCCTTATGAAGGAAATTCTTAAGCTATTTTTCCAGATAATAGAGTCAAAATTAGTTTCTTTCTAATGCTACACATTCATTCTTGTTCTTTCTTTGAGGGGCACAAATAATAATCCATCCTCTTGGCCATAGCCACCCTCATATTCAATCTTTTCCCCAGACTAAGTATTCCAATTTTTTTCACATGACAACATTGTTTCAAGTACTTCACCATCCTAATCATTGTTTCCTGCGTATGTCCAGCTTAATTTCATCTTTTAGGATACTTGCTGTAATTTTAAAAACCATTTTGCCTAGGTTGCACTGCAATATTCCTGTAAAATCATGCAGAGTCTTCATGTCCTGTAAAGTGGGTTTGTTCATAAAACTTTGGCTCATTTCTAGGTTTTACAACTCATTTGTAGACAAAGAGAATCAATCTTAATTACCTAATAGCAATCATGGAAATCTTCTCTCCAGTTGCTATTGTATGTAATTACATAAATTAGCTGTTAGAAATTTAAAAACCATATTGATTTCTATTTATTGTGTCATGGAATATGTTGAAGAGATAAACTACAGTAAGTGTTCAATTTAAAGTGTATGCCTTAAACTGTAACTAAGTCCTGACTTGGTATGCCTGATTAAATAGAAACTTAGATATCAACTACTTTCTCCCCCTCTGTTTAGAGATGAGGAGTCAGAGACTCAGAGAAGTAAGGCTATTTTCCCACCACCTCAAATTATGAGAAGCATCATTAAAAGTCCAGGATCCTTTCCTGCAATTCAAACCTCTTTCTCATAAACACATCATGGTCAGTCTTGATAAACTGCAGTTAGACTCAAATTCCACTTTAGTTTGTTAACTGACTTATCTGTTCTGAAAAATAAAATATCACAAGTCATAAAGCACATTTCATTATCTTGTTATTAAAAAACATGACAATACTATATAAGCAAAATGTTATAAAATAACATATAAAACATTAATTTCTGTATAAAATCCTATTATTATAAGACATAGCATGTGTAGAATAAATATGTATAGAAAGTGGCAATTTATTTTCATGTCAAGAGATCTGCCTTTGAAAGGGTGCTTAGTTGACCAGTTGTAATATTGAATTATGCATCTAGATGCTAGTTACCTAGTTTAGAACTAGTTTCCTAGGTACTAATTATATTTCTTATGGCACACAAGGTCCTCTTGTTTCAATTAATTATGCTGCATAATTGGTGACTCAAAATTTTGTGGCTTATACAGACAATAGAATATTATTTAGATTTCATTAAAAAAAAGACAGTTCTGGTGTTTGTAACATGGATGAAAATGGATGAAACTGGAGGACATTGTTCTAAGCGAAATAAGCCAGATGGAGAAAGACAAACCTTGTATGATCTCGTGTATATATATGTATATATCAAACTAATGTTTTATGTTATTTTATAACATTTGGCTTATATAGTATTGTCATGTTTATTAAAAACAACATAATGAAATGTATTTCATGGCTTGTGATGTTCTATTATTTGTACAGCATATAAAGTAAATCAATTAACAAACTAAAGTGGAATTTGAGTCTAACTGCAATTTGGCGAGGCTGACCATGACGTGTTTATGAGAAAGAGGTTTGAATTGCAGGAAAGGATCCTGAACTTATAATGATGCTTCTCCTAATAATTTGAGGTGGTGGAAAAATAGCTTGGGCAGCCACTTACTTCTCTGGGTCCCTGACTCCTCATCTCTAAACAGAGTGGGAGAGACCTGTTGGTATCTAAGTTTCTATTTAATCAGGTATACCAAGTCTGGACTCTGTTAAAGTTCAAGGCATACATTTTAAATTGAACACTTACTGTGTTCTTCTAAAGAAATCAAACTCACAGATAAGGAGACTCTAAGTGTGGTTACCAGAAGTTGGGGCATGAGGACAATGGAGAAATATTTGTCAAGAGGTGCAAACTTTCCGTTATAAGATGAATAAGTTCCAGAGATCTAATATACAACATGGTGACTATAGTTAATGATAACATATTGTATACTTGATGTTCTCTAAGAAGTTAGATCTTAAGTATTCTCACCAACATACACTAAACAAAGGTAACTATGCAAGTGGATAAGTTAATTACCTCAATTGTGGTAATGATTTCACAATACATATGTATATCAAAACATCACATTCTACACCTTGAATATATACAGATTTTGTCAACTATGCCATAATAAGTCTGAAAAAGCAATGGCTTAAGGTAACAATCATCTGTTTTCTGTGTAGGTCAGAAATTTCACCAATCTCATTGAGGATAGCTTGTCACTCTTCATGTGTTGACAGTTCCTTTTTAGTTGTGCTCTGCTCAGTTAGAATGTTCAAGATTGCCTCACTCACGTGAATGACCCCTCAGCTGAGATGACTTCAGTGGCTGGACATGGCTGCGAGGAATGGGTCTCTTGTTGTGATGTCAGCAGGACTCCTGTATATATCTGGGGCCTCAGTTCTTTTCCACGTGCCCTGTCTCTCAATGTGTAACCTAGGCATCTTATATTGTGTCTTCATCCCTTCTGAGCAAAAGTAGATCCAACAACTCTTATGTACTGGGCTCAGAAGTCCCAAAGAGTCAACTCTACAGTATTGTACTGGTCAAATAAAGTGGAGAGTCAAACACAGATTCAAAATGTGGGAAATAGCTCAATCACCCACATGGAAACTTATATAAGTACACACACCCACACACACACAGTCACACGAAAATAGTAAACAAAAATTCAAGACTAGAGTATTGGGTATGTAGATATCTGCTCTTGAAAGAGTGGCTTTACATCAAATTGTAGTTTGTCCACATTACTAAAAGTTGTATTATTATCTCACTGAGGCAAAAATGTAAAATCATAAATTACTATTATCTCACTGATGCAAAAATGTAAAATCATAAATTACTATTATGAATTCAACTGCTTTTTAAAATGAATTTGTTTTATTAATTTCAGTAGGATCTAAGTATATTTATAACTGTAGAATATGTACATGCTATCACATTACTTATTCATTCTGTTGGCAGTTCTTGGAGTGTATGAATTCTGGACACCGTTACAGTAAGAGTTCAGGTCATCAAGGTTGAAATCTATTAATTCCAGAGAAATGAAAGCACTAATATTTAATTGCCAATTTACCACATAAAAGCCAAAGGATACCCCTATTCAGGACCTTCAGATAGGCAATTGTATTTTTATGAATATTTTTCATTTAATTTAATTGAATTACAAGCATTGGCTTGAATCTGTACTATGTGTTTAAGAGAATATTATGATCTTGGAATATCTTTACAAAGTATGGAAAGTTTTTCCGTATAAAACTTCAGTTTTTCTCATTTTAACAAAAGTGTATCTCAACCAAATAATATTAATGTTACAGAAGCCTTGATGTAAATCTCTCCGTCTCTGTCTTCACACACACACACACACACACACACACACACATTTTAGAATTTGTAAAATTCAACACATTTCATGAATATTTTACTACATGGTTAAATCATATTCTACTTCATGACTGTCTACAGCTGCATCTTACTACATCATGCTGTATTATCACTTAATTCCTATTGAGTATTACATTGTTTCAAAGTAGTTACTATTTGAAATACTATTTTAGTGAATATGCTCTTTATAAAGCCTTGTGTATATTTATGTCACTTCCTTTTTAAGCATTTCTGATCAGAGTAAAAACTATCTCAAAAGCTTTTGGCATACATAGCTAGATTGCTCTATGAAATGTTAAGTCAATTACACTTCTATCAACAATGTCTGTCCATATATCTTTAAACCTTGGCCAGCATTGAATATTGTCATAAGCTTTCTTTGGTTACTAATGAGGTTTGTTTTCTTGCTTTTCTAAGGCATAAAATAAAATATTTTCTAAAAGTTACAGTTTAATCCCCTCATTTGTGTAAATACACATATTTGCATATATGTGTATATAGGTACACATATATACGTATTTTATGTGTGTTTATGTATCTACACACACATATAGCAATCAAAATACTAGCAGTACTTATTTGCCTCCATATTGGTGAATTATGAGTGATATTGTTTTTATTCTTTTTATTCTTTTCTATATGTTTTCAAAAATTCTCTGTAATTAAGATAAACCCATAAGATCATACAATACAATATAGCTATCTTTAGAGTTTATTCTTTAAAATTATATTAAAATAAAATTCTTTCAGAACTTTATCAAAAAAAAATGCAATAGAACAGGACCCAAGTGGGATCTGCCTGTATTCATTATTTGTTGGATTTGATAGGCATTTTACAGTGTGATCTTTGTCAGATAGAAAAGAGAAGAAGAGGCTTTTATGAGCATCACTGAGTGCTGCCTCCCTATTTCAATCACACATACCTAGAGTAGAGCACAGCAATAAGAAAGAGCCGGCCAGTCATTTCCAAATAAATGTGATATGGACCAAGAAGTTCCTTCACCCTGACAATACTTCAGTTCAGATACTCTTGAGTAATAGTTGTGATGAACTAGGTTTTTTCCTTCGGTTCTTTATCAGCTTTCCTTCTCAACAAGGCTCTGGTATCTCCATTTTTTTTTTTTTTTTTTTTTTGACAGAGTCTCGCTCTGTTGCCCAGGCTGGAGTGCAGTGGCGCGATCCCAGCTCACTGCAACCTCCACCTCCCAGGTTCAAATGATTCTCCTGCCTCAGCCTCCCGAGTAGCTGGGATTACAGGCACCCACCATCACACCAGGCTAATTTTTATATTTTTAGTAGAGATGGGGTTTCGCCATGTTGGCTAGGCTGGTCTCGAACTCCTGACCTCAAATCTGCCCACCTCAGCCTCCCAAATTTCTGGGATTACAGGCATGAACCACCACACTTGGCCAGTATCTGCCTTCTATAATCACTTCGGCTACATCCTTTAGCTGTCAGCTTTCCTTGTGACTTGCCACCATTTCTGTTTCTTCCCAGGGATTTTCTTTTTTTAATCGCAGTCACAATTTAGTTTTTGAAGCTTTACTTGATCCCCCATTCCCCATGGGATATCCTCTTTTCTTCCTCTAATTACCTTTAAACTGATCCTCAAAGAATATAGCATTTTTTTGTATTAGAATAAATATCGCATCTGGTATTTGTGTCTATTTCTTATTACCCCTATTACACGGTGAGATTTTAATAGTAAGAGTGCTGAAGATGTTTTCATCATCTCTCTGTGATTCATCATTCCAAAATATGCTTTGCACATAGAGGTTACTCGGCATATATTTGGCTGGATGAATACATAAATGATGTGGCTATGTATCAAAAGTTCACGAGATGATCCACACTAGAAAGAATGAGCTTCTTGCTCAATAACAAGTTATTTCTTAGTAAGCTTGGATGGCTAAAGGAAGGTAATTGATCAAGTCGGTTTAGGAGCAGCAGTGACAGTGGGTGCTTCTTGATTTAAAAATGAAAATCATCATTTTGTTTTTCTATGAGTCTTGAAAAAATTGCTTACCCTCTCCAGAACTCACAGTTTCCATATCTATAAAAAGAAAGCCATCAACAAGCCAATCTCCATAACCTCTTGTAGCTAAGGCGTTCTTGAATTTTATTATTAGATTTCATTCAGTTTTAACCTAAAATGAACCTGAACATCTGGATCATCCCTAGAGCCAAGCAAGCTTTAGAGCCAAGAGGTAGGAATTAAATTTAAATATGTCCCCATTGCTGTTTCCTGGATCTGTACACTTCAGTCCATGTAAGAATGAATTGGTACTCTACAGCTGTTGAGCTCAAATTAGCTCTTTTTGAAATGATCTTACATTTATACTGCTAGTGGATTTTTTTTTCTAATAATAATCTATTAAATCTAACATTTTAACAGTACTTCTGTTACTTTTTAAACCTATGCTCTAAAAAAGTATGCAAAATAAATGTGCTTGTTGAATTGATTTTTACTGGAACTCCATTGCCATTTCAAAGATTAAATAAGTATTATTGCTGACTGATTGTCAAGGGAAATGTTTTTGAGGTTAAATTTTTTTAACCATCCTCTCTATGAAGTAGTTATATCTGTTAAAACAGAAATACATTAAATGTCTTCCCTTAGAGTTATACCTAAGAAAAAATATCTTTAGTTATTAGAATATAACTGCTAATTAATAAATTCTTTAAATTTGAAAGATAAAATCTCTGATCTTTTTAAAGTAAAGGAGCTTGAAACATCTATTATAACTTCAACCTGATCTTTTCTATGGTACTAAAATAAAATCCTCCAGTTAGAGTTCAGGCACTGTCTCCAGTATCCTTATGACTCATTATTTTTGTCATTCTACTACAAGTAAATAAGGAAGAGTAGAAAACTTTTTAAAATTTTCTTCACATCTATGGCTTTACATCAGATTACCAAAGTCCTTTTTTATATAACCATTGCGTTAAATTTTGACTAATAGCTCTAGTTTGGGAATAAAGGAGAACATAAAGTTAGGACTCATTTAATGGGCATATCTTACTTTACGGATTAAAATAGTTGTTTAGTGTCTAAAGTCTTCATGGTTTTTTTTTTTAATCTAATTAAACTAATACTGTTTCTAGGAAGAATATAATATGAGTTAAATAGTGATTTATCTTTGTCTCTGACAGCACTGTCTTAACCAAGATATTTAGCCCTGTAATAGAAATTCTATTGGATATTTTTAAAACCACTTCGTTTGCTTTTGCTGATCTCTTGTAACTATCCTCTAAACTTGGCCAGAAGTGGCCCCAATTTTAGCCTCATGCTTTAGACCTGTATCACTTCATGATTGGGTCCCTGACAAGATAATGACCTTACATCAAAATATAAATTTATATTCATTTCTTCAGCAAGTTATCCTAAGGAAAAAAGAATAATATCAGGTGAAATAAACAAACAGCATGCTTAGTGATATACTTTATTTACATTCTGGTGACACTCCTTATCTCACTATGAACCAGTAGTCAGTAGTTCATGAAGTCAATTGGAGGACCACGCTTTGAATAGCACTGTTTCAGAGATTCTCCAGTCTGGCCCTTCTCCAGCCATGTTCCCCACACAGGGAGAAGAATCTGAGGGACATGGGAAACATGCCTAACCAGAACCACACCCCAACTTCTAGACCATGATGCGGGCACTCAGGATCTTAGAATTTCTTGCCCAAATTACCTGAGCTTCTTTGAGCCTCTTCCCCAGTCCTTCCTTCCAAAGGTGGACCACAGTACTGTGTGCATATAGAGAGATCTTGGATATGTCAGGCTGGCATGTCCATATTGGTAAATAACAGTCACTCATGGTCAATGGAAGTAGAGGCAGATAAAGAAAGGAGTTTTCTGCTGTTCAGGAGCCAGGGCAGTTCTTCAGGCATTACCACTTTTGTAGCAATTTGATCATTCTAAGCTTGAACTTGGCATTCTGGGTAAGTGTAGGAGAACATTTCCCTGTATAGTACATGGACCTTCATTGGTACTTTTGCCCAGGTCCTGAAATGCTAAGAAAAGCCTTGTTCCAAGGTACCACTTTGAAAAAAATTCAGAGGGTCAGGTGCAGTGGCTCATTCCTTTAATCTCAACACTTTGGGAGGCCGAGGTGGAAGGATTGCTTGAAGCCAGGAGTTTGAGACCAGCCTGGGCAATATAGCAAGACCTCATCTCTATAATAATTTTTAAAAATTAGCTGAGCATGGTGGCACATGGCTGGGGTTTTAGCTACCCAGGAAACTGAGTCGGGAGGATCCCATGAGCCCAGGAGTTCGAGGCTGTGGTGAGCTATGATAGCTCAACTGTACTCCAGCCTGGGCAACAAAGTGAACTCTCATCTCTAAAAAGAAAAAAATCCAAGGGATCCTTTTTAACCATGGTACTTTTTAATATGTTCACTCCTTCTCTAATTAGTGTTTGCTTGCATTTTTTGAAGTTTTTTAAAATGCAAAGAATTGTATAGTAATGGATTTTTTCTCTGCCTTTACTCTCTGAAATTATATTCTTTTCATGTCATTTTACTTATCAGAAGTTTCTTTTTGTCTTTCATTCCCTAGTGAGCCAATCACGTGTATCCTTCAAATAGTTTTCCACCAGTACTGACCATCCCCTCACCCTCCTACACCTTTTACTGTTCCAATTTTGCAATAAGATCTCCTGATTCCACAGTCTGCCAGAATTCCCCAGAATGCTGGCTCTTTTTTCAGTTTCTTTCTATGAGTTGGAGGGCACTGTTTGAAGTTCTATTTCTTAATAACTTTTCCAATTCACTATTTTCTTTTTTCCCCTTCATCTCCATCTTGAGTATGCATATCTTCATGTACTTACATGTGTATCCATTTAGATACATATGTGTATGTAACTTATTTTTATATCCATTCCTTCCCCTTGGTTTTGAGTTTCTGGCAGGATAGTAACTGTATCTATTTCTACACAGCACCTAATATAGTGACTGCCACATCACAGATACTGAATATATGTTCTTTATATAAATCAAGCAAAATAATGTTATAGATTATAAGAATATAATTGACAAAAAGAATTAGCTCCCTGAATATTTAGGAATTTAAACCGTGTTTCAATGAAAAAATGGAACATAAAAAATAAAAGAAGTAAAGGATTTCTTCTATACACCCTGTAAGGTTGAATGCTAAAATAAAGATTCAAACAAAAAGCCAACAGAGAAGCAGGACCCTGAAACCCTGAAGAGGCATAGAATGGGGACATTATTTTTGATTTTCTTTCTCATTGTTCTTGGAAAACTGGTGTCTTCATTTTTAAAGGTATTATTTCAAGATCCGAAGATTTCCTGCCAGTGTTAAATTATCTTTTTTTATACTTACATTTGGCTTCCCATTGGAACCATTCATTTATTCAGTTTCCATAAAACCCCTAATAGCTACTTAAATTTTTTCTGTTCTTGGCTCTTCTCAAAATTATAAATACAGGTTTGAAAACTAAACTTGATTTCTGTGCAAGTAATTCCCCTCCCTGTTCCCATACCCTTTAATTGCTAAGGAGCTGCAACTATGTCCATCATTTTTATTTATGATAGTCTCATATCTTACTCACCCTAGGAAATGAAAGGCCTGCTATATGTCAGATTATATTGAACCATTACATTATAACTGCCTTCTTTCCAAGTTAAGCTAATGCAAATGAGTGAAAGCAAGAGTGAAAAGAGCTTTTACTCTTAAAATAGTGAATCAAATGAAATTTGCAAATGGCTTTTTTTATGCTCGGTAATTTTAGTCTCAGAAAGTTAAATATCCTGTAGCTGGAGTGAAAGCAATTCATGAGAAAATTAAATTTTGTATTTCCCAATAATACTGTAATGCTTAGGTTGGTTTGTTTATTAAACATTATGCGGTCATTCTTACCAAAAATATGGGTGTACTTATTAGGCATACAATGTTTTAAATGTTATATCCACAGTGTTACAATGTTACAATGTTATATCCACAGTGTGCTTATGATGATTGTTTTCAAAATTTGACCTAAAAAGGATATTATATTACCTGTCGTCCTAGACAATGAATATTTTTTCTATTGTATTAAATCAATTTAATTTCTAGGTACTTCAGTCTAATACCTTAACAAAAATTGTTAGGAAAACATCTAAAAATCTTTATATATCAGAATAGAAAAAGCTCCCTGGGGAGGAGAAATTTTAACTAAATCAATTTTTTTCATACTTGTATTTTCAGTGTGTTTATAGTGATCAGTAAAAATCTATTGAAGTGTGATATTAAGCTCATTGATTTATAATTTCTTTTGCAAAACAGGCCCAGTTATATGTATAATAAGGTGTCATTATGGTCATTAAGAGAAGTATTTAAAATAACAATTATAAATAATTACAGCAAATTTAAATCTAACATTTATTTTATTCTTACCTTATATCGTGCCTAGCATTCCGTGCTATACAAATATTCTTATTTAATAATCAGAAGTACCCTATAAGATAGCTATTGCCATTTTCAATATTTTCTAGATGAGGAAATTAAGGTTTGTTTTTTGTTTTTCACTCTTGTCGCCCAGACTGGAGTGCAATGGCGCAATCTCGGCTCACTGCAACCTCCGCCTCCTGGGTTCAAGCGATTCTCCTGCCTCAGCCTCCTGAATAGCTAGGATTACAGGCGCCCGCCACCACGCCTGGCTGATTTTTGTATTTTTAGTAAAGACAGGGTTTCCCCAGGCTAGCCAGGCTGATCTCAAACTTCTGACCTCTGGTGATCTGCCCGCCTCGGCTTCCCAAATTGCTGGGATTACAGGTGTGAGCCACTGTGCCCGGCCAGGAAATTAAGATTTAAAAAGATATAAATAGCCTGTATCATAAGGCCTCTTAATATTTATCTATTGATTATCGTCTATTTCACAAGGCTGTCAAACATTTTGTTAAAATTAGGGCTAGCAAACAATTGAATGTAATCACATCATCAAGTATATATACCTATGTTTCAAAACTAAAAATCAGTAAGCTAACAACAAACACACTTACATTTGAGACAGTTCCAAAACCTAAAAACGTATGTGTGTTAGCACATGAAAATTATTTATAAAATTCGTTTTTTTAAAACTTACATAAGGGACTGTGTACTATGTGATATAAAATAACATTCTAAACCAAAGAAACTCCAAAATTTCTATTTGCTATTTCCAATATAGAAAAAAAAACAACAATAAAGCTTAAATTTCAAACCTTCTCTATTGCAGCTATTTTACAACTATTTATTGTTTGCTGTTTTCTTAAAAAGTCGTCATGGAAGTTTTCACACCCATAACAAAAGTTTATCTCAGGGTTTACTTGCTTTAGGACTTTGTTATTTCCGACATAAGTCTTTCCTTCTACCATTTTAGCATTGTTCTGTCTGAGGCTCCAAAGATAAATATGTAGCTAGGTAGATAAATAGATAAATCTACTTGGTAGCATCCTTACAATAATTTTTGCTTGCTCAATTTTAAATTTCTCCAGAATCAATTACTTAAATCACAGTTAGACTAAATGATAATAAACAAATTTCACTGTTCACTGCGTATCACTGAGGTGCCATAAAAATAAACTGTGACCCGGAGTGCTTTTAAAACAGAGATTAAAACTGCTGTTAGACTATTTTTAATTTGAGCAACTAAGAGGTTATTTAAATCAGGATTATATATTGTTATAGTAAGTCTTTTTTTACTATTATGGCTTTATTATATTGTTTATATCTAAAACTAACCTCTTTTTCCTGACAAAGCAAAAAAGAAAAATCATAAAGGCAAAAGAAAACATGTACCAAATGAAAAGATTCCTGTTCAGAAAGCTTCCTACAATGTTACTAAGGGAATTAAAAGTCATTTATGAAGGACTTACAATGGGCTAGGCTGTGTTCTAGGTGCTTAGATTTCAGCAGCAAACATAACAGATAAAGAATATTATCCTTTTCGTGTTTACATTCTTTTGGAGGAAACAGATATCAACAAGGTAAGCATATCAGATAGGTAAATCAGAAAGTATGTTAGAATCAGCAGGACACAGAGTGTACATAAGTTCAGCCTGTTGATACAGCTAGAGAGTCATTTACACAATTGTAACTATATACTCCAATCAGTAGTGTGTGAAAATTTCAGTTCTTCCTTGTTTTTGCCAACAATTGATATTGTCTCTCTTTTTATTTTCTGCCATTTTGGTCAATGTGGAGCAATATTTTACTGTGATTTTAATTTCAATGTATCTGAATACTATTGAAATTAAGTACTTTATTGGCTATTTGAATGTACTCCTCTGGAGTACCTGTCCAGTGTTTTTATTGGGTTATATTGCCTTTTTTTTTTTTTTTTACTAAATAGAATTTCATAATATATCCTAAATATAAATTTTATATATAAGTTGCAAATATTTTATCCAACTCTGTGGCTTCATTTTCACTTGATTGATGTCTTTTCATGAACAAAAGTCCTAAATTTTAGTGAAGTTCGGTAATTCAAAGTTTTCCTTTTATGGTGAGAATCATATTGTGTTCTAGTTTTAAAATCTTAACTTATCCCAAAGTAATGAAGATATTCTCCTATTTTCCTCTATGTTATGTATTGTTTTATCTTTCACATTTATGTCTACACTCCTCTTAGAACTTGGAAGATTATAGTATGAGATACAGATCAAAATGTCTTCTATGTAGATATCTAACTATACAGCATCATTTATTGGGTAAAATAAAACTTGTCTCTTATCACTGTAACACTGGTGTAAAGAAAGATTTTTGTAATATGAGAGTCATCTCAGCACTTTTGAATGTTGATGGAAAAAATATCCAGTAGAGAAGGGACAGCTGGTGTCATTCAAAGAGGACACAATGAACTGGGGTAGACTACTGTGGAGGCCAATTAAAGCACAAAGAAAGGTGGTGACTTTAGCTAAGAGCATAGACAGTCATTAATAATAGTAATATTATCGATGATATCTAGTTACACAATATTTACCATGAATCAGGTACTTACTGTACAAAGCACTTCACATACATATTTTATATGTATATGAACTCATATATAGGCATATATTTTATATGTAAGCATATATGAAACATATATGTATATATTTACATATATTAACTAATTTCATCTTTTAACAACACTATATATGTAGGAATGTATTTATATGTACAGTGATGTAAAATAATTAAATTAGGTTATATATTATATACAAAACTCACTCAAAAACACTAAGAGGTGGATATCAATTTTACCCAAGTATTAGAGGCAGCGAGTACTTAAGTAATTTGGCCAAATGTGATGAAGCTGAGATTTGAATCCAGGCAGACATATTCTAAAATCTGTAGGCTTAAATTAATGTGCCAAATTTATTCATAGAGACTTTTTTTGATCAGATTAATTGTCAATACATGAATAGTGATTACACATCTATAATTAACAGGCATTTAACCCAACATCTAGTTTACCTATTTTCCAGTGTTCCCAGGCATTTCTTACTAATAAAGCTTAAATTAAATTTTTTTAAAAATTATTTCATTTCTTTGGTGATTTTCATTAAGTTTAGCTAGTAAAATTAAGGAGAAACAAATTTAATTACTAATAATTACTTTTAATTTCCCATATGATATATTTAAAGGAAAAGGAGGAACATTCTTTATTCTTTATCTGAAACCTATCACTCAGAAAAATGCATATCAATAACAGATTCAGTTTTCAAAATTGCATTTTTTTGTTCTAAACTGCTACACTTTTAATAGTGAATTGAAAACTTTGTGGGATAAATCCAAATGCTATGATGATTTCCTCTTTAAACACATCTAAACTTGCCCTGGTGCTACTTGTTTTATCTAATATCATGTTTGGATGGAACATCCACATGGTTTTTTAAATACACATTTTGGTCAAATTGTAGGGTCTAACGTCAGCATAATATTCGTGTGGTTTTGCAACAGCAAAGTTCAAATAAGCTCCTTAGCCCTCTAACCTCCGGAAAGCAAGCTACAGCATGATGCACATCAGACACTGTAAGATGTATTTCTCCGTTACCCATTAAAATGTTGGCATATATCAGACAACTCAGTGAAATTCAGACCAATGCAATCAGAATGAAACATGAACTTATGTTTAATGTCACCTAGGTTTGAATCACTTCCCCTGGTTTCCCCTACAGTTTCTCTGAGGCTTTTCATTTGTATGTCTTTTAAATACATATACATTGGTCATTATAGTTTATGATTTAAGAATATTGTTGTAAAAAGAGAGTTGCTAAATATACCACATATATAGTACCACCAATTTTCAAAGCAAGGGGACAACATTCCAAGTAAAAGAAAAGCCCGAAGATAAGCATGACCCTATCACTGCACATCTGGGAAACACGAAACAATATGCTTAGGTGATGTGGTGAGTGGTTGTTAAAAAGTGGTAGGAAGAAAAGCCAGAAGAGCTCATGTAAACTCAGATTATACAGGACTAAATATTAATTTGAGGTATTAAATTAATTAATTTTAATGATTTATTGAGCAGTTAATTTGGCAGGCACAATGCTATGTAATGATGGTTCAGATTTGAAAAAAGATATGAGACCTGTTGTCAAGGAGTTCACAGTCTCATAGGGAGAGAGGCAAAAAACAGTGCAGCGTAGTATGACAAGAACTGTAATATACACTGTTTCATTGCATGTTTAAATGTAATAAAAACTTGAGGGAAAGATCTATTCAGTCTTCCTATGAAAGGGAGAGAATAAAGCCTTCACAAACAGATCTCAGTGAGCCCAAGTGTTGAAAATAAGTGATCGTTTTACTGATCAGATTTTTGCAGCAGGACTAGTGATTACAAAAATCCAGAGGTAGGTACTTGAGTTCAGAGAGCACTCTGTCAAATAATGCTATGAATTACTCTCTTCTTTCTAAGGGTTGCAACGATAGATAAAATACACTTTCAAAAATAAAATTTGAGACATTACCATGTTTGTATTTGACCAGAACAAAAGTTTACAGGGGCAGCTGTGGACTGCAGCCAGTGTCGGCTAGACTAGCACCAGAAACAGACTGAGGCAATTAATTTAATCTGCTACAGGATATGTATGTGTGTATGTATGTCAGGTGACTTAGCCGTGTTTCTTACATTGAATCAGAAGCCACGATGGGCTGCTCCAAACTGAAAGAAGTCCAAAATAGCTGAGACTATTGCTACGGTGACTTCCTTGGTAAAATTATGCCTATGAGATGATGAGATAAAGAAAACAAGCCATACAAATTATGACATGAGCCAAGCCACCAGAGATTCAGTGAGGGAATAATCCTTTCCACAGTTTTCTCACAAGAGAGTAGTACCTGGTTGTAAATATTAGATCTGGTTTTGGACTAAAGAATGAGGAGACAGGCGTCCTTCTGCAAAATAGCTACACTGGATCCAATTAGTACAGAGATTAAGAAAATAACAACAGCAACAACAACAAAAAAACCCTTCCTACTCAAAATGAGACTACAAACAAAAGGTTTAAAGCCCAGAAAGACAATTAAAATTAAGAGGCCGCTCTCTTTCTACCATATAGTAGATTAGATAGAGTAACCCTCTTGACTAAAGATATAATAATGCTGCATAAAATGTTTCAAGTGTCCACTCATTCACACACATGCACAAACAAACACATCTTCTAAGACTCACAAAAACAGGAAAACAGAGAGCAAAATACACAAATGAAACAGGTAACCTGAGAAATGCAGGATTGCACAGCCAGCCTTCATTCTGAGGGTGTCCGCCAAACCTCCATCAAAGTGGAAACAGTACTTTGATGACTACATGTGATATGGCAGAAGAAGATACAGTTTGGGAAGTTCCTAAGTTGACATCCCTCAGCTAAAACTGGAACCTCAAAGGACTCTATGGAGACTATAAGGGTAAACAAAAAGCAGACGAGTGAGAGACAAAAGTAAGGAAAGAATTTGACCTTCTAAGTTGGGTGAACTGGCTCACACCTGTAATCCCAGCACTTTGGGAGGCAGAAGCCGGCAGATCACTTGAGGGCAACAGTTCAAGACCAGCCTGGCCAACATGGTGAAATCCCATCACTACTAAAGATACAAAAATTATCCAGGTGTGGTGAATCTGGGCACAAGAATCGCTTGAAACCAAGACGCGGAAGCTGCAGTTAGCCGAGATCGTACCACTGCACTCCAGCCTGGGGGACAGAGCAAGACTCCATCTCAGAAAAAAAAAAAAAAGAAGAAAACAGAAAAGAATTTGACCTTCTAATTTCTGCTACTAAGTGGAAGAGGACGGGGAAAAAAAGTAATCTCCTATAATTTTTTCATAAATTTTTAATTGAAGGTAACTTTCATATATTAAAATTCACGAATTGAAAATATACAGATATTTGCATTTTGCATTTAAATAAAACAGATAAGATGAAAGGATACAGAAATTTCTATCACCCCAGAAAATTTCCCCATGCACCTTTCCAGTCAATACATTCTCTATCTCTGAGGTAACTATTATTCTGGCTTTTAGCATTATAGATTAGTTTTGCTTGTTCTTGAACTTCATGTACGTAGAGTCATATAGTATGTTGAGTGTTGTGTTTGAATTTCTTCACTCACTTTGATAGGCAAAATAATGGGCCCCTCCCCCCAAAATTTCTTCACCTAAATTCAGAGGCAAATTTCTCATCATATTTTTCTATCGAATTTAAGGAATAAATTTATTTTTGACTTTACTTATTATTGAATTTAAATTTATTTATTGTTGAATTTATTCCTTAAATTCAATAGTCTGGGAGGAACATATCAGGGCATCTTCCATCATGAGGAAGACTCCAGTGGTGAGTCATAAAGAATAAAGAAAATGAATGTACTTCTTTCTGCTGCAAGTCTGGAGTACAGTGTTCCTTTTACAGATACCTGGGTTATTATTCTACCTTCCCTGCCACAAAATGTGTGTGCCCCACTGCTCTGTCTATAAAAATATTTTTTCAATAATCACCTGCTCACACCCAGACTTGTCTAGAAACATCAAATGCAGGAAGGACAAAGGTATTATTATAAAACTTACAAAAACTCATTATGTCACTCATTGTGGCCTGTGTATGCTACTTAGTGGTATTCAGCAAGTAGCATATTTCAACCAAGTAATAATCATTCTTATTTTTTATGTGCATGTCAATCTAACTACAGGATGCAAGTTTGAACCTGAATTAAGTTTGAGTCCCCTAAGCTCCCTTTTGGCTGAGGGGCTATTTGGAGGGTGCACCAAACAGTCGAGCCTGGGTTGCTGTTTGAGATGTTAAGGAAAGGCCGGGCGCGGTGGCTCACGCCTGTAATCCCAGCACTTTGGGAGGCCGAGACGGGCGGATCACGAGGTCAGGAGATCGAGACCATCCTGGCTAACATGGTGAAACCCCGTCTCTACTAAAAAATACAAAAAATTAGCCGGGCAAGGCGGCGGGCGCCTGTAGTCCCAGCTACTCGGTAGGCTGAGCCAGGAGAATGGCGTAAACCCGGGAGGCGGAGCTTGCAGTGAGCCCAGATCGTGCCACCACACTCCAGCCTGGGCGACCCAGCATGACTCTATCTCAAAAAAAAAAAAAAAGAAAAGAGATGTTAAGGAAAAAATTAGACACTTTTCGAAATACGGTAAGGCAGATTTTACTGAAGACCGTCATGATAGATACAGGGATTGCTGCAGCAGGATTTTGCAGTGGGTAGAAGTTGGGTTCAACTTCAAATGCTGCATGGACGAGAGAGTCAGGGGAAAGGAGCTACATACTTTTACACAACAAGATCTCACAAGAATCACAAGAATAGCACCAAAGGAGGAAATTCACCCCCACGACAGGCCCCACCTCCAACATCGGTGATTACAATCTGACAATTCAACATGAGATTTGGGTGGGGACCCAGATCCAAACCATATCAAGGTTGGTGGATGGAAAATTACTAAAAGAAAATAGGGTTAAGGGAAATTATGGCTAACACAATTCAACAGGATTCTTGCCGACAGCACATCGAGGTGATCGCAGAGCACCTACCTAATGCCAAAGGTTCTCGCCTTAGCCACGCCAAAGAATTGGTGGGGCAGCTGCCGGCGGAGAGTGATGGAGACACAGACCAAGAGAAAAAAGAAAAAGCTGTAGGCTTTATCGAGCAGAGAGACAGTACAAAGCTTCCACAGCGTGGAAGGGGTCCCGAGCGGGTAGCCAGAGTTGGATTATGCAATTGCCTTTTGAACTCTTTAAGGCAGGAAATACGTGCAGAGGGAAGATGTTACCAGAGCGAGAAACAAAGGCAGTAAATTATGTTGTGACATGTCAGATTTTCAGGAAAAGTGGAATTGTAACTTAGGTTTTAGTTACTTTATGACCTTGCACCAGCATGGCAAAGGAGACAGGATCTCACAGGACTTTACAAAGTATGTTCACAAGGAATTGGAATTGGGAGCATAGATAAGGTCTGCTGGTCACAGAAAAACGGCAGTTGACATTCCTTTTAGTTTTAGGGAGGGCGAAGGGAGAGAGGGAGAGACAACACAGGGAAGCTTCCAGCAAAATTTTCGCTGTTTATAGCTTTCTTGGGGAAGAAAACACATGCACAAATCCTGGTGTTAGGAATATTTTAAGCATATATCTTCAATGTTATTCATCTAGGACTGAAGGAAGTCCTGATGCAGGAAATGAGTGAGCTTCACAGCTTTCTGAGCCCCTGCTCGACCCAGGAAGCCTGGCTGGCCCCTCCTCTCACCTGGGAGATGGGACTTTCACTGCTCTGAGGAGCCTGTTTCCTGAGGAACGTGATCAGTTATCAAGGGTGATCACGTCTTGTCCCTCATATAAAATGCCATAGCACAATCAGCCCTTCATATCTGCAGGTTTCAACCCACAGCTGGTTGACTCTACCAATGCAAAACCCACAGACACAGAGGGCTGACTGAAGATGTTCAGGTAAAAAGCATCATTAGGAGTAAAGCTAAACGACTGAATCACCAGGATTACACAGCAATGATCAGATTGACAAAGCAAATTTAAAGTAGTATGCACCTAATAACAAAACCTCAAATTAAAGTAAAAATTGATAGGTTAACAAAGAGATGTGAATAACAATACTACCATTTTAGTAAGAAATTTTAGCATGATTCTTTCAGTGATAATCACACTAACGGGGTGAAAGTGAATAAGGATATGTGAGATTTGTATACTTCTATTAACAAATTTATTCTGATGGACACTTTTAAAACCTTGAGTCCTTTTATTGAAAAAACACAAAGTCTACTAAAACATAAGAAACTGTTGAGAAAATATGCCACGTACTTAGCCATAAAACTAGTTTCAACAAATGTCAAAAGACTGGCATCATGTAAACCACATTTTGTGTCCACAATACAATAAATCAATGGAAATTCATTTTAAAAGTTAGAAATTAATAAAAACTGTAATACCAATAAAAGAAATAACCTGCTTTCAGGCAAGTTTTGCCAAACATTTAAGAAATAGATAAGTGCAATTTATAAAAATATTTACAGAACACAGAAAGAAAAAAAAGAATAGCTTCCAAATTATTTTGTGCAAGTGTCATAACCTGATATGGTTTGGATGTTTTTCCCCTCAAAATATCATGTTGAAATATAACCTCTAATGTCGAAGGTGGGACCTAGTGGGAGGTACTGAATCATGGGGCTGCTTCCTCATGATTGGCTTAGTGCCATCCTCTTAGTAATGATTGAGTTCACACTCATTTCACACAAGATCTGGTTGTGTAAAAGAGCCTGGGTCTTCCCTTTTCTTTTCTTGCTCCTCTCTTACCCTGTGACAAAATGACTCCCCTTTTGCCTTCTGCCTTTTTTGGAAGCATCCTGAGGCCCTCGCCAGAAGTGGATGCTGCTGCTATGCTTCTTGCAGCCTGTCCTTGTGATAGAAAAGAAAAGAGCATCTTCAGGAGCATAGTGTAAGCAGGCTGTGTTGCAACCATTGCTAGAGAGATTAACGTGAGTAAAAGGGATCCAAGTGCTAAGAGCCAAGACAGTTGGAAAAAGTCTTTGAAGCCATTTCCAAGATCTTGGAGACAGGGCCTCCCATCACAGGACCAGAGGTCTAGGAGGAAAGTCTGAGTGCCCAGGTACATACAGAACTATAAGCCAAAATAAATCTCTTTGCTTTATAAATGATCAAGTCTTAGGTATTTCTTTATAGCAGTGCAAAACAGACTCATGCAGAAAATTAGTACCAAGGAGTGGGATATTGCTATCATAATCCTTGAAGATGTGAAAGCATATTTGGAATAGGGTATTAGAAGTTGGAAGAGGTTGGAAGGCTCAGAAGAAGAGAGGAAGATGAGGGAAAGTTTCGAACATCTTACAGACTGGTTAAGTGGTTATGACCAAAATGCTGATAGAAATATGGACAGTGAGGGTCAGACTGATGAGGGCTCAAATGAAAATGAAGAGGTTCTTAGGAACCAGAGCAAAGAACTTGGTTGCATCGTGTCCATGTCCTAGGAATCTGTGGAAGTTTGACCTTAAGAGGGATGATGTGGGGTATCTGGGTGAAGAAATTTCTAACCAGCAAAGCTTTCAAGGTGTTGTGTGGCTACCACTAACAGCCAACAATCATATATTGGAGCAAAGAAATTACTTAATGTTGGAACTTATATTTAAAAGAGAAGCAGAGAATAAAAATTTGAAAACTGTGAAGCCTGGCCCTGTGATTGTGAAGGAAAGTCTTTTCAGAAGAAGAATCCAAGCAGGCTGCAGAGCAACCATTACCAGAGAGATTAGCATGAGTAAAAGGGAGCCAAGAGCTAATAGCAGAAACAATAGGAATAAGGCCTTGAAGGCATTTCCAAGATCTTGAAGACAGCCCATCCTATCACAAGCCCAGAGGTCTATGAGGAAAGAGTGGTTTCAGGGGCCAGGCCTGGGGCCCCATTCCCCAGACTTGGGACATTGCTTCCCACATTCTGGGTGTTCCAGCTCCAGCTGCAGCTCAAACGTCCCAGAACAGCTTAGGTTGCCACTCCAGATGGCACAAGCCATAAATTTGGTGGTTTCCACATGGTGTTAAGTCTGCAGCCACACAAAATGTGAGTCCGAGAGAGGCTTGGCAACTGCTCCCTATATCGGGGGAACCCACCCTCAATATTTCAACGTAAGTTCTTTCTATTTTCCATAAGTGTCAGCCGGCTGAGAAATGAAGAGTACAAAGAGAGGAATTTTACAGCTGGGCCTCTGGGGGTGACATCACATATCACTAGGACTGTGATGCCCGCCAAAGTCTCAGACCAGCAAGTTTTTATTAAGGGTTTCAAAAGGGGAGGGGGTGTAATAACAGGGAGTAGATCACATGCTTCGAAAGGCAAAAAGCAGAACAAAGATCACATGCTTCTGAGGGAACAGGACAAAAGGCAAAACAGAACTACTGATAAGGGTCTTTGTTCAGCGGTGCATGTATTGTCTTGATAAACATCTTAAACAACAGAAAACAGGGTTTGAGAACAGAGAACTGGTCTGACCACAAATTCACCAGGGCAGAGTTTTTTCCCCACCCTAATAAGCTTGAGGGTACTGCAGGAGAGCAGGGTGTATTTCAGTCTTTATCTCAACCGCATAAGAAAGACACTCCCAGAGCAGCTGTTTATAGACCTCCCCCAGGAATGCATTCCTTCCTCGGGGTATTAATTATTAATATTCCTTGCTAGGAAAAGAATTTAGCAATATCTTCCCTACTTGCACGTCCGTTTATAGGCTCTCTGCAAGAAGAAAAATATGGCTCTATTTTGCCCAACCCCACAGGCAGTCAGACCTTATGGTTGTCTTCCCTTGTTCCCTGAAAATTGCTGTTATTCTGTTCTTTTTCAAGGTGCACTGATTTCATATTGTCCAAACACACGTTTTACAATCAATCTGTACAGTTAACACAATTATCACAGTGGTCGTGCTGTGACGTACATCCTAAGCTTATGAAGACAACAGGATTAAGAGATAAAAGTAAGACAGGCATAAGAAATTACAAAAGTATCATTTGGGAACTCATAAATGTCCATGAAATCTTCACAATTTATGTTCCTCTGCCACGGCTCCAGCTGGTCCCTCCATTCGGGATCCCTGACTTCCTGCAACATCCCTAGATGTCAGAAGACTTAACAGAAAGCCCAGGTTCCCAGGCAGAAGCCTGCTGCAGGGGCAGACCCTCCACAGAGAGACTCTATTAGGGCAGTGCCAAGGAGAAATGTGGGGTCAGAGCTCCCACACAGAGTCTTCAATGGGACACTGCCTAGTGGAGCTGTGGGAAATGGGCTGCTACCCCTCAGGTCCCAGAATTGTAGAGACACAGACAACTTGCGTCCTGAACCTGGAAAAGCTGAAGGCACTTAACTCCAACCCATGACACCAGATGTAGGGGCTGCACCCAGCAAAGCCACAGAAGCCAAGCTGCCCAAGGTCTTCGGAGCCCCCTCCTTGTACCAGTGTGCACAGGTTGTGAGACATGGAGACAAGGGAGATTATTTTGGACTTTAATGTTCAATATCTGCCCTGCTAAGTTTCAGACTTGCATGGGGCCAATTGCTCCTTTGTTTTGGCCAATTTTTGCCTTTGGAATGGGAATGTCTACTCAATGTCTGTACCAATATTGTATCTTGGGATTAAATAACTTGTATTATTTTTGCAGGATTATAGGTGAAAGTAACTTTGCTTGAGTCTCAGATGAGACTGAGGACTTTGAACTTAATGCTGGGATGAGTTAAGTTTTGGGGGACTGTTGGGATAGACTATTTTATTTTGCAATGTGAGAATTACATAAGATTTGGGGGACCAGGGATAGAATGTTATGGTTTGAATGTGTGTCCCCTACAAATCTCATGTTAAAATATAATCTCCAATGTTGGAGGTGGTGCATAGTGGGAGGTATTGGATCATGGGGGCAGATCTCTCACGAGTTATTTAACATCATCCCCTTGGTAATAAGTTCTCACTCACTAGTTCACACGAGATCTGGTTGTGTGAAGGAGCCTGGGATCTCCTCCTTCTCTGTCTTTCTCCCTCTCTTGTCATGTGATATGATTGCTCCTCCTTCAGCTTCTGCCATGAATGGAAGCTTCCTGTGGCCCTCAACTGGAGCAGGTTCTAACACCATACTTCTGGCACAGTCTGCAGAACTGTAAGCCAAAATAAACTTATTTTCTTTATAAATGACCTAGTGATAAATATTCCTTTATAGCAATGCAAAACAGACTAACACATAACTTTTTAAATTATGTTTCAAGTTCTCACATAACTTTTATTGCTTTGAAAACTTTATAACCATTGTAAACTTCATAACAAAACCAAACTGACAATACAGTAAAAGGCAATTATGGCCCATTCCCCCTCAAGAATGTACATGTAAATATACCAACCATAATTCTGGAAACTAGAATCCAACAATGTATGAAAAACAGAAGATAATAAATCATGACAACATTTCACTGATCTCAAAAATGTTGTCTCAATGTCATTGCAAATCTGGAATTACATACCCTTTTATTATTCAGTCAAAAGATAATCGAGGTGAGATTTTTTACTTGTGATAAAATTATTACAAATCTTTAATTTTGTCTCTGCTAAACAGTCAAGGATTAGTACCAAAAAATTGTATCTTTAGATATACAAAAATAAGAATAATGATGATTATTAGATAATTGCTGTAATAACTCCTAAAAGATATATTCTAGAAGAAAGGAATAGTGAACGTAGAGAGATATTTTGAAATCCGTAAAACAATGAGGAGCCAAAATGATTATTAGTGCATGTCAGTTAAAACTAATAAATCTTTGTTGAAGAATAATAACAATAACTTTATGTTTAAAAATATAGAAATAAAATGACAGAAAATAATAGAAATGAAATCAGAGATGTTCAGTGTTAATATAGTTATAAGGATATTGATGTTTCCTTAAGGAGCAAATAATCTATATTTTCTCTATGAATTCATATATATTATATATATAATTTATGTATGTAATACATATCATATATAAGGATTACACCCTTATATAAGAGTCAGTAGAGTTAATGGTTGGTGTGTTGTTTTTCTTTTATATTGTATTTCACACTTTTCTGTATTTAAAGTTTTTTTTCAGACAAAGAAAGTAGGGGCATGCATTTGCATGGAGGATTTGTCAAAGGACAGGTAGTTACATATTACTGGAGGATAGGAAAAAGAAGGAGGAATAGGCTAGTAATATAGATGGAAAGCATATTATGGAATTTCTTGTGCAAACATGCAAAGGAAATGGCACTTTCAATAAAAGTTAATAGATTGCCATATAACAGTTACAACAGCAGAAGTAATTTTAACAGATTTATAATTTAGAAAGATATCTAGAATAGCAAAGTGAGTGACTGATGATATTATGAAGTTAGAGGCAGAAAGACAAATAGCATATTATAGAAGTCCAAGTAAGAGATAATGTCGACCTAAATTAAAATGTTAAGAATGAGTCAAGCAAAAAGGACAATATTGAAAGTTACTTTTGAGTCATCCTTACTTCTTAAAATTGTCCCTCACAAGGCAGAATTTGCAGACTACTTAATAGCTCAGTGGTCATCCTCTATATAACTGCTAGACTCTGATCTAGAGCATCAAATAATCCACAATATTGCTAGATATATTAAAAATAAAATTGCCTTGCTGGAAAGCTGAGTCTTCTAGTTGGCGAAAAGATGGTCTAGACCTAAGCACTTTTCTAGCATTATTTTCTATCCTTTAAAGAGGTGCAGTGCCTTTTTCTTTAAGAGCCTGAAACTTAACTTTTCTGTTAATTCTATTATCAATCATTGTAAAATTTTCCATTTAGTATGCTTGACTGAATAACAATTGAATTTTGTTTCTGTGCAGAGGTAATTGGCTTGGCCAAAATAATCCCATTTCATTTTCCATCCAAATACATGTTTTAATCAACACTTGAAGATGTTACACAGTGAAATAAAGGAATTTCAAATCTGGTTAAAGGAAATTCATGTCAGAAGCACTGAATGAAAACACAGGCTACATAGATAGGTCTGGAGAATTAGTTTGTTTCATGAAACAAAAGTAGCAAATGTTTCTTTTTCCTCTTTAATAGGAAGTCAGGGCAGTTGGGAATTGTCCTCAGTTATGATTCTTCTCTATATAAATTTCCAGTAGAAGGTACTGGAAAAAATACTGTTAAGGAAAAGGAAGCATGCTAGATTAATTAGAAATAAAAATGAGAAAGATTTATAAAATTACCTGGGCTTTTCTCCCAACGACTGACTCCAGGGAGTTTTTAGTCCCACATTCATTTGCACAGCTTTTATAAATTCTATGCCATGTTCTACAAACACACTGTCTTCAAACTCACTGAAAAATATATGATATCTATATTTTGACTTCAAAAAAATTATAACACTCTTAGAGTTTGCTTTTTAGAGGTAAAATAGTAAAGGAAATATTGACCAAGAATATAGATACATGTGTTTAAAAAGCAGTCTCTGAGAGGACTGATAAATACATTGTTAATTTAGAATAGAATTAATAGATCTTCAGTTCTTACAAACTAAATGCACAAGGTTGGCCAACAGAATAATTTGTTAAGTTATGTAATTTTTGGTAGACGATTTTTTAAGTAGCTAGTTTGTATTTAGACTCGGGACTAGCTTATAGACCATGCTGAATTGATTTTAATATATTAGGCACACCTGCTTTCCTTGCAGTAAGGAAGATACTCTGCACCCATTTTCAGTGGATATGTGCATGAACACACACACACATGCACACACACACACACACACGCACACACACACACGCATACATGCACACACATACACCTCAAGTCTGGTTACATCTCTCTTTTTCGCTCCATCTCTTTTCTGCATAATGGTGCTATCATAGACTCATAAAATTTGTTTATCTAAATATTGTTCTGTTGTGTTACCTCTGTGTCTTAATTTAGTGTATTATTTCCTTTGAGTTTTTAAGTCTAAACAACATTCTGTCCTCATCCAATAGATGCTGAATCTGTTAGTTTAAGCTAAAGAACTACTTTATTTCTCTTATCTCCAAATTCTTGGTGAAAGGAAGGCATTTGTCATGGTAGAAGTTTCTATTACATGACAATTAGAAACAAAGTGTGACCAAGAGTATCAGTAAGTCAGAGTCACAGGAAATGAGCCATGGCAAATCTTTCCTTATCAGGTGTCAGTGTTATTGAAGGCTTCTTTTAATAGCATGTTCTCTGTGGTGGCTTTGTAGTTATTAAGCAAAATTCTGACAATCAGTTTCCAGAGTATGCTTCCTTATTAAAATATAATGTACTCACTGATTGATCCAGAAATACACATGTATAGTATATAACAGTATCTATTTATCTATCTATCCATCTATCTATATGTTTACATACATACTTTAAACATAAAGGCAAAAAAGTATAACTTTTTATTTTTATCATTTCAAAAAAGTTTTATGTTAAAAACGCTCTTCTTGCTTGAAAACATATGGTATCATTCAGTTAATGATTGATCAATCATTACCACTGTTTGCAGCTTACAACTGACTACTTCCTGCAGAACATTGCCTCATCAGGATCCACGTGTTCCACTTTGCTGCCTTTATTCACTAACTTGACTGTTTCCTCTGGCCCCAGAACACGCAAAAATATCAGTGTAGCTGAGTCATTGTATCTTGAAGTAATAGCATTTGAGATGCCATCTCTAGGATCTAGGATTTTTGTTCAAAACCAGCAATAATGTTTCTGTCCATATCCCAAAGCCCAAAGCATTTGACCTGGCAGAGATGCTTAATAACTGATTGACTATTTGACAGAATTTTTAGAGATCTTTTTCAAATCTACGTGCACTCTGAAATCCTAGACACAAAGAGTCAGAATAGTGTGGTGATTTACCTGGCTCTGCCATTACCTCACTGTGAGGTTTTCTCCTCTCAGAGGCTTTAAAAATGACGACTTTGGTTTCCCAAAGTTCACCTCCCTGAAAAGATTAAGTATATGTCCTCTCATAGCAATAGCCTATAAGAAGCTGGGCAGAAAAACAAAATGCCAATTTTTGCTCAACTGTAAATGATCCCAGTTGTGACAAAATTCAAATCAGGTGTTGGTAATAAACGTAACTCATCGAGATAGAAATCTCAGTGGTCTGGCAGCAAACCCTGAATCACTCTGTTTTCAGGAGTCATTGTAACAGCTAGGATATTATGACCAGGATTTCTATACACTAATTTGAACAGCTTGGCCTTTCCTGGCTCTGGAGTTAATGTACAGAAGAAGCAAATGAATGATATAGCAAGAGACAATCAAAGCAATAAGTTGGCATTTTAGTTCTAATTTTACAGAGAGACACGTTTATCATACATTTTAAACAGTTCAAGTTATAAAACATTTATCGGTATCTGGGAGTATTTTTAAAAATTACAAAATAAGGCCCAGCACAGTGGCTCACGCCTGTAATCCCAGCACTTTGGGAGGCCGAGGCAGGCGGATCACAAGGTCAGGAGATTGAGACCATCCTGGTGAACACGGTGAAACCCCATTTCTACTAAAAATACAAAAAATTAGCCGGGCGTGGTGGCTGGCGCCTGTAGTCCCAGCTACTCGAGAGGTTGAGGCAGAAGAATGGCGTGAAACCAGGAGGCGGAGGTTGCAGTGAGCCAAGATCGCGCCACTGCACTCCAGCCTGGGCGACGGAGCCAGACTTTGTCTCAAAAAAAAAATTATAAAATAAAAAAGTAAAAGTACAACCAGTTGGACCTATAATCTCACTTCTTTTAGGTCACCATTCTTTGCCAGATGTTCTCTCTCTGACTCCTACTCCATTTAACAATGCATAAATTCATATACAAAAAAATACATATATATAAAGTGGAATTAAAATATACAATTTTGAAACTTGTTTATTCAGTTAAAACGTGTTGTATATTTTTTCATGTCAGCATACATAAATCAATCTCATTTTCTAAGGTGGCACAATATTATATTGGACAGATGTATCATAAGTACCATGATTGATTTAATCAATTTTTAAGGAAAGACATTTACATTGTGTTTAGTTTTATTCTCAAATAAAACATTGCTACAATGAACATCTTAATACACATATTTTTGTCCTTGATTGCATTTATCTGATAAATTCCTGGAAGTAGAACTGCTTGCATCAGAACAAATTCTCAATAAATATTTTCAGACTTAAAAAACTTTACTAATCAAATCAGTTAGATGTATTTTCAATCCTAGTTTTAACTTTCATTTCTTCAATTAAGAGTTAATGTTAGGCTGGGTGCAGTGGTTCACGCCTGTAATTCCAACACTTTCAGAGGCCGAGGCAGGCAGACCATCTGAGGTTGGGAGTTCGAGACCAGTCTGACCAACATGGCAAAATCCCATCTCTACTAAAAATACAAAAATGGTCGTCAGGCATGGTGGTGAGTGCCTATAATCCCAGCTAGGGGAGGCTGAGGCAGGAGAATTGCTTGAACCCAAGAGGCAGAGGTTGTAGTAAGCCAAGATTGTACCACTGAATCCAGCCTGGACAACAAAGTGAGATCATGTCTCAAAAAAAAAAAAAAAAAAAAGAGCTAATGTTAATAAAGAAGTAAATATCAATAAATATTTTTCCACATTGAAGAACCATTCAGTTCAGTCATGCCTATTACCATAGCAACATACATAATTTAAAAAGTAGCAGCTTTTACAAAAGATACGGCAAAAATAAGCCTGCACATGCCACAGTTTTCACCGTCTTTAAATAATGTGTTTCTCAAAGATGTTATCTACAATCCTCTGTTCCTATGGGTTCTTAGTATGAGATGGCACTATCCATAGACTTTTTAAAAAGTGTTATTTAGAAATCTATAAAAGTACTCTCCAGAAAGACAAATCAAATAGAAATAAACAATGGGTTTCTGCGGAACTGTATCACTTAAGCTCTGAGGCCAGAATTGCTCATTTCAAATATGATTGACTGTTCTTTATTAAGTTGAACCATATGAAATTGTCATAGTTGCAGGACAAATGGTCAAATAGCAGCAATTGCAAATGGCTCAGTCTAATAAAATCAGCAATGGCAGAAACGTCAGGGTAGTGATTCAGAGTATTCTAAAAAGCATGTATAAATTCCACCAACTCAAATCCTATGTTCTGGATATTATAATTGCTCCTCATTGTAAAAGCAAAAAAGTAACGGAAACATTGTGGAGCATAGAACTAGGATGGCTGCATAGGAAAGTGTTGAAAACACTAACTAACTACCCCATCCCCCTGTTGGGATCAGCTCGAAGCCAGGAGGCATTTCTCCCTGTGGGGTAAAGGTGAATAGGAAAACCCCAGTGGCCCTTATTACCACCATGAACACCTTCAGCCTTCACCACAAGGGACTCCTGCAGTCTTCACTGGTACTGAGCCCAACTGAGGGACTCACAACATCACTGTGCTCCCCCCAGAGAAGAAGCCAATGCTATGTCTTAATCCACCTACTCTCACAGCTGACACCTGCCATCTTCGGATCAGAGTTGCTGCTATACGGCACCCACCCATAGGTCCTGAGTAGTCATTGTGCCCCTCCACCTCTGGGGTCTTGGTGCCACTGCACCCCACCATTCAGAGCCTAGGGCACTCAGTTCTCTGCTATCTCTAGCCCAAGTTGCTGCTGCACCTTACCATTTCTGAGGATTTATTGCTATAGTGCCCTACCCACCAGGGCCTGAGCTGCTGTGGTGTCCTGCCTCCCCAGGGATCGGTGTCACTTCCACAAGGCGGCTTGCCCCTGGAGGTCTGAGGTACAGTGGTGCTTTTCTTCAGGCTGAGTCACTGCTGGGCTGGGGCCCACCTCCTGGGAACTGAATATACTACTTCACTCTATGTCTGAAGTCCATGAGAGGTGTGTGGACATGCCCATGCATTGAGAAGTGCACCCACACTCAGGACTCAGGTGGCACAGTATTTTCACAGAACCTTGAACACAGGAACCCAGTTTTGCAGCTTCTCTGAGTACCTATGTCCTGGAACAAAGTGCAACCAGGTTGCCTGAAAGTCATTCCAGACCCAGTGCCAATAGGAATCCCCTTGGTGAGAAATTCCCTCTGTGGGGAAAAATACAGTAGTACCCTGACAGCCTTCAACACTGGAGATGCCAACAGCCCATGCTACTGTCATCAACACCACAAGCAACTGCAACCTTGGCCACTGATACGGTTTGACTGTGTCCCCACCCAAATCTCATCTTGAATTATAACTCCCACAATTCCCATGTGTCATGGGAAGAACCTGGCAGGAGGTAATCAGATTATGGGGGCGGGTCTTTCCTGCACTATTCTCATGATAGTGAATGAGTCTCACAAGATCTGATGGTTTTAAAAATGAGAGTTTCCCTGCACAAGCTCTCTCTTTGCTTGCCACCATCCATGTAAGATGTGACTTGCCCCTCCTTGTCTTCTGCCATAATTGTGAGGTCTCCCCAGCCATGTGGAACTTTAAGTCCATTAAACCTCTTTTTCTTCCCGGTCTTAGGTAGTCTCAGACTAATACAGCCATCAGTGCTCCATCAGCCTTTGCTATGCTGACCTGATTTGACAGAGTTGGATAAAGCCCACACCTCTGCACCCTCATGTAAACAGGCACATCTGACCCAAAGAAATTGACATTTATGAATTGCTTGAAAAAGAATTCAAATAATTATTTTTAAGGAAGCTTAGCAAAATTCAAGAGAACACAAATATGCAAAACAACAAAATCAGGAAAACAAAAAATGAACACACACAAAAACAATTCAACTAAGATAGAAATTGTTGAAAAAGAATCAAATAGAAATCCTGGAGCCAAATAAAACAATAAATAACATAAAAAATGCAATAGAGAGCTTCAATGGGAGACTCAATAAAGTGGAAGAAAGAATCTGCAAACTTGAAGATAGTTTTCTGTAAATTATTTATACTGAGAAAAAATGAAAATAAAAGAAAAAAATGAAGAATCTATATGAGGCTTATGGGACACTATTATGTGATACAATATACATATTATATATGGAAAAGAGAGAGAGAGGAGGAGGAAAAAACTTATTTTAAAAAATAATGGCTGAAAACTTCTCAAATCTAGGGAGAGATATAAATAGCCAAATCCATGAAGCTTAAGAGTTCCCAAAAAGTTTCAAAACAAAGAGGTATGTACTGAAACACATTATAATCAAATTGTTAAAAGTTGAAGATAAAGAGAATTTTGAAAGCAGCAACAGGAAATCAACATGTCTCATACAAAGGAAATCATATGGATTCACTGGATTTTTCAGCAGAACTTTTGAAGGTCACAGGAGAAGGAATAATATATTTAAAATGCTAAGAGAAAAAAAAATGTCAACTAAGAATATTATATCCAGCTAGGCACAGTGGCTCATGCCTATAATCCCAGCAATTTGGGGGGCTAAGGTGGGAGAATTTCTTGAGGTTAGGAGCTTGAAACCAGCCTGGGCAACACAGAGACCCTGTCTCTACAAAAAAGAAAAACATAGCTGAGTGTGTTGACAAATGACTTTAGTCCCAGGTACTCGAGAGACTGAGGTAAGAGCATCGCTTAAGCTTAGGAGCTTGAGGCTACAGTGAGCTGTGATCATACCAGTGCACTCCAGCCTGAGCAACAGAATAAGACCCTGTCTCTATAAAATAACTAACTAACTAACTAACTAAATAAGACTACTATATCTGGCAAAGACACCCTTCAAAAATGAAGAAGATATGCTTTGCTTCTCAGACAGACACAAGATAAGAGTTCACTACCACTAGATCTGCCTCACAAGAAACTCTATGGAAAATTCCTCAAGCAGTAATGAATGAAGGCTAATTACTAACATAAAAACATATGAAACTATTTAATTCATTAATAAAGATAAATGTATAGTCAAATTTTGAATACTATAATACTGTAATGGTGGTATATAAATTATATAACCCTAGTATAGTGGTTAAAAGATTAAATTATTTAAAATAAATGTAGCTACAATAATTTATTATTGGATACACTGTATAAAAAGATGTAAATGATGACATTAAGAACATAAAATGTGGGAGAAAGCAAAAGTGTAGTTTTTTGTATGCAATTGAAATTAAGCCATCATCAGCTCAAAATATTCAGGTATAACTACAAAATATTTTATGTAAGCATGATGGTAACCACAAAGCAATAATCTATAGTAGATATGCAAAAGACAAAGGGAAAGGAATCAAAGCATGCGCACTACAAAATATCTTTGAATTGCAAAGGAACACAGCAAGAAAGGAACAGAAAATCTACAAAACATTCAGAAAACAATTAACATAATGGTAATATTGAGTTCTTATGTGAATAATTACCTCAAAAGTAAATTGATTTAATTATTCAATAAAAAACAAACATTAAAAAATTATATAGCATCACCAAGTGGGATTTATCCCAGGGTATAAGGGTGGTTTAACATAGGCAGATCAATCACTGTGATATACCACATTAACAGAACAAAAGATAAAACCAAATGATCATGTCAATCGATGCAGAGAAAGCACTTGATAAAGTTTAGCAACATTATTGATAAAAACTATCAACAATTTCTGTATAGAAAGAAATATACTCAACATAATAAATGTCATTTATAAAAATCCCATAGCTAATATCATAATCAATAAGAAAAAACTGAAAGTTTTTCATATAATATCCAATATGAGGAAAGGACGCCCATTCTCACCACAGCTATTTAACGTAGTACTGGAAGTACTAGCAAGAGCAGTCAGACAATAAAAAGATATAAAAGGCATCCAAATTACAATAAAAAGATATAAAAGGCATCCAAATTGAAAAGGAAGAAGTAAAATTATACCTGTTTACTGATGACACGATATTATGGAGAAAAAACCCTGAAAAGACACAGAGGAAAACTGTTAGAACTATTAAGTAAATTCAGTAAAGTTTCATGATACAGTATTATCATACAAAAATCAGTTGCATTTCTTTACAACAATCATGACTTATCTAAAAAAGAAATCAAGAAAAGCATCCCACCAAAGAGAATAAAATACTTAGGAATATATTTAACCAAGGAGGTAAAAGATCTATACACTTAAATCTATAAAATGTGAATGATAGAAATTAAATAAAACACACAAAAATGTAAAGATATCCCATGTTCATGCATTGGAAGAATTAATATTATTAAAATATCCATGCTACTCAATGTAATATACAGATTCAATGCAATCTCTATCGAAATCCAAATGGGAATTTTCATGGAAATAGAAATAGTTATTATAAGACTCATATGGAACCACAAAAGACCTCAAGAAGTCAAAGCAACTTTGAGCAAAAAGAACAAAACTGGAAACCTTACACTTTCGGATTTCAAATTATCTTACAAATCTGTAGTAGTCAAAACAGCACAGCTACTGGTTAAAAAGCAGATATAGACCAATGGAGCAGAATGGAGCCCAGAAATAAACCTGAACATATATGGTCAACTTATTTATGACAAGGGAACTGAGAAGACACAACAGGATAAGGATGATCTCTTCAACAAATGCCATTGGGGAAAATGGACATCCACATGCATATAAATGAAGTTAGACCTTAATCTTACACTACACACAAAAATTTACTCAAAACAGATCAAAAACCTAAATGTAGTACATGAAACCATAAAATTCCTGGAAGGAAACATAGGAGACTCTTTGACATTGACCTTGGCAATGATTTCTTTTTTATATGTACACCAAAAGCTCAGGCAACAACAACAAAAAATAAACACGTGGGCATACATCAAACTGAAAAGCTTCTGCACAACAAATAAAACAATCAACAAAATTAGAAAGCAGCCTATTGATTGTGAAAAAATATTTGCATACCATATACCTGACAAGGGATTACTATCCAAAATACATAAGTAACTCACAGAACTCAATACGAAACAAAAAGTAAAGTGGTTTAAAAATGGGCAAAGGCCCTCAATACCCATTTCTCTAAAGCAGATACAAAAATGAGCAACAGGTGAATGAAAAGGTTCTCAATATCACTAATCACCAGGGAATTGCAAATCAAATTCACAAAAAGATACCACCACACACCCATTAGCATGGCTGTTACTAGAAAGACAAGAAATAGGCCGGGCGTGGTGGCTCACGCCTGTAATCCCAGCACTTTGGGAGACCGGGGCAGGTGGATTACGAGGTCAGGAGATCGAGACTATCCTGGCTAACACGGTGAAACCCCGTCTCTATTAAAAATACAAAAAAAATTAGCCGGGCGTAGTGGCAGCGCCTGTAGTCCCAGCTACTCGGGAGGCTGAGGCAGGAGAATGGCGTGAACCCGGGAGGTGGAGCTTGCAGTGAGCGGAGATCGCACCGCTGCACTCCAGCCTGGGCGAGGGAGCGAGACTCTGTCTCAAAAAAAAAAGGCAATAAATAGCAAGTATTGGCAAGGATATGATGAAAAGTGAACACTTTCACACTGTGAGTAGGAGTGTAAGTTGGGTCAGTCATTATGGAAAGCAGTATGGAGAAGATTCCTCAAAAAATTAAAAACAGAACAAAAATATAACCTAGCAATTCCTCTTTGGGCGTATACCCAATGGAAATGAAAGTAACACCTTTTAAGTATAATTATTTCTAAGTTTATTGCAGCATTATTCACAATAGCCAAGACATAGAAGTCACCTAAGTGTTCACTGATGAATTAATGGATAAAGAAATTGTGATCTATATCCACAGTGAAGTAGTACTTAGCCTTTAAAAAGAAGGAAATCTTGTCATTTGCAACTATTGGATGAGCCTGGAAAATATTATGCTAAGTGAAATAAGCTAGATGCAGAAAGAAACATTCTGCAAGATCTCACTTACATGTGGAATCTAAAAATATTAAATTCAAATACCTAGAAACAAAATACAACAAGAGCAGGGAGAGAAGTCGTAAGTCAAAGGGTACAAACTTGCAGTTCTGTAAGATGAATAAATTTAAAGATATAATGTAAAGCATGAGGAATATTAGTAATATTGTATACTAAAAATTTGCAGAGCAAGTAGATTTTAAGTACACTTACCACACAAAAATGATAAGTATGCGTAGTGATGGATATGTTAGTTTGCTTAACTGTAGTAATAATTTCACTATGTATAAGCATATCAAAATTATCAAAATATGTTGTATACCTTAAATATGTAGAATAAAATAAAAAATAAATTTAAAAATACATATTCTTTTGGGTGGATGTCTTTAGGTATTTCTTTAACTTCCTGTGATTTTTTCTTTATTTTGAATGAGTTTTTAATAGCATGAGTTACAAATTACCTGGGAATAAAAACAATTTCTGGGAGCAAGAAGTTTAAGTGTACAGTACTGCAGGGATATGAATTTCCCTTTGACTGAGTGAGTGTTTACATTAACTCTAATCCTTGGATCCACCCTCAATGTATTTGCATTAGATTAAAAAACCATGGTGAGCTTATCACAGGAGAGCTGGCGACCAGTCATGCCTACATCACTGGAATCGCCTATGGCCATGGTTCCTATGCAAAATATATATATGTGTGTGTGTGTGTGTGTACACATGTATATAGGTATACATATATATACACATATATATAGGTATACATATATATACACATATATATACACACACACACACACACATATAATTTTCATAAAAGGATGTGATTCCAAATCCATTCTCTACTACTCTTGGTCCTGACATATGCCCTCAGAAGCTGACATCAACCGACTCTATCTCCTGGTCTTCCTTGACCTCTGCTTCTTATTGAATTGACCAATGGGAGATACAAGAAAGCAAGGTGCAAGAGGATATGGAGTGCTGAGTATTTATGCTTCTACCTCCCACACTTGTATGCCAGGTGATGATTTAGCAGTGCCTAAATTCATTACCAGCTCCTCTTAGGGAACTTTCTTTCACTGCTACCTTTCCAGATTCTGGCAGCAACCATTTCTACCCTTAACCCTTCAGGTCAAGAGATTACGAGATTTTCCCACTGTTGCCAGTATCTGGGTACTGTATCATTGTTTATTGGCTCCCTTTTCCATGCACACATCTTTATAATGTAAATGTGTCCTTCATTAAACTTTCCTCAGTTTTACCTTTGGAATATGCTTCCTTCTTGGACTCTGGCTGATACAAACGAACATTTCATATCGATGTATGACTTAATCATTATTTTAAAATGCATAACCCAGGACACTATCAGTGCCACTCCTATCATTCTCTGCCCTAGTCATTTTGTCTTCTTTATTTGAGGCATACATTTTCCTGATCTAGATTATCAGTATTTTGAGGGCAGGTACTATATCTTATAGATCTGTGTGATTCTGCCCAGAGCATAAGTATAATTGGCATTCAAAGCATATTAAATTAAAATTACATTTATATTAAAATATGCTAAAAGTAAGATAGTGAATTGATATGTAAGATAGTTTAAAATTCATCCAAATATATTGTTAATTTTAATCAGGAAGATTATGAAAGCAGTGACAGCGACCTTTGGAGTAGAAAAGAGTAGTGACTTTAAGCTGATATAGTTCAAATTAAGTGAACTACAACAGTTAATCTGATATCATTTCAATATTTAATTGAAAACAGAACATGTTTCTTTCTTAAAAGTTCCTTTTTAAGGTAATTTATGTAAATGTAATATAAATTTATCTCATTTATAACTTGAAAAATTTCAATGCCCTTTTCAAAGGTTTTGCAAAGTTGGCTTATTGCTTTCTGAATATCCAAAAGCAATTTTATGGATGAAAACTTTAGAATATATAGATTTTAAAAATCTAAAAGCATGTTTAAGTGGATTATAAGTGCTTTCAATGTAAAAGAAGGTCCATTTACAATTACAGACTTTAATTACCTCTGGATTCAAAGTGTTCAGAGTGCATTTACCGTAACGCATCTTTTTCTGGTAATCTTATCTAGTCTGATTCATGTGGTAGTCAACAACTGCTAATTACAAGTTTCAAGTCTCCTTGTAGAGCCATGAACTTTATATAATGTTATTCTGGCCTATTTTCCCACCAGAGCTCTTTATATTCACAATCTAAATTAGACATTTCAATTAAAATAGTTTCCTGAAACTATTAGCATAAAATACTCTGAAAATGTAATAATTTATATTGGATTCACCTAAATTTGGAAAGCATTGCCTCTGGGACCTTTTATTATTTCAACATTCATTCATGAACAAATATTTTTATATGTGCTTGGAACTATGCTAACCCTCTAAGAATGGGGTGATGTTGAACAAGACAGGTACAATCTCTGACCTTAAATATATTAGTCTGGGAAAACAGCCAACTAGATGAATAATTTTTATAAGGTGTAATCAATATTATTAATAAAAAAGGATAGAGTAAAATGCTTTTGCAGCAAGGATAAAATTTAGTTACGAGGTAAAAAAAGTATCTCAGAATAACTGACAGTTATAGTAATATCTGAAGAGGGTCAGAAGATTAAACCAAATAGGAAGGTATTATGAAAAATAGATTAGAACGACAGAACAGCAAACACAAAGGCTCAGATTCTGGAGAATGTTACTGAAGACATTTTTAAAATGATCTTTATTCTTATAAAACAAAATCATATAGATAAAGTTGAGATTGCAGAGGCACACTAGATCATGAAGTGCCTTATAATTAACATTAAAGAAATTGGACTTTTTCCCACAAATGATAAAAAGAATGATGCTTAAAAAAAGGAAACGATGTGATAGATTTACATTTTGAGAAAATCATCATGATTAAATGCAATCATAAATACATAAATACATAATCATAAATACAATCATCTGTATAAATACAAATTATATTTAAACAGAAAAACTGAAGACAATGAAAAGAGTTGAAACCAATGATCATTCAAGTAGTAACTTTATCATTTGTGCAAGTGTCTGTAAATACATTATCCTCCAGTAAAAAGTTTACTTAAAGATTTTTAAAGAGCTATTGAGTACTACTTTGTGCTAGTCACTAATGAATAATGGGTATACACAAGAAACAAAAACCTTATTTAATAAAAAAGAAAAACTGAAAGTAAAAATAAGCATGTGAAACAAGTAGAAAAAATTAGTAAGATAAGCTTCAAGTCTAAATATACCAGTACTTATTGATGTATTATTATCATTAATAAAAATATATTTTTATTAAATTTATTTTAAAAATACAACTCTGTGTTGCTCATAAATGACATACTTGATATATGAAAACATAAAAATCTGAAAGAATATGTAGAATATAAATCCAAATCTGAAATAGTTGTTGGAGCCATCCCTCCTCCATTTTCTGAGAGCTTTAGCTTGAGGCCACGTTTTTCTCTTACCTGATTTATTACCATAACTTCTTACCTGATCTCACAGCTCCCCATCCTGTCCCTCACTCTCTGTCTATATATGGTTCAATCACTTCTTTACACTTCTAAGAGAGTTACCTTACTAAAATTCAAGGCTGATACAAGACCTCAATTCTGTTCCCTACTCTCACCTCTGGGATAAAGAACCTTGTCTTATTCAACTTTCATTTATAGACCCCAGTGTAGTGCTTTTCACATACCACATGCTCAATTACTGTTTGGTTAATAAAGCAAATGACTCTAAAATGATTATGTTTAAAAAGGACTGAGTTGGATGTGTGAGTGTGTGTGATTGTGTGCATGCATGTGCATTTGAGTGTATGAGAGACAGAGAGAAAAAGGCTATTAAGATCATAGAATAAACTGCTTACGAAAAGAGATCATCTGGCATTTGAGTAAAGCCCTAATGATGAAAAATAAGAATGAGCAAGATTAACCACCACTCCCACAATTCTGTCTTAACTGAAGAATCATAATATAGAAAAGTTGAAGCAAGGGGAAACTAGAAAATGTTTTAGGGGTACTTGCTTATCATACTCAGAAGGAAGCATAAATTCGATTCAATCTAACTTACATCATCTGGTTCTCAGTGCTCTTTCTAGCCATGAAAGGAGACAGTTTTTCAGTTCCCAATGCTATGCCAAGTATAAAAATTTCAAATAGGTAAGTAACAGTCCTGACATCAAGACATTCTAGATCTTCTGGCCAGAATGAAAGGAGGTTATATTTCCTAGGTTATACCTAATGCAACCTTAAATGGTCCAAGAAGCACATCTTCAAGTAGGAGAGACCTCAATTCATATTCAAAGCACAAGTAGAAGCTTATTTTCAGAACAGGCTAATACGTTTTGGATGCTCCTTCAAGATAACATTATTTAAATTTTTGACAACATTTACAGTCAACTTCCTGAGTGGTTAAGAGCTCAGACTCTGGACACAGATTGTCCAGGTTCAAATTCGGACTTTGCCTTCACTAGCCATGTTATTTTCAGGAAGTTACTTAAACTCTATGGGCTTCAGTTTTCTCATTTTTAAAATGGGGATGATAACAACCATCCTTACCTCACAGATTTTTGTGTGTGTGAGGATTGAAAGGGTAAATATATGTAAAACATTAGAACAGTTTCTGCTGCTTGGTTAATGCTGGTCAGAGATACTTATTGCCATTTATTTGCAGAAATTGGCTGAGTTCTCTCTGTGGGATGCTCACAGAAGCATGCAGCCACTCTATTGTTCTGAGTAATCCAAGTCCGTCCCCAAATTTTTATATGCCACACACCAAATCAAGACTCATTTTCCTTAGAAGGTAGTTTAGAGAATTCTACTTAACTAAACTTTGCCTCTTGGGAACCTCACCCTGACAAGCTTGTCAATGTTCAGTGTTCCTTCCAACTATAAATGTTACTCTCTCTGGTAAATTCAACAGTTTCTCTGGTGTGTTACACTTTCAGTGATGTGTCTCCTTCCTTATAGATTGGGAGCCCAGTAACAATGTCACAAGCACGCTCACCAGGGATTAAGCAAATTGCAAGGTGTGTGTGTGTGAATGAGGGAATGAAAGGGCACTTTGGGAGGCCGAGACGGG
>NW_012102299.1:3181008-3235095 GCF_000951045.1 Mandrillus leucophaeus | reverse complement strand
CGAGACTCCATCTCAAAAAAAAAAAAAAGAAAGGGGAAAGAGAAAGATCCTAGCATTCTGAGAAGAGGGGCTTGTTTTGTTATTTTATTTTACTTTACAGTGAATTACTTAAGGTTGGACTCCATAATCTCTTTATGTTTCTTTGCAGTCCGGAGACACTCTGATATATTTCTACCCGGTCACAAGTAGGCAGCCCAACTTAAACGTGGGGTAATTGACCCCCAGACACATAATTGCCTGATCACAATTCCCTATTCAATGTTTGCACCAAATTGAAATCTTAGGGTTTTTGTCTGACCAAAGAGGTTATATGCATTTGGATATATCTTAGCTAGATTATATGAGATAATGTTTTAAATCTCCTTCGCTAAAATAATTTTTTGGGAGGAAAGCCTTCATAATTTGTATCTAATCCAGCAACCCCTGTACCCAAGAGAAGTTCTGAGCAGACATCCAAAACATGCTTGCTGAAAGACTGACCAAATAAATGAGTTGATCGTTTCCCTCACCCAAAAAGGGAGCCAGTTTCCCATTTTTTATTTTGTGTGGTGAATTTATCTTTTTCCAAAGCCTCCAGCTCAGACTGTTTAACACTCCATTAAACAAGGGAAAGCTTTGCTGTTGCCAGACGGCTTTTGCAAACTTACTCTTCCTGCAAAAGAGCAAAATGGAAAGCAATCAAAAACAGCAATAGGTGGAAAATGTTGATAACTATCTGCCTCATGTAGGTCACTCTGCTCCATCATGGAGAAAGCAGCATGTCCTCTAAACACACAGTAGTTTTTAGAACCAGTATCGTATCTTGAGGCAAATGCTTCCCCACCAATTAGCAACCTTTGGTTGAGATATGCACATACCTTCCAGACCTCACTGTTAATAAGAAGCCACAAATAGCATAAAGAAAAAGAAAGCCTAGTATATAAGATTATTTTTTAAAAGTTAAGCTGAAGTATATAACCAGTATTCTTGCCATGGAAAAAGTATCATTGAAGTCTTCATAGGAAGCACTGTGACTTCTCTAGAGATGCCAAGGAAAAATCAGCAATTAAAATAGCAACACATAGTGTTTAACTATGTGCCACATAATGTCCTAATAGCTTTACAAACATTAAATCATTTACTCTTCACAACACGTGGAGTGCTATTGTTATAACCTCTCCTTTACAGATGATAAAATCTAAGCAACAAAGGTTTAGAAATTTTTCTGAGAGTCTCACAGATAGTAAGTGGCAGAGTCTGGAGGCAAACCAGCTTTTTAAGATTAACTCCATGTTCTGTGCCTTAACTACTATGCTGTATAGGAAATAATGATAGTAGATCACAAGTTTTAAAAAATGGATCATACCTCTAAAGCCTCTGAACTAAATCAGTTGACAATGTATCTTTAACTTGAGCTTCTAGCAAACCAGTATAATACATATATGTGCCAATCACTGTGTTTCACACTGTAGAATCACAAAATGATTTATAAAGAACAATTTCTCTGTTAGAAAATGTACAGTTCAATTTGAGGCAGATGTGTACAACCAATGATAACAGGAGTCAAATGAGTTGAGTGCCACAACAGAGACATACTTTGTGATGTGAGAGGTCACTATTAGAAACAATTGGTAATGAAGTTTATAAAATTTATTTCAGATAGTTAAACTAAGAGTCCAGGATCTGGGGGCTTAAAATCACAAACAGAGGTTTATAATCATATAAGGGGTGTGGTATAAATAGCAAAGATTAGAAATCAAAAGATATTTTATCTATGACTGGTTCTTTCACTAACTAGCAGAGTTTCAGCAACCTTATGTTTTATGTAGAGATATGGAAATATTTCACTCACATTTATTTACATTTTTGGTTCGTTTCAGCGGAACATGCATTTTAGGTGAGATTCAGATAAGAAAGTGTGTAAACATGGGCACAGCAATCTGTGTGGGTATTATTAGTGTCGTCATCATGAGCTTTCGATGCTTTTCATTTGCTGCCATACAACAAAATTCACTATAGCCATCTCGTATGCATGCTGTTGACAACTTCAAGGTAGGGCACATAGGGTCAAAGAAAAGGAGGAAGAGGATTTTTTTCTTTTTTCTTTTTTCTTTTTGAGATGGAGTCTCAATCTGTTGCCGAGGCTGGAGTGCAATGGCACTATCTCAGCTCACTGCAACCTCCACTGCCTGGATTCAAGCAATTCTCCTGCCTCAGCCGAAGAAGTAGCTGGGATTACAGGCACCCACCACCATGCCTGGCTAATTTTTGTATTTTTAGTAGAGATGGAGTTTCACCATGTTGGCCAGGCTGGTCTTGAACTCCTGACCTCAGGTGATTCGTCCCCCACTCGGCCTCCCAAAGTGCTGGGATTGCAGGCATAAGTGACCGTGCCTGGTCAGGAAGAGATTTTTATATCTTGTCAGCATCCCTAGGCATTTTATTTTCTTTATTTATTTTTTGAGATAGAATCTCACCATGTTGACCAGGTTGGAGTGCAGTGGCATGATCTCAGCTTACTGCAGCTTCCACCTCCCAGGTTCAAGCGATTCTCCTGCCTCAGCCTCCTGAGTAGCCGGAATTACAGGCATGCACCACCACGCCTGGCTGATTTTTGTATTTATAGTAGAGATGAAGTTTCACCATATTAGCCAGGGTGGTCTCGAACTCCTGACCTCAGGTGATCTTCCTGCCTTGGCCTCCCAAAGTGTTGGAATTACAGATGTGAGCCACTGCACCTGGCCAGCATTTTATATTTAAGTCTTTTACTATATTAGATTTTGTTTACTTCAATTATTTCATCACTTAATCACCTACTTCCTTGCAATGATACTCAATGGTTTTCTGTTGTTGTTATTTTATGAACTTTCGGAAACTACCAACATGATGATGGCCACACCACACCTAAGGCAAACTGCATTTTCCAAAAATGGCTTCAATGATAAATCTTAAAATACTCTTTTTATAATGTGACTTTGAAACTTATTCCCTTGTAGGGGAGCTTGTAGGACAGTTCTACAGTTGCAGCAGAAGTAATTCTACACAACTTCCAAGGCTAAGTCATAAAAGGCAATACTGCTTCTGCCTGATTCTCTTGGGATTTCATGCCCAAGAACATTTAATCAGCACACAGAAATAACTACATGGAGTATAACCAAGCTCCCAGCCCATTCCTGGATGGCCTCCCAGCTGCCAATTAGTACCAAGTTGCCAGACATATGAGTGAGCCATCTTGAAAGTAACCAAACCAGCTGACGTTATGTAAAGCAGAAACAGCTAGCCCTAAATATCTTTCCAAATTGCATATTTCTCAGTCTTTAAGTGTTACAATAATGGTTTGCCTAACATGCAAAGAGAACTTTGAGGGAGAGTCTAATTACATAATTTATTGAATAAGTGATGCGATTTCATAATAGGTAATATTTTCTGAGTATCTGGTATACGCAGGCACTGTTTAAAACATTTTAACGTACCAACAATTTAACCTTCACATGACAACTCCCTGAGTTAGATTCTATTTTTATTCCCATTTTACAGTTGAGGAAACTTAAATAATCATCTGTAAATATACAGAGAGGTTTGGTAATTTTCCCAAGCTCAAAGAGCTAAGAAGTATTAAGATTAGAACCCAGGCAGTATGGTTTAATCACCAAGAATCTGAGAGGCATGTGTTTTCATGCAGAAAAAAAAAAAAAAGATATAAAGAGTCACTGATGTGACTTTGTGTGTTTGGGGGTGAGGTTGTTAAGGTGCACGAGAGTAGTCAATAGACATGGAGATATGCCATGCATATCCTCCTTTAAGATGCTGGTATCTGCAGCCACCAGCCATTTGTTCCTTCAGGGTCCACCTCAGCTTTTTAGCTGAGGTCATGCTCTTTTCAATTTGGACACTGGCCAATAAATCAGTAAAGCCATGGTATAAAAGCAGAGTCACTTCTGCCAAATCCAGGGTTCCTCTAACTCCTGTTGTTGAGTTGGCAGAGATGTCAAGTCTTCACCATGCCCAACCCTGTCTCTTCCCTCTGCCTTTCACAAGTGTTACTTCCCAATAAACCTTTTCCTCTCCTGGTTCTATCTTAGTACCTGCTTTCAGGAGAACCTAACCATGGCAGAGAAAAGCACAGAAAGTCAGGCAGAGGCTAAGACAAAAAGAGATCTTTAATCCCTATTAATGAGCTTTCATTTTTTTTTCTTTTAAGTCAGTGATCCTCAAATTATTTCGATTGGGAACATTTATTAGTAAAAAAGTTTTTGATGTATAACAATACATGTTTATATGCATTTATTTATAGAATATATAGCCAGAGTAGTAATTTTATATGTCTTCATTACACACAAAAATATAAATTTTAAGAGTCAAAAATACAATATTTAATAAAAGTAAATTTTCACACTTTTATTGGTATCTAATGAATGAATTCCCCGGAGAATATGCATCCCCTTTTGGAAACTATTACTTTTGGCAACGAAGATCTCTAGGTGTTTTACATGAGTATAAACTACTGAGATTTGTATTTTACAAAGGTCTTTCTGGTAAGACAGGAGGGTGAATAAATTAAAGTCAAAACCAGGAGCAAGTGATAAATTAAAAGGCTAAAACACATGAAAAACTAAAGTGCTAATATGAATAAAAAAGGCATGATAGTTGTAAGAAATATTTGTGGGAAAAAATGAAGAAATTTTAATATCTGATAGAATATAGATGGTGAGGAATCTCAAGCTGAAAATGATATCTATATATGGAGCTTGAACAAATACGTGGATGGCTGTACCACTGACTGCGTTCAGGAATATTTTTAAAAAGAGTATCTTTTGGAGGAAATAGAATAAATTCAGTTCAGGAAGTTTTAATTAGTTAGATACACCTGATTGGAAGGAGTGTCTTGAAAGTGTAGCATATACTGAAACATTAATTAGCGAGGTATGTGTGTTAGAAGAAGCAGTGACAATGAATTATAAATTAGATCAAGCAGAGACGGTATATGAACTGAGAAGAGAACTCTCCATTTAAATTGCTGTTGTTCATCAATGCAGCTGGAAGCCATTACTCTCAGTGAATTAACACAGAAACAGAAACTCAAATACCACATGTTCTCACTATAAGTGGGAGCTGAACAATGGATACACATGGACACGAAGATATAAGGAATAGACACTGGGGATTACAAAAGCAGAGAGGAAGGGAATGAAATAAGAGTTGAAAAACTGCCTATTGCAGGGAAGGCAAGAAAGCCAACTAGAAGCAGACAAGTGGAACAGCTCCCATGGAGGGACTGAGATGGCTGGTATACTTTTAACAGATCTTCAGAGGGAAGGTGCCAAGAGTGGTTGGAAAAAAGACACAGAAACGGGAGGAGATAGAGAAAGCTGGGAAAGCCATATGAGCTACTGCACACCGGGACTCTTTTTTGAACCACAACAGCTCTGAAAGAGTGGACAAATTGAACTGGCAAGGAACAACCCGCTCTCACCATGGGCCTCTGGAACTGCAGCAGGAGGGGACCCCTTGACCACATAGACACTTGAGGTGGCAGAAAGAGCTGCCTAGAGAAGTGGTAGGGGAAGCAAGCCAGTTGATGTGGAACCCAGAGGATTTGGTGCAGGAGTGTCTATAGTGGAGCATGGCCAGGGATGGCCATCCCACTAGGCTGGCCTTGCTTCCATAACAGACTTGAGCCCTAGGACAACTGTTGGACTTGATCTCTTTAGGGTGGTCTTGCACATCATACAGGGCTGATCCAAGTTGAGCACTCCTTGGTCTGCTGGTCTCTTCCTGGGCCCCAGTCTGGCCATATCTGCTTACAGAGCAGCCTTGGATGCCCTGGGGCCTACATCATAGTTTTTTCACTCACAGACCATGTCTGACCAGTGGAGAACTCCAGCAAGACAGTTCTATGGCTGTGCATCAACCCACTGTGGTGGAGAAGGCCATTCCCTTCCACTACTGCGGCTTCCCCTGGGACTGTGGCAACTACCTACATCACTTTGCTGTCACCTGTCATATTGGATGGGTTTTGCTTTACTTATCCCTATAGCAGGCGGTAGTTCAGTACACTGCCTCCTCTACCCCACTCACCACCACAGGGCCAACAAGCCCCAAACCAGCCAGTGCCCCACCCTTGCACAGAAAACAGGAGATTTTTCCACACCCTGAGTGATTACTCCTGCTTGCCAGGCACACAGAAGGAAGCCAGACCTGTGCTGGCCAGCACCCAACCACAAGCCCACACCACTTCCAGCACAACAGCACACACAGTCTCCAGCAGGGGCCCAGCTCTCCTCCCCAGCTGCCTCCGCCACTGTGGTGAAACCCTGCAGGGAGGCAGGCACCCCTGCATCCACTAGTAATTTGCTGCAGCTGCTGCACCTCTACCCACATAGGGCAGTGGATTCCAAACCTCCAGGAGCCAGAGAACCAAGTTGGAGCTGAATACAAGTCCCCCAGAGTTACAGCGTGCAGTCCGGGAGTTGGGAGCTGAGTGTTGGCTCTCTAAAATCTTCCAGAAATGAAGCCAGTTGACTGAATCCACCTTATACCACAATCAAACCTTCAAGGTCATCAAATAGGATAACAGAAAAAAAATAAGCCAGAAGTCAGCAATAAAGATTGAAGGCAGATAATCCCACAAAGATAAGACTCAGCAAAATCATGCTGAAAACTCAACAAGCCAGAGTGCCATCTTTCCTCCAAATGACCGTATTACCTCTCCAGCAAGGGTCCGAAACTGGGGTGAGGCTGAGATGGTTGAAATGACAGAAACAGAATTCAGAAAATGGATAGGAACAAAGCTCACTAAACTACAGGAGTAAGTTGTAACCCAATGCAAGGAAGCTAAAAACCCTGAAAAAAAACTGCAAGAGTTGACAATCAAAACAGCCAGTACAGAGAAAAGCATAACTGATCTGACAGAGCTGAAAAACACACTAAAGAATTTCATAATGCAATCACAAGTATTAAAAGCAGAATAGACCAAGCAGAGGAAAGAATCTCAGAGGTTGAAGACTGTCTTTCTGAAAATAAGAAGATAAGAATATAGAGAAAAAGTAATAAAATGGAATGGACAAAACCTCTGAAAAATATGAGATTTTGCAAAGAGACTGAATTTATGACTGATTGGTGTACCTAAAAGAGACTGAAAGAATGCAACTAGCTTGGAAAACATATTTCAGGATATCATCCAGGAGAACTTCCTTAACCTAGCTAGAGAGGCCAACATTCAAATTCAGGACATGCAGAAAACCATAGTAAGATACTTCACAGAAAGATCATCCACAAGACACATAATCCTCAGACTCTCCAAGGTCAAAATGAAAAAAAAAAAAAAAGTTAAAGGCAGCTAGACATAAAGGCCAGGTCACCTATAAAGCAAGCCCATCAGACTAACAGTGGAACTGCCAGCTGAAACCCTACAGAAAGTCTCTCAGACCACAGCAAAATCAAAAAAGAAATGAAGTCTAAAAAATTCACTCAAACTCAACAATTACATGGAAACTGAATAACCTGCTCCTGAATGATGTTTGGGTATATAATGAAATTAGGGCAGAAATCAAGAAGTTCTTTGAAACTAATGAGAACAAAGATACAACCTACCAGAATCTCTGGGAAATAGCTAAAGCTGTGTTAAAAGGGAAATTTATAGCACTAAATGTCCACATTAAAAAGTTAGGAAGATAATTAAGTTAACAACCTAACATCACAACTAAAAGAACTAGAGAACCAAGAGAAAACCAACCCCAAAACTAGTAGAAGACAAGAAATAACCAAAATCAGAGCTGAACGGAAGGAGATTGAGACATGAAAAACTATTCAAAAGATCAACAAGTCCAGGAGCTGAATTTTTGAAAAAGTTAAAGTAGGTAGACCGCTAGCTAGACTAATAAAGGAAAAAAAGGAAGACTTAAGTAAACACAATCAGAAACCACAAGGGGGATATTACCACTGATCCCACAGAAATACAAACAACCATCAGAGAATATGATGAATACCTGTATGCACATAAACTAGAAAATCTGGAAGAAATGGATAAATTGCTGGACACATCCACCCTCCCGAGACTGAAAAAGGAAGAAATTGAATCCCTGAACAGACAGATAATGAGCTCTGAAATTGAGACAATAATAAATAGCCTACCAAACAACAACAAAAAAAGCCCAGAATCAGACAGATTCATAGCTGAATTATGCCAGATGTATGAAAAAGAGATGGTACCATTCCTACTGAAACTATTCCAAAAAATTGAGGAGGAAGGACACCTCCCTAACTCATTCTATTAGGCCATCATCCTGATACCAAACCTGGCAGATATATAGCGACAAAAAAAGAAAACTTCAGGGCAATATTATTGATGAACATCAATGCAAAAACCCTCAGAAACGCTGGCAAAACAAATCCAGCAGCACATCAAAAAGCTTATCCACCATAATCAACTAGGCTTTATCCCTGGGATGCAAGGTTAGTTCCACAAATGCAAATCAATAAATGTGCTTCATCACATAAACAGAGCTAAAGACAAAACCATATGATTATCTCAACAGATGCAGAAAGGGCCTTTGATAAAATTCAACACTCCTTCACATTAAAAACTCTAGATAAACTACATATTGAAAAAAACATAACTCAAAATAATGAGAGCCATATGCCCACAGCCAGCATCATACTGAATGGGTAAAAGTTGGAAGCATTCTACTTGAAAACCACCACAAGACATTGATGCCCTCTCTCACCACCCCTATTCAACTAGTATTGGATGTCCTGGCCAGGACAATCAGGCAAGAGAAAGAAATCAAGGGCATCCATATAGGAGGAAAGGATGTAAAACTACTCCTATTTGCAGATGACATGATCCTATATCTAGAAAACTGCGTAGTCTCAGTCCAACAACTTCGTCAAAGTCTCAGCATACAAAATCAATGTGCAAAAATTACTAGCATTCCTATACATCACAACACCAAGCTGAGAGCTAAATCAGGGAAAAACTCCCATTTACAACTGCCACAAAAAGAATAAAATACCTAGGAATACAGCTGACTAGGGAAGTGAAATATCTCTCCAAGAAGAACTATATAATGCTGCTCAAAGATAACAGAGATGACACAAACAAATGGAAAAACATTTCATGCTCATGGATAGGAAGAGTCAATATCCTTAAAATGACCATACCACCCAAATAAATTTATATATTTAATGTTATTCCTATTAAACTACCATTGAGTTTCTTCTCAGAACTAGAAAAAGCTATTTTAACATTCATGTAGAACCAAAAGAGAGCATGAATAGCCAAGGCAATCTTAAGCAAAAAGAACAAAGCTGGCAACATCATGCTACCCAACTTGAAACTGTAATGCAGGGCTACAGTAACCAAAACAGCATGTTACCAGTACACAAACAGACACCACATAAGGTGTAAGACATGCCTTGTTTCCTCTTTGCCTTCCACCATGATTGTAAGTTTCCTGAGGCCTCCCCAACCTGGCAGAACTGTGAGTCAATTAAACCTATTTTTTTCATAAATTACTCAGTCTCAGTTAGTTCTTTATAGCAGTGTGAAAATGGACTAATACACCTTCCTTACACCATGTACAAAAATTAACTTAAGATAAATTCAAAACTTAAAGGTAAAACTCAAAACTGTAATAACCCTGGAAGACAACATAAGTAATATGATTCAGGACATAGGCATTGGCAAGATCTCATGTTGGAGACATCAAAAGCAAACGCAATAAAAGCAAAAATTAACAAATGGGATCTCACTAAACTAAATGGCTTCTGCACAACCATGAAACTATCAACAGAGTAAGGAGAAAACCTAGGGAATGGGAGAAAAATTTTGCAGTCTATCCATCTGACAAAGATCTAATATCCAGCATCGATAAGGAACTTAAACAAATTTACAAGAAGAAAAAATCGAACAACCACATTAAAAAGTGGACAAAGGACATGAACAGACACTTTTCAAAAGAAGACACACATTTAGCCAACACTCATGAAAAAATGTTCAGCATCACTGATCATTAGAGAAATGTAAATCAATACCACAGTGAGATATCATCTCAGACCAGTCAGGATGGCTATTATTAAAAAGTCAAAAAATAACAGATGCTGGCTAGTCTGTAGAGAAAAGAAGCACTTATACACTGATGGTGGAAGTGTAAATTAGTTAAACCATTGTGGAAGACAGTGTGGTGATTCCTCCAAGTCCTAAAGACAGAAATATCATTTGGCCCAGCAATCTCATTGCTGGATATATAGCCAAAGGAATACAAATCTTTCTATTGCAAAATAGTTTTCTATTATAAAGACACATGCATATATACATTCATCGCCTCACTATTCACAATAGTAAATACATGGAATCAACCCAAATGTCCACCAATGATAGACTGGATAAAGAAAATGTGGTACATATATACTACGGAATGCTATGAAACCATAGAAAAGAATGAGTTCATGTTCTTTGTAGGAACATGGATGGAGTGGAGGCCATTATCCTTAGCAAACTAACACAGGAACAGAAAACCAAATACCGCATGTTCTCATTTACAAGTGGGAGCTAAATGATGGGAACAAAGAGGGGAACAACACACACTGGGGCCTATTGGAGGGTGCAGTATGGAGTGTGGAAGGAGGGAGAGCAGGAAGAATAACTAATGGGTACAAGCCTTAATACTTGGGTGATAAAATAATCTGTACGACAAGTCCCCTGACACAAGCTTACCTATGTAACAAACCTGCACTTCTACCCCTGAACTTAAAACAGAAGTAAAAAATAAAGAAAAACTACCTATTGGGGATAATGCTCACTCTTTGGGTGACGGGTTCACTAGAAGCCTAAACCCTAGCGTCACCCAGTACACCCATGTGAAAAATCTGCACATGTACCCTCTGAGTCCAAAACTTTTAAAAATTTGCAATGAATAAAAAACAAGAAAATAAATAGCTGTTTCTATAATGATAATGGTGATAAATAATAATGATTTTGTTAAAATATTGTTCATACTTATTAAAAACCTTTCTGTGGTTATTTTAGATTATTATAAGATCAAAACAACTGCATCCCAAATACAATAATTAAGGAAATAAGAAATTAAAACTTTAATTCTATAGTTTCTATTGAGAAATAAAGAGTGAAGTCTCTAAGGAGGAAAAGTTGGCAACATTAAACTAGAAGAACTGCCTGCAGCATAAACTTCTATTAACAAACAAGTCATTTTAAATAATACTTTCATTTAGACTATGCCAGCATCTTCCAAGGGAAGAAATGGGAGATTCTAATCCTGGAGATATATACTATTTGAAGACCAGAGAACTCAAAAACCCTCTTATAAGCAGCAAGCCTTTTTGACCATAAATGTAGTTTATCAAGTCTGGATTGTCCAATAGAATTCAATAAATTTCATTTCCTTTGGATTAATTCCATTTTTAATTTCCACAAGTTATATATGAATATCCATAAAATAATCTATGACATTTTCAAGACTGTACAATATTCAAAAGAAATAACCTTTTCAAAATAACCTTTAACCTTGGACAGTATTATCTATTCTCATTAATTAGATGCTATTTCTTGGATTAAAAAACAACAGAAAAAAACTGCAGCTTATTTACTTTAAAATTGTGTGTGTAAACCACAATATAGTATTTTGCTTTACTGGAATTTGGCAACTGTCTGTGTGTAAAATTTCTGGAGTTTACCTAAAGCCACTTGTTGTTTTCATTGTTTTTAAATTGGTTTGATAATACTTAAAACTCCTAAATGGTTATAATGAACATTTGGAACATTACAAAGCACATCTTGAACAGAAAATGCTCTTGTCCTTGATAAGAAAAATTAATCCTTTTTTCGAACTAGAAATAACAATACTGATAATCGTATTTTATTTTTAACAGAACTTTATCATCTACAAAACACTTCCACTTGCCTTGTTTAATTTTTTTAAAGTAAATCAGGCACAGTAGGTATTTTTACTACCTAGGTCACACAAAGAATAAGACATTCCAAGTTGAGACATGAATGGACATCTTGTTTTCTCTACACCGCACCAAGCAATCTCTATAAAACTGAAAATGACAGCCACAAGCATTAATTATTGTTTTGCCTATCCCCTAGCAATATGGAAAGGGTCCAAAGCTTAACTCCATTCTTGCTCTGGCTACCATTTACTCAGACAAATCTGCCAGGTATGCTAGACAAGTGTTCTGTGGAAGTAACTAATCAATAAAGCAAGCAACCTGAATAATAAGCAAGAGACCTGGCAGCCTGCCATAGGTGCCTTTGCAGTGAGTAGAAGCTCGGAGCAAACACACAAGCACACTTGTAGGTGAAGTGCTCAGAGAACAAACTGTGTTGAGGGCAGTTTTCTGAGAACCATGATATGGCCCAGTAGGTTCTCATGGGGAAGCTAATGAAGGCATGTTTTGAGATATGAACGGAGGGAAGTTTAAAGGGCAGGGCACACTATCAGAAGCTGAATGTTAACAAATCCATCTCCTTTCCATTTGGTGAGCAACCTAATAGGAACGTCTTTGTACAGTTATAAATCTGATTTTATTTCTGCACCTATTGTCCCCACTGTCACTAAAGACTCTGCTATCACGCTTAAAGTCCACAATAATCCTGGAAAAAAAAAATGTATCATAATTGGCTTTAACATGCCTCATATTATTCAAACGTCACAGAGGATTATGTGAGAAAAGTCTGACAGATTTGTACAAGGAAACTAAAATTTTCTTTGCTAAGTTTAGGGAGCATGTCTGCTATGCGATCTTATATTACTATTTCTCTACTCAGTCTTTCATTCAAACCGCCACTAAGCAGGAGAAGGGACTAGAGACGGTCCGTATGGACATGATTATTTTGATATTTGCCTTTCGAGTTTTGTCTTTTGTTAGAATTCCTCGAAACAGATTCTGAGGCAAATATTTGTAAGCAAGAAATGTATTGGCCGGTCGCGGGTGACTCACCCCTGTGATCTCAGCACTTTGGGAGGCCGAGGCGGGCGGATCATGAGGTCAGGAGATGGAGACCATCCTGGCTAACGCGGTGAAACTTCGTCTCTACTAAAAATACAAAAACTTGTCTGGGCATGATGGCGGCGCCTGTAGTCCCAGCTGCTCGGAGGCGGAGGCAGGAGAACGGCGGGAACCCGGGGGGCGGAGCTTGCAGTGAGCCGAGATCGCGCCACTGCACTCCAGCCTGGGAGACAGAGCGAGACTCCATCATAGGAAAGGGAAGGGAAGGGAAAGGAAGGGAAAGGAAGGGAAAAGGGAAGGGAAAAGGGAAGGGAAAAGGGAAGGGAAAAAGGAAGAGAAGAGAAGGGAAGGGAAAGGAAAGGAAGGGAAGGGAAAAAGATGTGTTAAGAAGGAATTCAGGAAACACTGCCGTTAAGAAAGTGAGGAAGCAGGCTCGGATGGCAAGATTGTGATGAAGTTTTAGAAGGTGTAACAAATGCTACATGGGATTCTGCAGCTAAAATAACACTTTAGATTGTCTCAAATTGAAACAAGGGGGCCAGGCCTTTGTGACTCTCCGACTGCCAGTCGTGGGCTGCAAGTTTCCCTCAGGAAGAGGTCATAACCCCAGGCAAGTATATACCGCAGCTGCAACAGCTTCTCCATCATGTGATTGGTGTCGTTATCTGGGGAAACTTTTAAGAAAACAAATGGGGGAAAAATTCCAGTACTCACTGGTGTAGCTATTCTTAAGGCTACAACTAAAATTTATCTCCTCCTCCACTACTTCTTTTAGGTTCTGCTCACCTAGCAAGCACCTCTAGTGGAATAACGTATCTCCTCATCTTTAAGGGATCTAAGCCTCTTGTCACTATGTTCTTCTCAGGTTGTGGCTGTTGCATTTTGTCATAAATCATAAAAATTGGGCAGAGGAGTATCAGAAGCTCAGTGGATCACCTAAATGCTGAACATGGACTTCCCAGTCTTCATTATATAACAGTAGATTCTTCTCTTGATGATTAGTATCAGTTACTCTGCCAGGAGGTTGACTCTTCTCCTTGCCTGTTATCTTTATGGTATAAAGAACCAAACTGACCAAGAATAAATAGCTTAAATTAGAATGCGACCCTTTCTGTGTCTTCTTGTAGAAGCATGTGGACACCAGATCTCTAGACCCACTAAGTTTAAAGTTGCAGAATTCCCAAAGTGGTTCAATGAGAGGGATGGTGATGAACTCACTACAACTTTTATCCCTTGGGTTCCCATACCCATGAATTCTACCTACTCGGAAGATAATCCCGTATAATGATGATTTTTGTAGTGTATACCACATCCTAAAGAATGTAGGCTTATCCTCCCAAAGTATCTCCAAGCTAACAATTCAACTGCCTCTTCAAAAGGTCATTCCATTACTCTACTATGTCAGCAGCTTCCGGATGATGCAGTATGTCAGGACCGGTGGCTCTCATGGTCATGTCACTATTGTCATACCTCCTTTGCTGTAAAGTGGGGCCCTTGGTATGATGTCTTTATGTATAATTTTATGTCATAGATCAGACACCATAAATCCTCAAATAGTGTTGGTTGAGGCCCTGTGGGTTAGAAAGGTAAATAATCCATATAATATGTGTTGATCCCACTCATCATGAATCAACACCTGCTGCAGGGTGGAAGAGGTCAATATAATCAACGTGCCACCGATAGCTAATTGGTACATTGAAGAAATAGCAGGTGGTGAGGCTTGGAGTTGGTCTCTGTTGTTGGCAGATTGGGCATTCAGCAACAGCAGGATCAGACTTGATGAGTGAGAGCCCAAACTTTTGGGGGGTCATGAGTAGCTTTCACCTCTGCCACATCTTTTTTCCTTGTAGATTCCTAACAATCAGCCAAGCAACTTGCAACTTCCCATAGCTCCAGGTTTATTTCTACATAAGGCAAGCTTTTCTTTTTCACACCAGGTAGATTAGCAGGTGTCCTCCTGAAAATGCTGCCTATCAAAAGGATTTTCCCTACTGTTGGTTTTCCAAGCTACCCCTGAGTGGGATTACAGTTCAGCAGCTGTCATATTTGGCTTGCACTCATGTACTTAAAGTTCCTATCAGGAACCAAAATTTTTATCATAAGGGACCTTCCCTTCAATGTGTTTCTAGGCATGAGTTGAAGGAGAATGCTGGTTCCATGGTGGTTGATGCTATGGTGGACTGGCCAGCTAATTGTACCACTTACTGATGCTACCGTGCATGGCACCTTTTCCACTCACAGATACCTATGGTGCCATGGGGTCTTCCAGATTATATGAACCAAGTAGCAAGACCACCTTTATCAGGCCTGAACTAAAAGGTCATTTCCTTCTTTAGGTAACGCTCATACTTGACAATCTTCCTGTTTCATCCAGGAAGTGAACAGTATTCCAAAGAACAGTATTCCAAACTGCGCTATGCTCCCTCTAAAACCTGAAAAGGCCTACCAAGTTTTATGTTCCCTTCTTGGTGATTGGAGGGGTGAGATTCAAGAACTTTTTCCTTTACTTTGGAGAAGACACATCAGTATAAGCAAGACCAAATGATCCCTAAAATCTTCAGCCATGCTCCTGAGTCTTTATGTTCTATCTAATACCCTGTGTAGTATCTATTAGTGGTCAAGATCTCCAATATACTTGTCAATTCTTACTTAAATGGTCCGATTAACATAATGTTATGAAGAATGGGCCATCTGGATATTTTACAGAGCATAGAATTGTCATTGGCCCAGTCTTTTCAGACTGCTTACTATTATAATAGAAAATGAGACAGTGCGACAAGACCACAAATATATGTTGATCTCAGTCCCACGTGATTGCAAGCTACTGCTTCTGATCCTTCTTCTTGCTCAGGAGGGAAGATAATACATTCGCCAAATCAATGACTGCATGTCATCTACCTGAGGCTGGGTTCATCTGCTCCAGTAAAGATGCCATATCCGGTACAATAGCTACAACTGGTGTTTCTTTGTCAAGTTTGCACAGGTCCACTGACATTGCTAGAATCCATCTGGATTTTCCAAATGGGTAAAGTAAATGCAGATATGATGGGGACCAACTACCCTGCCCCTTCTTCAAATTTGTCAGTCTAGTTGGCAATTTCCCCAGCATATGTTATGGTTCTTGATTGACTATCTTGACTATCTTGGCTGAGGGAAATCTCTAAGATTTCCACTTGGCTTTCCCTCTATGATTGATTTTACCTGACAAGCCAATGAACCAATATAAGAATAGATCCATTCTAAATATACATATGAGAATCAAGAACATGACTACAGGTTAAGTCTGAAGCACAGTGGTGCTGCTGTGAGCTGGAACTAGGCTAGGCTGGGATTCCATTATTACCTTATCCTATGTACCAACAATCTAACAGGAGGCCATGATGACATTTCAGATATTTGAATATCAATGTAAACATTGGCATCCATCCCTAGTTGTCAGTATCAGCAATCCTTGAAACGTCTTCGTACGTCTCTCTCCTTAGGGTATGGTTACCAAGTAAATTATTTCCTAAAATATTAGGTAAATCTCTACCCCATACACATTTGTAATGGTACTGGAGGGCCTTCATCATGAGGATGCAACTTCTCCTGTAATGAATGTGTTTCAGGTTTGGGAATTGGTCTAGGTGTGTGATCTGAGCAAGGGATTGTAACTCTTCATTGGGGAACTGCCCTCAGCCTCTCAATTATCTAAACTGGATTTCTTTGTATTGAACTCATTAAGGAATGTTCTTATGGATTGCCAGCATACATTTCCCCTAAGAATACCTCTAATAGCTCTCTGTGGAACAACCCTCCTCCAGATCCCTTTGATCATGCTGTTCATTCTGACAGTTATTCCACCATGCTCCTGATGGTTAAGACCAATTGGCCTCTATGGTTTTTGGATCTTGTAATTTACATTTCCCAGGCCTATAAGAATATTCTCTACTGTCAACCCTTGCCTACAAAGGACAGCCACCACTAAATAGTGTATTTTTGCTAATAGCCCCTTACCAGAATGGATAGCATGTCCTCCAGATTTTCTATCATCCTATGAAACATAGTTGGCTATGTATATGGGATATGGGTGGAATATATATATAGCCAAATAGACATATATATGAGAAAAATATTTATAGACCTCATACATACATTAATATACTCTAATATGTAAACCTCTCTAAGCCTTTTAATAACTTCCTCTCCCATCTGCCATAGTAGTTCTGGCATTTTCATTTAATTTAGTGTGAGCTACCACTTTTTGCAAGCTTGCCAGTATCATCCAAGTGGTACATAGCATAATCTCCTGAATTTATGGTCAAAGTGTTTAATTCTCTATTTCAGCAAAATAGTGCCATATTTATATGTTTTCTTTATCTAAATGTATGTTTCTGTAGCCCCCATTTACCCAGCACCCTCCGGATCTAATTCCATACACATTATTATTTTTCTTGCCAGTTCAGGTTGCCAGTGGCTCCTTCAATACACAGTCCTGTTACTCCCTTAGCAGCCTAAAACTTACTTAGCTGGGTTATTTTGTTACTCTACCTTAGTTATCCGGTGACCAAGAGGGGCGGTGTGACTAAAGCCTTAGGGCAGTGGTACATGGTACCTTATCAATCAGTAGCCTCTGTATCAACTTCAAATAAGTAGTGAGCCTTTAGGATGACTAAGAAGGTAAATTTTATGTGTCCCAAAAATCCACAGATACTGCATTTCAAAAATTTTTAATGCATCAATCCAGATGTCACCATCTAACTTATCAGGGTCTCATTCTTTCTCGATTGGGATTGGGAATCAGATGTTGGTAAGTCTTCTCTGTTTCTACAATGGCTAAGTCTCTTTAATAACCTCTGTGGAGGTACTTTGATTTTTACACATAACCTTAAATTGATAATGAATTACCCTCAGTTTTTATTCAATGCATTGATAGCGCCTAGCAACAGCCATTCAATTTCAGTCAATAGTTACTTATTCCAATGCAATTCTGAAAGTCTGAGATTTACACTAACTATTGCACTGTCTTCCACCAATATTCCATCCCAGTTCACTGCCAGGGAAGTTTTAACAAATGCGTCATTACAATATTTGGGGACTATTCACACTTTAGTTACCAACAGTGATGTGGTCCTAAATGACACCATGCCAGTAGGGGACACGGCTCCAAAATCTCATTCAGGTTTTTTTTTTTAATAGGACAGTTGTCCTATTCTAGGTTTCCTAAATATAGACACTGAAACAGATTTGTATGCAGAAAGTTTTATTGGGATATTTTCTTTGGTAAAACACTTATAAAGACCATCTAGGATTAACAAATATACCTAATCCAATATGGTGGTCAGAAGGAAGGAAAAGATTCAGACCAAGGCCTAACCAAGAAGTGAATAGCAATTGCTTACTGGCAATGAAGAAATGGGGGCAAGAAAAGTATCTTGAGAAAAGTGAACATCATAAACAAGATATACAAGTATATATGAGAATCCCAACATTTAATATTGCTAAAATGTAAAATGTGAGCCAAAAAGTAATGAAAGATTAAATTGAGTTGGGGTACAGAAGCCTAAACAATGAGCTTAAAACGTTGCATTTCATTATTGTGAATAACGAGTGAGGGACTGAAATGATCAAAATTGCACGTTGGCTTATTCTAGCAACTTCAGGAAGAAGCGATTTGAGAGGAGCTATATTGGGGGTAAGAACATTATTTAAGGGTCATAAATGCATTCTGCCTCTCATTGCTACATATGTACTTTCAGCAACCAATTTGATCATCTTTTGAGTTCTGTGATTTCATATTATCCAAATTTATTGGGAACTGTTGTTTGTTTTTGTTTTTGGGAACTGTAGTACTATTTTCTTTGACATGTTTTATTTCAATTTAATTATAACTCTGCAAACAATTATGGACATCTCTTTTATACTCAGCATGATGGTACTGTGCCGGGTACTCGATAAAGACGGTATGAATACATACTTTCCTCTTTTTTTTTAAATAAATTTAACTTTTATAATAATGCTTGACTGAATGATCAACTTGAAAGTTACAAATGCCAAAACTTATAACTAATTCGCCTCAAACTCTATGAAGAATTTTATGCCTCTTGCCTTCTGATTAAAAATATATATATATTTTAAAGTATACTGATAAATTAGAAATATATTCTATAATTTCAAGAGTAACTACTAAAAGGATAATATAAAAAGTTAAAAAACCGTAAAAAGTAACAGTAAAAAATAAGAAAAAGAACAGCTAAAGCTAATCAATGATACTAGAGGCCAGTGGTCACTTCAAGAGTGAGAACTTTATTGACTGGGATTGAACACGAGGCGATCTTGAGTAATGTGTCTATCTCTGTGCTGGATAGATGGGTGTAAAAATATGCAAGATCTATGTATCTGGGCTCGTAAGATGTGTGCACTTTACTGGACACAGGTTAGCCTCAAATTAAAAAAGCAACAAGTTTTGTAAAGAATTTCTAGAAGAGATCAAAGTTTTTTCTTCTCTTCCATCTAGTGCCAGACTTAGGCAGGCAAGTTTCTTTAATTTTCCTATTTGTGTTAAGCTATTAAACTTTTATTGACTCTTTGGGACCCTGTTTTATCTGGGAGATCACCATGGTTGTTCCTGAGTTTGATTTTTTACCCCCATATCAACTGCATTCATCTACATGCACTCTCCAAGGTTTGGCATTCAAATGACCTTCATCCTCAGGTGAAAGCCAGCTGGTCCATCGTATACCTTCCATGGTTCCTGGTTGATTCGTTTGTATATTTTTTGTCATACCACCATTTTTATGCAACCTTGAAGTGAGTTTTTAAAATGTGTGTGTTTCAAATATATATTTTATCCAGCATTTTAGTTGTTTCAGTCATGACAGGTACCTAATCTGCTATCTGATAAGAAATAGAAGTGTCTCTGTTGGCAGTATTCATCTTCCATCTGCACTTTAGACCCTTTTTTGTAGAATCAGCCAGAGTAGGAGGATTTTGTTTGTTTGGTTTCTTGATTTCCATGATCACATGACCTAGTCTAATTATTTCACAGATGCCTCCACCTAGGCTTCTGTCCCTCATCCTTCCAACCTTTGCACCAACCCTGAGTCCAGGTCCTAATCTAATACTTTTATGTAAAAGCGGTTGGAAGAGAAGTAGGGAGGGGAATGGAAAGGGTAAGAGCAAGAGCAAGAGAAAGAGAAAGAGAGATAGAAAAAGGGGTTTATGTTAGCTGAAGAGTGACTGCATGTTTTTCAAATCATGGTTTTCTATTTTTTTCATTGGTACTTTGTCTTCTAGTAAATTTTTTATTAGGTTTAAAATTGGTTTGTGCAAAATGAAAGTTTTTCTTACTGAAATTTTATTTAATAATAAGGCTTTTATATCTTTTATTAGCTCTTAAACAACAGGTTTCCCACCCTGCCCCGAGGTCCTAGTAATTTTGTAAAGCAGCAGTCTATTTTGCCATTTTTGAAAACACCTATTATTCATTTACAGTGTGAAATTCATTGGAAAATAATCTAAAAATAACTCTAAGATCTACATGGTATAGAAGTTTAAATTTTTGTTTTGTTAGTAATATCAGATCAGATGATGTTCTACCCTCATACTTAGCTCAGAATTCACTATAAGAGTATAACTGACTGTGGTTAATAGCTAAATCAGTAGGAACAATCAAGGATTAGAGTAAAAGAGGTATTTGACCTCAAAATCTGGAGGCTATTTGTGACTTATGATAGTTCAGTAATAAACTATTAAGGGGGGTTAGTGAGCTCAGTGAAAACCCAAAGACATGGGTCTAGAAGAAGTATTAAACAAATAAGGCTCAGCTAGCCAGCTATTGAGGAGCTAGGTGGAAGACAATCCAAAGGAATACCGGTTATCTAAAAACATGGGACAGACAAAGCATCATTTGGGAATTGCCTGGAGCTGTCATCAAAACTGGTAATAAAAGCTGCGGTGCTCCTACTTGGGAAATTTTTTTGCTGAAGAACACAGCTCTTAAACCAATGAAAGCCAATGAGAATATTGCAAGTAAAAGTATTGCCAACAGATGCCACTTCCATAACTACTGGGCCAGAAAAATCAAAGCCATAATGAGATACCAGTTCATATTCACTAGAATGGCTGTCAAAAATAAATATATATATATATTTATTTTATATATACACACATATATAAATATATATATACACACACACACATATATCTAGTGTTGGGGAGGATGTGGGAGAAATTAGAACCCTTTACGTTGCTGATGGGAATATAAAATGCTATAACTGCTGTGGAAAATGTATGGCGCTTCCTTAAAAAATTAAACATTAAATTTCCATATATTTTTGCAATTCCATCTCTGGGTATATACCAAAAAAATTAAAAGCAGAGATTTGACAAATGTTTTTGAACTCATGTTCACAGCAGCATTATTCACGATAGCCAAAAGGTGGAAGGAACCCAAGTGTCCATTAGTGGATGAATGGATTAACAAAGTAGTATATACAGACAATAGAATAGCATTCGGCCTTCAGAAGAAAGGAAATTCTGATATATGCCACAACGTGGCTAAACTTTAAATACATTATGTCAAGTGAAATAAGTCAGTCACAAGAGGATAAATGCTGTATAATTCCACTTACATGCAGCACCTAGAGTAGTTAAAGTAGAATGGTGGTCACCAGGAGCTGAGAGGAGGGGGAAATAAGAGTTAGCATTTAAATGGATACAAAGTTCAGTTAGAGAAGAAAAAGTTCTGGAGATGAGCATTGCTGATGGTTGGTTACACAACAATGTGAATATCCTTAACGCTACTGAATTGTACACTTAAAAATGATTAAATGGTTTTTTGTTTGTTTGTTTTTTGTTTTTTTTTTTGAGTTGGAGTCTCGCTCTGTGGTCGAGGCTGGAGTGCAGTGGCGTGATCTTGGCTCACTGTAACCTCTGCCTCCCGGGTTCAAATGATTCTCCTGCCTCAGCCTCCTGAGTAGCTGGGACTATGCCACCATGTCTGGCTAATTTTTGTATTTTTAGTAGAGATGGAGTTTCATCACGTTGGCCAGGATGATCTCGATCTCCTGACCTCATGATCCACCCGCACTGGCCTCCCAAAATGCTGGGATGACAGGCATGAGCCACCACATCCAGCCTTAAATGATAAATTTTATATTATATATATTTTACTATAAATAAAAATATTTTAAAAATTTAAAGTCAGGATTAGAGGACTAAGAACAATTTACATGGCCTGCATGCCCTCACAATGATTGATATATACATCAATGGGGCAGAAAACAGTAATTTAAGGTAGTAAGCCTAACAAGAAAGCTATCACTTATCCCCTAATCCCTTTTACATTAGTAAGATTTCTATTGTACTTTATGCCCAACAAAAGATTAGCATATACTAGTGATTCAATGAGTGTTTAATGTGCCAGGATCTCTGTCCTGTGCTGTGGGGGATGCAAAATAACTAAAATCTACCATATTTAATGTGTAAAAACCTTCATGAGAGAACGTTTAAATATTACCATCCTGTATGAGAGAGTTGACAATTCAAGATGAGCTAAATCTTCTTGCCTGCCACCTGTTTTCTTTCAAGTTTTCCCCCAAGTCGTGTGAAAATCCTTTATTCTGAGGGTGGACATCACATTGGACATGGCCACATAATGCTGAGCTAAATTATTCTAAATCAATTGCTATTAGGACCTCTATAGTGGAAGTTCCCTTAAGAAAATCAGATGAAATTTAAAATTGATTTTGTGACCAGAGCTCTGAAGCATATGATATAATAAAACAAAACATTCCTCTGTTTCTATCTGGGGTCTAAAAGACCAGACTGACACACTGTCAAGTGTTTTAGTTTATGAATCTAAATAGTCAAAGACATGTCTGAAAAATATACAAATAATGTACATATATATGTTCATGAATACACAGAGAAAATTGCATATATATGCTCCATTCATTCTCTGACCTATTTTCCCCTAAACTGTCAAGAAGCAATACAATTTTAGTTTATGTATTTTCCCATAGAGAAAACATACCTAGAAAGAGTCTCCAATAAAAAGGTTGATTCCTCCTCAGTTATCTTTAGCCAACCTATTAAGCAGATACTTCCTAATTATTCTTTTTAAAGCACACCTTTGACCATGCTACTGCCCTACACAGAAACTGTCAAGAGTTCCTACTGACTTCCAAAAAAGGTTCAAAACCTCACTCAGATAGTCCAGGACCCATCTCAGTCTGCAACTTCTTTCTCTGAATTGTTTTTAAATTCATTGTCATCTCTGTATAAAACAAAACACTTGCCACTTCTAAACAAACCCTAAAGTTTCCAATCTTTAGACCTGTTTTTATACCATTTTTCCTTACTATAATGCAACTCTATACAAATTTCATTCTTCAACACATAAATGTACTATAACCATTTTGCTTAGCATTGTACTAGATATAGGAAAAAGATGTACACACTTTGATGGACTTGCTAGTATTTATTTATAGATTAATACTAAATACCTCAAAGTGTTTGTTAAGAGCTTACAAATAGGTAGGCCATCATTTCAGCTTCCTAGGAATCTAGAAGTATCCGCATGATTCTATTTAAGTTTTTTTTTTCTCAAAATAAGTTTAATGAAAAAAAATTATTGTCATTTTATTTCTTCCTAGTTTTTTCTTTTTTGAGACAATCTCATACTGTGCCCCAGGCTGGAGTGCAGTAGTTTGACCACAGCTCACTGTAGCCTTGACCTCCCAAGCTCAAGCAACCCTCCCACCTCAGCCTCCCAAGTAGCTGGGATCGCAGGTGCATACAACCGCACCCAGCTGATTTTCGCAGGTCCATGCAACAACATCCAGCTGATTTTGGCAGGTGCATGCAACCGCACCCAGCTGATTTTCGCAGGTGCATGCAACCGCACCCAGCTGATTTTTCTTACTTTTAGTAGAGATGAGGTTTTGCTGTGGTGCTTTGGCTGGTCTTGAACTCCTGAGCTCAAGCGATCCTCCCACCTCGGCCTCTCAAAGTGCTGGGATTACAGACATGAGCCACTGTGCCCAGCCTCTTCTAGGAATATTTACTCTCAAAGTGTAAGAAAAAAAAAAACAGTATACGCAAATATTGCTATTAAATATCCCATGAACATTTATTGAATAACTTCCATGTACTTCGAAGTACAGGAGGCATTTCAAAGTGATGGGAAAATACAGAGGATAGTTATAAAGGTTAGTGAGAATTTTCATTCTTTAAGAGTAATGAAGCATAACTATAATACAAGGTAGAAAGTGACATTGTAAATAAAAAATTAAAATAAAATAAAAAAATAAAAAATAGATTTGGCTTTGGAGTTAAAAGGTAGAGATTTCCCCTGCTTGGGAAGATCCAGAAAACTGCATGTTAAAACAAGATGTTTCCATTTGTCTTCAGCAAGCGTCAACCACAATGGGAACTCATTAAGACAATTAGGTACCAAACTCTTCAACATGGATCTGTTTCCATGATGTCAGTTCTATATGTTTATATATTTTTTTCCTTGATCTTTTGAAGATTTCAATAAATCTACACATACAAAAGCACTGAAAACCACATTTGCCACAAAATACCAAAGTTCTTAAATATTAGTGATTTGGAATTGCTGTGTATATTCCTAGCATGGACTAGCTCTTTTTTTTTTTTTTTTTTTTTAGGGATTTGGGAAATTATTTTCAGACTATTTTCTCCTTAGATGCTGTATGACTTAATCAACAGTAAATAGTTTCATGAGTAGTAAGAGAAGTGCTTATTTCAGGACCTCTGTTCCGTCTTTCACAAACTTAAAGTGCTAATGGAAACCTTATGAATTAATGCCTGTTCATTTCAGGGCTGCTCTTGCCCTTAGTGTATCTCTGGAAAGACATGCTCCAGAAAGTGTGCTTTCCTTTTTAAATGAATACGTAGATTCCTGTGAGGAAGGGAGAAGCAATGAACAAATCCTTTTCAATATTAACTCCGGAGTGTTGCTATTAATGAAGGATACGTGAAACAAATTAGTAGTTATTTGAAAAGCCAAACAAAATGATGGATTTTTAATATAGTTTAATAAATGTTTATTTAGTTTCTACAAGGTGCCACAGTTTTAGGCATAGTAGACAAAGAAATGAAAGTGGCAAACAAGGTCCATGTTCTCTACATATCTCATGTTCTGGATGTATGCGATATGGCTTATAGGGAGAGAGAAGGCAAAAGGTAGGAGAAAAGAGGAAATAAAATACATGTCATTAACAAGGAAACAAATTTTAAAACAATTTCAAATAGTGATAAGTGCTATGAAGACAATAGCTTAGGGTGAGCTGATAAAGATGAAATTGGTAGGGATCTTATATTAGGTGGAAACTGTGGTCTAGAAGTTTGCTCCTCTGCCCCCAGTAAATTTTTAGGTTGAAATTCTAACCCCCAACACAATGGTATTAGGAGGTGAAGGCTTTTGGGAAGTGATTTGGGCTCTGCCCTCATGAATGGGATTAGTGCCCATATGAAATAGGTCCGAGAGAGCTTGTTCACCCTTCTACCACATGAAGACACGGCTAGAAAGGTATGAACCAGGAAAAAGGTGGGCACCTTGATCTGAAACTTATCAGCCACCAGAACTATGACTAATAAGTTTCTATTGATTATAAGCTACCTAGTCCGTGGTACTTCATTATAGCAGACTGAGTTGACCAAGATAATGAGCACGGAAGAGGTAAAATAAGGAAGTGACATTTGGCCTGATTCCTAAATTATCAACTTACAAACAGCAAGACATATAAAAATTCAAGCAGTAAAGTAGCAAAGACAAAGTCCTCAAGGTGGAAACCAGCTTGGAGGATTCTAGAAAAACCAAGAAGGCCTGTATAAGAGAGGCATGGTGACTAAAATGGGGTTGTTGCAAGATAAAATTGTAAGAATTGGTAAGATCACGTAAGGAAGATAATTTAAGTTTGCGTAGTGTACATAAATAGTTTGGATTCTAGAAAGACTGATTTGAAGCCATGCTAAGGATTTCTGTATACCCTCATCATACGTTGGTGAAACCAAACTTTATTTTTATATTTATTGAAGAAGCAACGATTAAGGAACTCCTATGTGCCAGAGTCTGAAGTTGAGGGAGAAAGTAGAGAGGAAGAGACTTGGTGTTTATCCTCCAAGAATTTTTAGAGTGAGAGAAAAGAAAGTGCTAAATTCCCTAAATACACTACATTTATTCAGTATTACGGATATTCTAAGAACTGATATAACTTCCATTGTGTAAAATCTTTGTATATGATACATCATGTAATTTTAGCTTTGAAATATAGGTATTATTTGAGCGTGTTGAAATGGAAAGTTTAGGGTGCTAAAAGTAAAGACAGAAGGAAAAATGTAGGGCCTTTTATGGAATACAGGAAGTTTCATTTAACCATGTGTTGATAATACGGTCCATATAGGTGAGGTAGTGACGGAAAATGTATTCATTCACTCAGTGGATATTTACTGAGCAAGTACTATGGGAAGAGCCATCCTAGCTGCTGGTGAACTGTATTGAATGAGATTAAAATCTGTCTTCTTAATGGAGCAGTCCAGTAGGGGGAGACAGGTAATAAACAAATGAGCATAGAATACAAAGGGGAGATATTGTAGGTGGTTAAACTTTTACAAAGGGTAGTCAATAAAGGTCTCTCTAATAAGTAACATTAGAGCAGAGACCTGAAGGACATAACAGAGGGACTCATGTGAACGAACATCTGGGGAAAGGTCATCACAGCAGAGGAAACAGTAGGTGGGCATGCCCTAAAGTGGGAAAACACCTGAAATGTTCAATAAAAAGTGTAAAGAGAATGTTATGACCGGGTGCAGTGGCTCACGCCTGTAATCCCAGCACTTTGGGAGGCTGAAGTGGGCGGATCACCAGGTGAGGAAATCGAGGCCATCCTGGCTAACATGGTGAAACTCTATCTCTATTAAAAATACAAAAAAACTAGCCGGGCATGGTGGTGCGCATCTGTAGTCCCAGCTACTCGGGAGGCAGAGGTTGCAGTGAGCTGAGATTGTGCCACAACACTACAGCCTGGCAACAGAGCGAGACTCCATCTCAAAAAACAAAAACAAAACAAAACAAAAAACATGTAAAGAGACTTTGTAACTAAAATATTATGGTGTTGAGAAGAGTCCAATAAATTGCAGCCAGGACAAAAGCAGAAAGACCAAATAGTGGGCTACTGAAGTTTTCCAAGTATGAGGTAATGGTGACTTGGAGCTGGGAGTTTACAGAGGAAGTGATGAGAATGGTTAAAATCCTGGATGTCCTTTAAACAGATTGGATTTCATTATGTATCAAATAATGCACAAGGGAGGAATCAGATTGACACCAAGTATTTTAGCCAAAGTAACTGGAAGAATAGAGTTGCTATTCTTTGGGATGAGGTAGAACAAGTATTTGTTAGGCAAACTAGAGGTCAGTTTTAGGCATTGTCTTAGTCAGTTCGGGCACCTAAAATATGTTACCACGGATGGCTTAAACAACAAACATTTGTATTTCACAGTCCTACAAGCTGAGAAGTCCAAGATCAAGGAACTTTTGGTTTTGGTTTCTGGTTAGGCCACTCTTCCTGGTTTGTAGATGGCAATATTTTCATTGTGTTCTCACGTGGCTGAAAGCAGAGAAAAATGTAAATTTGTGTGATATTTTAATAAGGGCATTCATCCTATCATGACGGCCCCATTCTCATGAAGTAATCTAACCCTAATTACCTACAAAAGGCCCAGTCACCAAACACCATGAAATTGGCAGTGAGAATTTCAACATACAAATTTTGAAGGAACATCAACATTCAGTTCATAAAAGACACAGTAAGTTTGAGATGCCTATTTATAACTAAGTGGAGATTTTGAATAGGCAGCTGGATTATATGAGTGATATGTAAGGCTAGAGAGCTCAAGAAAAATAGCTGGCCTAAAAATAAAAATTGGAAAATCATCAGGAGATACATCCTATTTAATGCCTTGTCACTGGATGATATGAACAATGGGGAAACTCTATGTAGAGAAGGGAAGGCGGCCTAAAATTGAGCCCTGTGTCACTGCACAATTTAGAGGTCAGAGAGAAAGGATGAATCAGAAAAGCAGAAAAGGAATATCAGTAAAGAGTGAAGTAATAGGAGAGTCAAAAGAATTACAATCCCAAACACTAAGTGAAGCAAAGAGAAAGTGATCATCTATAACAAATACTCTTAAGTAATTTGAGAACTGAAAAGTGATCATTAAATTTAGCAGTGGAGAAGTAACTATTGACTTTGACCAGAGGAGTCTGAATAGACTGGTAAAAATTAAAAGCTCAGGAAAGTAGGGTCAAGAAAGAAAAGTTGGAGAAGAATTAGTGAAGATTAACTCCTTTGGGGTTGTACAGGTGGCAAAGAAATGGGAGAGTAGCTGGAAAAGAAGAAATGGACAATAAAAGGTTTGTCTGAGACAGGAGATAGGTTAACCTAATTGTAGGCTGTTGGCAATGTCTCAGTTGAGAGAAATTGATGAAATGAGACAAGGAGAATTGCAGAAGTGATGTTTTGAGTACAAAGGTTATGTATAAAAGTTGGTGTCTGAGGCATTAATGGTTTATTCATACTTACAAGATGGAAAGCAGAATGTATTTGTATTAACATTTACAGGTAACTAGATATGGTAATGGAAGCTTGTGGAAATTCTTTTCCATTTCCTTTTTCCTTCTCAGTGAAAGAGAAAGCAATTTTATTAGCTAAGAGTTAGACTGGGAAGGAAGTGATTGTGGTAGTTTGAGGAGAGGGAGGTTTTAACAGTCCTCTAAAGGAGAAAGGTAGAGAATGAAGCACTTTTCCCTAAATGGACCCAGGTTCAGAACAAAATATCTACTTGAGATTAGTAGGCATGCATTTTAAGGGGTATCGTTAAGTAATGTGTGTGTGTTTTTCTCCAACATGACTTTAGGTCAATATAGGAGGAGCCCTGAGTTTAATCAACTTCAGTTTTGTAAGATTAGTAGTATGAGAAGGCCAGTAGGATGCATGGATGGACTCTAAGCTTGGGAGGGACAAGATGGGACATAAATTTAGTGAGCAGGAGGCTGTGAAGCTGTTAAAGTTATTGATATTAATAAAGTCTAACTATCATCAAAGTCAGTCATCAAAGTAGGATGGAAAGCAATATCATTTAGATGAGGAAATAAAGAAATTAGGATAAAATAATTACATGCCAGCCTAAGAAATAAAGACCACAGACTTAATCTTAGTGTAGCCAAGATGCTCAAGAACTTTTCAGGAGGAAAGTGACATGATCACTATAAAAAAGATTAATAGAGAGGAGCATAGAGGATAAATAGAGTAAGTGGAGATTGAAAGTGGGAGAAAAATATTATCAGTTTGCTGCCATAACTCAGAGCAAAAGCAATGGAGGCAAAAACGGAGGAGGAGCATAGAGGTTGGGTTGTGCTCTGTTTTGAGTGTAAAGAAATATATAAATGGGATGCATCCCTCCGAGAATTTGGCTTTCACCAGCGGAGACAGGCATAAAAATAAACAATTTTGATCAAATATGAGAAATGCTATTGATATGGTTTGGAGTTGTGTACCCACTCAAATCTCATGTCAAATTATAATCCCCAGTGTTGAGGAGGCACCTGGCAGATGGTGATTTGATCATGGCGACAGATTTCCACCTTGCTGTTCTCGTGGTAGTGAGTGAGTTCTCACGAAATCTGGTTGTTTAAAAGTGTGTAACACCTCCCCCTTTGCTCTCTTCCTCCTTTTCTAGCCATGTAAGAAGTGCCTGCATCCCCTTTGCCTTCCACCATGATTGAAAGTTTCCTGAGGCCTCCCCAGTGATGCTTTCCATACAGCCTGTCGAACTGTGAGCAAATCAAACTTCTTTTCTTATAAATTACCCAGTTTCAGGTATTTCTTTACAGTAGCATGAGAACGAACTAATACAGCTATCCCACAGGTGTTCACAAAATTTTACAAAGACACACAGAGAGAATTAAATAATTCTGATGATTCTGCTACAAGCAAAGATGAGGGATGAAATAACTTAATTGATAACATATATATTTTAGCTGAAAGATGAGTATTAATTTTCCATATTGAGCAGGTACAGTTGGGAATGCTACGTAGAAAGAAGCATAAGCTTAAAGTCAAAGAGTCATAAATAACATGGCATGTCAAATATATAGTGATGTTTTGGATTACACTAAGCATGGGTGCTAAGGGGAATATGTTCAGATATAAGGTTATACTTATAAGTTGAAACCAGTTAAAAAAGGGCTCTACATACCAAGCTTTGGAATTTAGAGTCTTTTTCTGTAGATGAGAATTCACTGTGCTAATTGTGTAGTTTGAGAGGTTTTCTATGTATTTATGTGTGTGTGTTTCAGTGTAGTGAGCATGTGTACAAATATCTGTTTAAAAAAGTACATGATTCTTTTGTGTGAATAAATTTGTGCTTATTTGGTCACATTTTTATCTCCCACGAAATTAGTGACAGCATAAAGCTGGTTTGGAGCTCTAATAGTCTGCCACTGAACAGAGTAAAACTAGCCATTCTTTATAGTAATCCAACTGGAAACATTGACCTCATCACAATTATACTTTAACAAATGAAGATGATCAACACCTTCATTTGCTTCTATGTGCTAGAAGCAAGACCAGAGAGACAATATTATTTGGGGACAGTTTCTCTTTAAACCCACTTCCACATCTGTACAACATTGGGATTGGCAAACTTGATAAGTCTACAGTTCATTTCATGTCTAAAACTGTGAGGACTGTGTAAAGAAGGAAAAGGAAAAGCTATAACTAATATTTTGCTGTGAATACACACATATCCAAAACTAAAAGTGGCTATTCCTCTTTTTTCCAACTTAGGAATAAAAGGTAAAATCTCGTTTTTCAAAAGAGAAAGTGGCGAAAACACTAGTATGTTAACATCTATGAGGTAAACAATCATATTGAATGCTAGTACATATAAACGGATTTTTAAGGGCAGCGTGGAACATTGCTGGCTGGTCTAATTAGCATAATTTTGTTAACATTCAGTTCTTACTGAATATATTTCATTTGAATTCTGAGGAATAAGCCAAAACTTTAAAACAAAGCCAGCATGCTATTCCCCTGTTTATATGTTTATCTAATTTTTGTGACAAAATGTTGTGACAAAACCACAGCTTTCAGTGGGTGCATGGAGGTTTAAGTGGTTTCATCTCAAACTGGAACCAGATGTGAGAAGTCGTGAAGTTACCAAATGTCATATTACAAAACCAAAACAAAACCGCTGTTCGATGTCTTTGTCGTTGCAAAGCACCAAAATGATGTGTTTCAAGGATCAGCAAAGATCTGAATGAAATTTGTCTTCACTGGGAATGAGGATTTAATCCAAGACCAGTAAAGGATTAAATTGTCAAGGGATTTGGGTGAAATATGTGTAGATTTCAGAGGAAACTGTGTCAACTGTTGGCCAAACTCATGGAGCCTGATGATTCATCGTGTTGAAGTCTTTTCACTGTTCTACAAACACCATGCTCATATCCACTTTGACATTCTCCTTCGTTTATGTCCCGTAGTGAAACTACTCTTTTTTTTTCATCAGTTTCATTACTCCTTGTCATTGATGATCCAGCTCAAATTCAGTTGTCGTACAACACTTTGCATGCATACTACACTGCTTTCTGTCTATGATCTAATGATCAACTAATCCCCTTATTTTATTAACAGGCAAAATATGTTATTCTTTTTTGTAGATTATCTAATGATCATCTAATCTCCTCATTTTATAAATGGGCAAAATATGTGTCAAAGATTCAAAGACTTGGAAAAGTCACATAGCTTACTCAAGGTTTATGATTTCTTTAAATTCCTAAAACTTTATCTATAACACAATCTCTATCTTAACGACCTGTTTATAAACATCCAGTGTGTGAACAATGTAATCCTGTGTTGAACATTAGGGGCACTACCCATTAAAAATCCTAAAATGTGAGCAATAGTTCTCGAGTGCCACAATCTGTTCTCTACATTGGTACTTTTTTCATAGGCCCAGAAATATGGGAAGAAACAGCACTACTTCCCATGTCTTTTAAACTGGTACCAAGATCTGAGATGAGCACTTTGGCTTGACAGGTTCTCTACTATTGCTCTATAAACTATTTGTGTTATTATAGTGTTATAGTTCATTTTGCCTGCTTTAACAAAATTTATGACTGCCATAAATTGTGTGACTTATCAACAATTAAGACATATTTCTCACAGTTCTGGAGGCTGGGATGTCCAAGATCCAGAAACCAGCATGTTGGTGTCTGGTGAGGGCCCATTCCTCCTAAAGGATGTCCTCTTGCTGCATCTTTACATGGGGAAAGGGACTAGCTTGCTCTCTGGAGTCTCTTTCTTAAGAGCACAAATCCCATTCATGACGGTTCTGCCCTCGTGATCTAGTTGCCTGCCAAAGCCCTATCTTCTAATATTATCTCATTGAGAATTGGGTTTTATCATATGAGTTTGAAGAAGATACACACATTTAGACTATGACATGTGGTATTAAAAACCCTGAACTTTCTATTTGTCTCTTATCACCTATTCAACCCGGGAAGAATAACAAGATAAATTTTACTATCCCTTGGACATAAGATTTCAAAATAATGTCTAGTCGCTTGGAATCAAGTAGGGACATAGAAAACAAAATAATCTGGCAATCTAAAATGTCTTAGTAATGAATATATATACACACATACATAGATATTCATTGTTAAGAAACTAAGAAAATAATATATATACATTACATATATATTCTTACATACACATATATGTATATATCATGTATCACATAAACCTATAAACACTAAAACTCAAAAAAGCAAAATAATTTGCCTACAATCACCCTGCATATAACTAAAGTCAGAAACCCAGCTGTAAGACCAATGTTAGCATCACTGCCATTTGTTTTAGTTTCCCAGGCCAAGATTCTACGCACCATCTGATCAATCTCTTCTCTATAATGGTGATAAATTCCTTTTAAGGTAGTAATTTGTGAAGGATTCTGAAATAAGGGAAATTAGTTATTTTTTTCCTCTTGAAAACTTTAAGTGCCTCACAGGACATGGCATGAAATAAGAACACCTAAGTGACACCCAAATATGACTAAATGAGTCAGCCTTCTTACTCACATCCTGGAAGTCATATTGCAATATATTCAGGATATCATTCAGCTCAAACACTTATAAATAGCTCCTAAGTGACTGTTTGATTTCCTGACTTCCCCTAAGGATGATTGGCTTCAATATGTAATCCTTATATAAATTAGCAGATTTAAGTTAACACCGAGGTCAGCAATAGTCAAGGGTGTAAGAATTTAAGGGAATAGTACCACCAACATTGAGGAGAAGTCACATATGAGGCCTTCAAGATCAAAGATTACTACTTCACTAAATTCATTTCTCATCTCTCTTTTTTGCATTCTCTAAATTTATAATTTTCTTAGATACCATTACCATTAGTTATAGTCACTAGCATTCTCTAAATAAGAAATCAGATCTGGATCCTATGATTCAACAGTTCATAGGACAAACAGTAACATATACTGATTACCTAATATGAGCTATGTGCCATGCTCAGTTCTGAAAATATAAAAAATGGTAAAATGATTTTCTTTGAGAGGTTTGCATTATGGCAATTCTGCAACACTTAGAAAAGAATAAAATATGTAATTGTCTAAACATCTCTAATCAAATATCTCATGAGCATCTCAGATTTAAATGTCCTCTTCAAATATAATCCCCAGCACCATCAATCAAGTTTTCTAAAATACATCCTTTCATCAACAGATCCTGTTGATTTTTCCTCCACTGGTTTTAAATATGTAAAATACACACTATTGTTTATCTCTTCTGCTGTCACGCTAATCTAAGCCACTATTCTTTTTCACTGGGATTCCTACAATAATCTCTCTAGATCTTCTTCCTCTTCTACTGTTTCATCCTCCTCATCAATTTTCCATTACATTAGGGATATTTATTAAAGTTATAAGTGATCTATCTGTATCCATGAAGCCATCAATATTCTTTTCATTTCATTTAGGCTAAAAAAAAATTAAATCATGACCCTATTCTACAGCACCATGAATGCCAATCCTTATACTGTTCTTCCAATCCTATTTCCTTCCAAATTTCTTCTCACTTTTTACGTTCCAGACATTACAGATTTCTTTCTCCTCCTGTGGGGAAAAGAAAGAGAGATCAGCCTCTTACTGTGTCTATATAGAAAGAAGTAGACATAAGAGACTCCATTTTGTTCTGTATTTGAGATGCTGTTAATCTGTGACCCTACCCCCAACCTTGTCCTTGCAAGAGACATGTGCTGTGGTGACTCAAGGTTTAATGGATTTTGGGCTGTGCAGGATGTGTCTTTGTTAAACAAGTGCCTGAAGGCAGCTTGCTGGTTAAAAATCCTGCCCGTTCCTGGGCAATGGAACATCTCTGTGTGAGACCCCATTGTATGCTCTGTTTACTGAGATAGGAGAAAACCGCTTTACGGCATAAGATGGGACTTGCTGGCGGGACTTGCTGGCGCAATGCTGCTAAGAGGTTTGTGGAGATGTTTACATATACATATCAAGGCACAGCATTTTCCTTTGAACTTATTCATGTCACAGAGATCTTTGTCCATATGTCTTACTGCTAATTTTCTCCCTTCGATGATACTATTGTCCTGCCACTCCCTTATCTTTAAGATGGTAAAGATAATTACCAATAAATACTAAGGGAACTCAGAGACCGGGGCCGGCGTGGGTCCTCTGTAAGCTGAGCGCCGGTCCCCTGGGCCCACTTTTTCTTTCTCTATACTTTGTCTCTATGTCTCATTTCTTTTCTCAAGTCTCTCGTTCCACCTAACGAGAAACACCCACAGGTGTGGAGGGGCAGACCACCCCTTCACCTCCTCATCTACTCAACTCTTTTTCTATCTTACAGTCTTTACATGTATTATGTCCTGTGCCTGGAAATCCCTTTCCTATTCTTTATTGCTGCTAATTTGTTCTCAACAATATATCTCAGCTCCATCTTACATTAAAAAGGAGGAGCTCAAGAAACAAAATACTTTCCTTTTCTCCACAGAAAAAAATACAAGCTGTTGTGTTTCTAAGGACCAAGGCCTTATTAATTCAGAATAAAGGCAAATCATTTTTAGGAAATGTTAACAGTTGAACCCTCTCTTGATGGCAGAAAATAGGCTAAAATCCCTCTCTTTTTTCTGTAATAAACTAAATGAGAAGGGGTGAACCTAGAGAAGACTTAAGGAAGGATATAGAGAAAGAGTACTGGATCTCAAATTTGGATACCTGGGTCCCATTTAAGGAGTGATTGAGAGATCAGCCAGTGACCTGTAAGCGCCAAGACAATGGACTGGAAGGAGTAACAACCCATTGTCTTGATGCCTGCAGGGCCACTGGCTGAGGACAGCACGCAGTTGCTCAGGCCTGTGCAAGTCTTGGGCAATAATTTCAGTGTAAGTGTCCGAGAATGTTTGACCAAGGCAAGATGAAATTGTAGTTACAACTCTGATGATTAAACTTAGTGTTTGACCTTAAGTACATCACTTTATCCTTACATAGCTCATTATTTAAACTGATAATCTCAAAGATTCTTTAACCGTCTAGAGCCTCTAAAAGCTTAAATTCCTGTCAAAACTTTTTTTCAGTCTATGGTGTCTTTGTTTATCATGTCGGGCAACATGATCTGGAAATTCCTTTGGAAAGAAGCCAGTAATTAGGCTACGTTAGGTTTGTTTTACCTTACCATCATTTTATCCCGTATTTGAGAAGCCAGAAAAGTACCTGTGTAGTATTCACTCTGTCCTGTTCCCATCAAGTGACTTCAAAATGATTGCACCAGACACAGGTTACAGATCATGCATATGTTTTCAAACAATAAAGATGTAATTTTAGAAACAGCTGAGAAGTTACCCTGTCCTTGTTCTTCAATTAGCTATAATGTTGCTGGGCTGGAGATCTACTTGCAACAGTCCCTCATGCCTAGTTTGTTTTGCTCTTCAGTTTATATGATAGGTCTCTGGATGCCAGGAGAACATGTCAACCCCAGAAAGTGATTTTATCAGGAAGCTCAATTTAATTGTTCTGTTTTCACTCAGGTAGTCATTATTTATACTAGTAAAAGATTTCTAAATTGACTTCCAATGTCAAGTGTACAAGAATGCCAGTGCTTTGGTGGCCTGAACAGTGAATAAAAGGGGTTAATAAGAATCCGGCGGATGCCACTGTTCATTGAGCTGACTGACTTGACAGCATGGCATATTTTTGAATGTCAGCTCAACTTGTAAAAATAACTTGGACTCTTAAACACTTAGGTCTGTATAATAATTTACAGACATCAGATTAGAATCCCATAGAGTGCTTTGGAAATTTATTTAGGTAGACTTTATTCCAGGAAAATCTCATCATGTAAGTTTGATAGCTAAAACAGTGTGTTAAATGTTCCAGGCAATTGCCTGCTAACTTGAAATCGTGTACACTCAATATAAAAGTGATGGCCACTAAATTTTCAAGGAAAAATATGGGAGTTTTTGTTTTCTTATTGAAGTCAGTGTATTTATAACCTAAGCTCATAGATCCAAAGAATTAAAAGCAAAATAGGATCAAACACAATCTGACTCACTCTATATTTTTCATATAAGAAAACTGAGGCTAGGAAGGGGAAAGTGGTTAATATGATTACACAGTCATTTACTGCAGACCTAAGAACAAAACACAACTTCCTTTACCCAGCGCGCTTTTAATTGCACCTCAGCTCACACCAAGTCTAACTATACATAAAAGTGTTTGTGTTACAGGATGTGAAGTTTCGACCTCTAGTTCTGGCATATCAAATACCAAAGTGAGACAAATTACTTTTTCACTCACATAAAGGTAAAACAAAGAAAGTTTTGATGGAAAACAATTCCCAAAATATGTATTGAATAATTAATAATCTCTTACTGGTTAAGGGTAAAAAGCAATTTATCACTGAAGTCCTAATAAAATTGGAATTTTTAAATGATGGACTTCAAGTAAAAAGGAAAATAACCTGAAAGGAAAGGAACTGAGTCATTCTCTAAGGATATTTAATCAAATCTAACCAGGCACCATTTTTAAAATGGTAACTATGTTAATATTTTAACGTTTAACATTTTAACATCTGTCAAAATAAAACAAGAAGTGATAGCAAAAAAACTTCAAAGAAAATGGCCTCCTTATTGAGTTTTTCAGTGTATTAGCTCATACTATCTTGCATTATAGTTTATAATTTTTTTAACTTTTATTTTAAGTTCAGGGGTACTTGTGCAGGTGTGTTACACAGGTAAACTTGTGTCATCGGGGTTTGTGGTACAGGTTATTTCCTCACCCAGGTATTATGCCTAGTACCTATCAGTTACTTTTCCTAACCCTCTTCCTCCTTCTACCAACTATGCTCCCATAGACCCCAGTGTGTGTTATCTCCTTTTTGTGTCCGTGTGTTCTCATCATTTAGCTCTCACTTATAAGTAAGAACATGTGGTATTTGGTTTCCTGTTTCTGCTTTAGTTTGCTAAGGATCATGGCATCTAGCTCCCTCATGTCCCTGCAGAGGAGATGATCCCATTCGTTTCTATGGCTACATAGTATTCCACGGTGTATATGCACCATATTTTCTTTATCCAGTCTATCATTGATGGGCATTTAGGTTAATTCCTTGTCTTTGTTACTGTGAATAGTGATGCAATGAACATACACGTGCACGTGTCTTTATAACAGAATGATTTATATTCCTCTGGGTGTATACCCAGTAATAGGATTGCTGGGTCAAATGGTGTTTTTGTCTCTAGGTCTTTGAGGAATTGCCGCATTGTCTTTCACAATGGTTGAATAAATGTACGCTGCCATTCAACAGTGTGGAGCATTCCCTTTTCTCCACAACCTCACCAGCATCTGTTATTTTTTGACTTTTAATAACAGCCACTCTGACTGGTGTGAGCTGGTATTTCATTGTGGTTTTGATTTGCATTTCTCTAATGATCTCTGAGGCTGAGTTTTTTAATTAGATCCCATTTGTCAATTTTCACTTTCATTGCAATTGCTTTTGATGTCTTCTTCATGAAATCTTTGCCCATGCCTATTTCCTGAATGGTATTGCCTAGGTTGTCTTCCAGGGTTTTTACAGTTTTTGTGTTTATGTTTAAGTCTTTAATCCATGTTGAGTTAATTTTTGTATATGATGTAAGGAAGGGGCCAGTTTTAATCTTCTGCCTATGGCTAAATTCTGCCAGCAACATTTGTTGAATAGGGAATCCTTTCCCCATTGATTGTTTTTGCCAGGTTTGTTAAAGATCGGAAAGCTGTAAGTGTGCAGTCTAATTTCTGGGTTCTCTGTTCTTTTCCATTGATCTATGTGTCTGTTTTTGTACCCGGACCATGCTTTTTGGTTGCATTAGCCCTGTAGTATAGTTTGAAGGAGGGTAGCATGATGCCTCCAGCTTTGTTTGTTTCGTTTTGTTTTTTTGCAGAGGATTGTCATGGCTATTAAGACTCTTTTTTTGGTTCCATATGATTTTTAAAATCATTTTTTCTAGTTTTGTGAAATGTTTAATAAGAATAACATTGGGACCTGGAGCCGTGGCTCCTGTCATCCCAGCTCTTTGGGAGGCTGAGGCGGGTGGATCACCTGAAGTCAGAAGTTCGAGACCAGCCTGGCCAACATGGTGAAACCCCGTCTCTACTAAAAATACAAAAATTAGCTGGGTGTGGGGGCAGGCACCTATTGCACCAGCTACTTGGAAGGCTGAGGCAGGAGAATCGCTTGAACCCAGGTTGCAGTGAACCAAGACCGGGCCGTTGCACTCCAGCCTGGGTGACAGGAGCAGCGAAACTCAATCTCAAAGAAAAAAAAAAAACCAGAATACTATAAATTGCTTTGGGTCGTACGGCCATTTTCACAATATTGATTCTTTCCATGCATGAATATAGAATGCTTTTCCATTTGTTTGTATCATCTTTGATTTCTTTAAGCAATGTTTTGTAAACCTTCATAAAGAGATTTTTCACCTCCCTAGTTAGTTGTATGTCTAGGTATTTTATTCTTTTTTGGCAATTGTTAGTAGGAATTCATTCCTGATTTGGCTGTCAGCTTGATTGTTGGTGGTGTATAAGAATGCTAGTGGGCAACAGAGTAAGACTCCATCTCAAAAAAAAAAAAAAAAAAAAGGAATGCTAGTGATTTTTGCACATTGGTTTTGTAATCTGAGACTTTGCTGAAGTTGTGTATCAGCTTAAGATTTGAGGCTGGGACTATTGGCTTTTTGTGTTTTGTTTTATTTGTTTTGTTTTGTTTTTGAGACAGGGTCTCACACTGTCGCCCATGCTGGAGTGCAGTGGCACAATCGCCGCTCACTGCAACCTCCGCCTTATTAGGGTTTTTTAAAAATAGAATCATTTCATCCGCAAACAGAGATAGTTACACTTTCTCTCTTCCTATTTGGATGCCCTTGATCTCTTTCTCTTTCCTGATTGTCCTGGCCAGGACTTCCAAAACTATATGGAATATGAGTGGCAAGAAAGGGCATCTTTGTCTTGTGCTGGTATTCAAGGGGAATGCTTTCAGCTTTTGTGCATGCAATATGATGTTGACTGTGGGTTTGTCATATATAGCTCTTATTATTTTAAGGTGTGTTTCTTCAGTACCTAGTTTACTGAGAGTTTTCATGATGAATGGATGTTGAATTTTATCAAAAGCCATTTCTGCATCTATTGACAAAATCATGTGATTTTTGCTTTTAGTTCTGTTTATGTGATGAATCAGAACTTTTGCTTTTAGTTCTGTTTGTGTGTTTATTGATATGTGTACATTGAACCAATTGCATCCCAGGGATAAAATCTCCTTGTTCATGGTGAAGAAGATTTTTGATGCACTGCTGCATTCAGTTTGCTAGTATGTGATTGAGAGCTCTACATCAATGTTCACTAAGGATACTGGCCTGAAGTGTTTCTTGGTTTGTTTTTGTTGTTGTTGTATCTCTACCAGGCTGATGCTGGCCTCATAGAATGAGTTAGGAAGAAGTCTCTCCTCCTCAATTTTTTGGAATAGTTTCAGTATGAATGGTACCAGCTCTTCTGTCTACATATGGTACAATTTTGCTATGAATCCATCTGGTCCTGGGCTTTTTTTGTTTAATAGACTGTCTATTACTGCCTCAGGTCTGTTCGGGGATTCAATTTCTTCCTGGTTCACTCTTGGGAGGGAGTATGTGTCCAGGAATTCATCTATTTCTTTGAGAGTTTCTTGTATATGTGCATAGAGGTATTCATTGTGTTGTCTGATGGTTGTTTGTGTTTCTGTGGGGTCAGTGGTAATGTTCCTCTTGTTTCTGATTGTGTTTATTTGAATTTTCTCTCTTTTCTTCTTTATCAGTTTAGCTGGTGGTCTATTTTTTCAAAAATTCAGCTCCTGAATTTGTTGATCTTTTGAATGGTTTTTCATGTCTTACTATCCTTCAGTTCAGCTTTGATTTTGGTTATTTCTGTCTTCCAGCTTTACGGTTTGTTTTCTCTTGGTTCCCTAGTTCTTTTAGTTGTGATGTTAGGTTAACTTCAGATCTTTCTAGCTTTTTGATGTAGGCATTTAGTGCTATAAATTTCCCTTTTAACACTGCCTTGGCTATGTCCCAGGGATTCTGGCATGTTGTATCTTTGTTCTCATTAGTTTCAAAGAACTTCTTGATTTCTATCTTAATTTCATTATTTACCCAAATGTCATTTGGGAGCAGGTTATTCAATTTCCATTTAATTGTATGGTTTTGAGTGAATTTCTTAGTCTTGATTTTTAATTTGATGGCATTGGGGTCCAAGAGATTGATGGTTATAATTTCAGTTATTTTGCATTTGCTGAGGAGTATTTTACTTTTGGTTATGTGATACATTTTAGAGTATTTCTCATGAGGTAATGAGAAGAATGTACACTTTGTTGTTTTTGGGTGGAGAGTTCTATAGATAGCTATCAGGTCTATTTGATCCAGTGCTGAGTTGAGGTCTGAATATCTTTGCTAATTTTCTGTCTCACTAATCTGTCTAATATTGCCAGTGGGGTTTTGAAGTCTCCCACTATTATGTGTAGAAGTCTAAATCTCTTTGAAGGTCTCCGAGAACTTGCTTTATGAATCTGGGTGCTCTTATATTGGGTGCAAATATATTTAGGATAGTTAGCTTATCTCATTGAATTGAACTCTTTACCATTATGTAATGCCCTTCTTTGCATTTTTTAATCTTTGTTGGTTTGAAGTCTATTTTGTCTGCAACTAGGGTTGCAACCCCTACTTTTTTTCGTTTTCCATTTATGTGGTAGAATTTTCTCCATCCTTTTATTTTGAGCCTGTGTGTTTCACTGCATGTGAAATGGGTTTCTTGAGGGTAACATACCAATGGATCTTGGGTCTTTATCCAGCTTGGGTCTTTATCCAGTCTGTGTATTTTAATTGGGGCTTTTATCCCATTTACATTTAAGGAACTTCCCCAACCTAGATAGAGAGCCCAACATTCAAATTCAGGAAATACAGAGAACCCCAGTAAGGTACTTCACAAGATTACCCCCAAGGCATATAATCATCAGATTCTAAAAAAAAATCCAAACCCAAATAATTTTATGATCAATTATACTAAACGTTCCTTAAACACACTGTTATAAAAAAACAATAAAAAGAGAAATAGCTATGTAATTCATTTTATTAAACCATATGATCTGAAGCCCAAAGCAGAATAAGGGGGATCATTCAATAGACACACAAAAAAGTATTTTACAAGTGAGAAAATTGAGACATACAAAGATGAAGCCGCCCACTCAATGTCACACAATTAAGTAGAGGATCTGGGTGGTAATACTTGTTAATTACAAAGGAGTCTTGTAATTGGCATTTATAGTTATGGTTTATGAAATTAGCATAATTATATTTTAATTTTTGATATTTCAGAGTTCTAGATATAAATTTTTCCAAAGCATAATAATCTATTTGTAGAACAATAAACTAAAAATGAGCCTGGAGGACTATCAGGTTCAGTTCTGTTATTTGACAAAGGAGGGAATCAAGACAGAGGGCCCTGCATTGGTGACTGAGTCATGTATTCTTATTCCGTTTGTGCTCATTAGAATAAATATTAAGTACTATGTTTAGAAAAAAAGCATGTAAAGCTAGAAATACACTAGAACTTTCTTAATTTAGCCAAAAATTTTTTAGGAAACCTCAGGATTTATTTTAAAATGTTTACTTGGATATATTTTCTTTTTAATTTAATTTAATTTAATTTTTTTTTTTTGAGTCCATGTCTCACTGCGTTTCTGAGGCTGGAGTGCAGTGGCATGATCTTGGCTCACTGCTCACTGCAGTCTCTGCCTCCTGGGTTCAAGAGATTCTCCTGCCTCAGCCTCCCTAGTAGCTGGGATTACAGGCACGTGCCACCACGCCTGGCTAATTTTCATATTTTAGTAGGGACAGGGTTTCACCATGTTTGCCAGACTGCCCTTGAACTCCTGACCTCAGGTGATCTGCCCATCGTGGCTGCCCAAAATGCTGAGATTACAGGTGAGAGCCACCGTGCCCAGCGTATATTTTCTTTAAGGTCAGGAATAAGATAAAAAGGCCTAGTTAACACAGGAGTATAACAGGCGAAGAAATTAATAGGTGGTATAAAGATACCAAGGGAAGAGACACAACTGGCATTATCTGCAGACAATAGAACTGACTACATTGAAATTGCAATAGATCAAAAAAATAGAATTATGGAATTTATCTGGGATTCTAAATTCAAGATGAATTTACAAAATGCAAAGCATTTTTAGTTTTTAAAAAAATTTACATTAGTAATATCCTGCTACAGTATATATCTTAGATACCATTTGTGACAGAAAAAAAATGGGAATTTACTTGACAAAAATTTACCTTGCACTAGTAATTTATAAAGAAAAAATAATAATATATAAGATTATGAAGAATATAAAACATGAACTAATAAAGAAATTCATTTCATGTTTATGGATGGATTAACATTATGAACATGCCAATGCTCCCCCAAATTAATCTATAAATTCAAATCAAATTTGAGTCAAAATCCACCAGGTTTTTTTTCTGGAACCCAGTAAAATTATTTAAAATTTTACCTTGAAGTATAAAAATACACAATGGTTAATTTGTAGAAAGAACAAATATTCATCCTTCCCAATAGTGGGATATATCAAAAAGCACAGGAGTTTTAAAAATACTGTGAGACTAGTTCAATAACTAGACCAATAAAACCTGAGTGAGAACTTAGACAAACATTTATGCACATATGAAATGAAGTGGAGTAGAATGCTGGGGTTAAGAGCATAGATAACAGAGATAGACTGCTTATATCCCAAAACGTGGTTCTAGTACTTATTTATGTGACCTTGGCCTAGTGCTCACCATTCTGTGCCTCAGTTTTCTGTTCTCTAAAATAAGAATTAAAAACAGTTTCTTCTTTATTTGGTTGTTGTAAGAACCAGTTGAGTACAGCACTCAGAACAATAGTCAGCATAGGGTAGGTTCTCCATAAGTATTAGTTATTATGAACATCTATCAGAGACCTGTGTTGAGAGGCTGTGTCTCAAAGGATGTTAAATTCCATCAAATGTTTTTTTTTAATCTATTGAGATAATAATATGCTTGTTATACTTCATTTTGTTAATGTGCTATATCACATTGATTAATTTGTGTTTGTTGAACCATCCTTGTATCTCAGGGATAAACACTTCTTGATTATGGCACGTGAACCTTTTAGTGTGATGTTTAATTTCATTTGATAGTATTCTGTTGAGGATTTTTGCATCTATGTTTATCAAAGATATTAGCCTATAATTTTCCTTTCTTGTGCTGCCCTTGTCTAGTTTTGGTATCAGGATAATGATGGCCTTGTAAAATGAGTTTAGAAATATTTTCTATGCTTTAATATTTTGGAAGAGCTTGAGAAGAACTGGTACTATGTCTTCTTAAACTGTTTGGTAGACTTTACCAGTGAAGTAATCTGGTCCCGGACTTTTATTTATTCAGAGATTCTTGATTAAATATTCTTCCTTATTATTGGTCTGTTCAGATTTTTTATTTCTTTATGATTCAGTTTTAGTAGGTTGTATTTTTCTAGGAATGTGTCTTTATTTTCTATGTTATGCAATTTGTTGGCATTTAATTGTTAATAGTATTCTCTTACTATTTTTTTCCAGTAATATCATTTGTAACATCTTCTCTCTCTCTCCCTTTTTCTTTTCACTTTTTTTTATTTTGTTTTATTTTTTGGAGAAGGAATCTTGATCTGTGGGCCAGTCTGGAGTGCAGTAGTGTGATCAGGGCTCACTGCAACCACCACCTCCCAGGTTCAAGCAACTCTCCTGCCTCAGTCTCTTGAGGAGCCCTTTTTCTTAATCTAGCTAAAAGTTAGTAAATTTTGTTTACCTTTCCAAAGATAAACTCTTAATTTGGTTTATTGTTTTTATTGGTCTCTGGTCTTTATTACGTTTATTTCAGCCATAATATTTGTTTCTTTTTTTCCTCTACTAACCTTGGACATGGTTCCTTAAAAGTTATGAGTTAGTTTGTTTATTATTTATTTATTTATTTATTTATTTTGAGAAGGAGTCTTGCTCTTGTTGCGCAGACTGGAGTGCAATGGTGCAATCTCGGCTCACTGCAACCTCCATCTCCTAGGTTCAAGCAATTCTCCTGCCTCAGCCTCCCAAGTACCTGGGTTTACAGACATGGGCCACCACACCTGGCTAATTTTTGTATTTTTAGTATAGACAAGGTTTCCCCATGTTGGCCAGGCTGTTCTCAAACTTCTGACCTCAGATGATCCACTCTTCTCAGCCTCCTAGAGTTCTGGCAATACAAGCGTGAGCCACTGCACTCGGCCATTAGAGTTTTTTTCTTAATATATGGTAAGTATTTACCAGTATAAAATTCCTTGTCGAACTGTTTTGCTGCAGGCCCTAAGTTTGGTATATTGTGATTCTATTTTCATTTTTCTTAAGGTATTTTTAAATTTCCCTTTTGATTTCTTCTTTGATCCATTAGTTCAGGAGTATGTTGTTTACTTTCCACATATTTGTGAATTTTTAAGTTTTCCTCCTATTATTGATTTCTAGCTTCCTACCATTGTGGTTGAAAAATATAAGCTTGATATGATTTCAGTCTTCTTAAATTTGCTAAGACTTGTTTTGTGGTTTAACATATGAACTATCCTGGAGAATATTCTGTGCACACTAGAGAAGATGTGTATTGTTCTGCTGCTGTATAGAATGTTCTGTATACGTCTGACAGGGTCATTTGGTTTAAAGTGTAGTTCAAGTCCATTGTTTCTTTTTTTATTTTCCATCTAGATAATCTGTCCTTTGTTAAAAATAGGATATTTACTTTCCCTACATTGCTGTATTGCTGTTTATTTTTCCCTTCAGTAATGTTAGTATTTGATTTTTATAGTTGGGTATTCTGATGTTGAGTTCATACATGTATTTATAATTCCATATCCTACTGAGGAAATGCCTACTTTATTATTATGTAATGACTTTCTTTGTCTCTCATTATAGTTTTTTATTTAAAGTTTATTTTGTCTCGTATAATATATCCACCCCTTCTCTATTTACATTTACATGGAATCTCTTTTTTCTTCACTTCACTTTCATGCTGTGTGTGTCCTTAAAGCTGAAGTGAGTTTCCTGTAGTCGGCGTATAGTTGGGCCTTGTTTTCTTTTATTCGTTCAGTTACTCCACGTCACTTTCTGAGAGAATTTAATTAAAGTAATCATAAATAGGCAAGAACTTACTACCGTTATTTTGTTAATTTTGTTCTGGCTGTTTTTTAGTTCCTTTGTTTCTTTCTCCCTCTCTTGCTGACATCTTTTTTTATTTCGTGATTGTCTCTAATGGTATGCTTTGTTGCCATTTTGTTTATGTTTTTGTATCTACTATAGATTTTTGCCTTTTTGAATCTACTATAGATTTTTGTATCTACTATAGATTTTTGCATTTGTATCTACTATAGATTTTTTCATGGTAAAATCTACTATAGATTTATAGTAGGAACTAAAAAACAACCAGAACAAAATTAACAAAATGACGGTAGTCAGTTCTGGCTTATTTGTGATTACTTTAATTAAATTCTCTCAGAAAGTGACGTGGAGTAACTGAATGAATAAAAAGAAACAAGGCCTAACTATATGCCGAGTACAGGAAACTCACTTCAGTTTTAAGGACACACATAGTATGAAAGTGAAATGAAGCAAAAAGAGATTCCATGTAAATGGAAATAGAGAAGGGGTGGCTATATTATATGAGACAAAATAAACTATAGATTTATAGTAGATTTTATCACAAGGCTAACATAAAACATCTTATAGCTGTAACAGTCTATTTGAAGCTTTTAACAACTTAATTTTGATTGCATGCAAAATTCTACACTTTTACACCCATCTCCACATTTTGTTTCTGATGTCACAATTTATATCTTTTATACTGTGTATCTATTAACAAGCTATTATAAAATACTTTGTATTTTAACTTTTATAGCAGAGTTAAAAGGGATTTACATACCACCATTACAGTATTAGAGTATTCTGAATCTGGAAATATTAGAGTATTCTGAATTTGGAAATATTTAGATTTACTTTTACCAGTGAGTTTTATACTTTGATATGCTGTAATGATACACATTCCTCTTTTTGGCATGAAGAACTCCTTTGAGCATTTTTCGAATGGCAGGCCTAGTGGTGATAAACTCTCTCAGCTTTTTTGTTTTGTTTTTTTGGGGGGTCTAGAAAACTATATCTTCTTCATTTCTGAAAAACAGATTTGCTGCTTAAAATATTTTTGGTTGTTTGTATGTTCTTTCAGCACTTTGAATATAGCATCACTCTCTCCTGGCCTGTTAAGTTCTTCCTGAGAAATCTTCAGATAGTCTCATTATGTTTCCCTTGTGTGTGATGAGTTTTTTTTCTCTTACTGTTCTACATTTCTTTGTCTTTGATTTTTGACAGTTTTCTTATGATATTTTTTGATAAATTAATCTTTGGATTGATCTTGTGTGGAAACTTTGGAACTTCGTGTCCTTGAATGTCTGTAGTTTTTCTCTTATTTAGAAAGTTTTCAGCCATTTTTTAAAAATACGATTTTTTCCCTTTCTCTCTCTTTTCTCCAGATTCTTTCTTCCTCTTAATAAAGTCTGCTTTTGATCATCTCTATTGCATTTTTATTCTATTCATTGTGTTCTTCAGGTCCAAAATTTCTGGGTTCTTTAAATGATGAACTTCTCATTTGTACATGTATTGTTTTCCTGATGTTACTGAATTGTCTACCTGTGTTTTCTTGTAGCTAGCTCACTGACCTTCTTTAAAGCAATTATTTTGAATTGTCAGGTACTTCATAGATCATCATTACTTCAAGCTCAGTTACTGAAAAATTATTGCATTTGTCTAGTAGTGTCATGTTTCCTTGATGTTTTATGTTCCTTGTAGATTTTGGATATTTTTGCGTTTGAAGAAGTCATCTCCTCTAGTTTTTAATCACTGGTTTTGGGAGAAAAACACCTCCACAGTCAACCTTCCTAAGAATTCGGGGGTTCCCTAAGACCTTTCCTATAAATGTATTCCCTACACAACTCTTCTTCCCTCTTGGAGTTGGAGGTGGGGGCAATTCTTATGATTATATGACTTCTCTTGATCCTGACAAGTCATTCTGGGTGCTGACAGCCATCTATTTGTTTTTCCTAGAGTGGCCTCCTAAGATGTCCAAGTTTGTGTGTCTTCTAACAGTTCTGCAGAGTTGAGCCAGGTGTCTGCCCATGTCTATGAGCCATCTGCAGAGGCTTACACTAACATTTTAGGGGAGCTTACATAGGAAGCTTGCCACAGTGTAGGATGGGTATGACACATGAAGCATTAGGGTGTTCATGGGCCATTTGAGTCATTCTACAGGTGAAGAATTCCAGGTGGATCATCCCAAAAGGCTTTTTGGTGTCTGAAGTAGTTGGTAGAATCCAATATCCATTTTTGGGTTCTGAGCTCTCATTTTTGTAATTGCCAATCTCTCTTCCCTGAACCCAGTCTCTCCTCACCACTCCACTGTGCCAGTCATCTCAGTGTTCTGCATAGGGTGAGAAAAAATGGGCCTTTTGTGCATCACTCAACATATCTGTGGAAGCTAAGTGCTTTTTCACTATTCTGTCACTTTCCCATATGGGTGAAATCATGGGCTGAAAAGTCTTTTATTTGTATTGCATTGTGCTGCTTTGGGAAGGGGTTGATGCAAATGAAGTGAAACTTTTTCTTACTCTTTTTCAATATGTCTCTTCTTGGACTTTTTGTTCCAACTATGTGCTGAACTTTTCTGCTGGATTCCTGGACGCTTTCAAAGGTATTCTCATCTGTAGATGGTTGTCAAAATTTATGCTTCTGTTGGAGATTGCAGTAGAAAATTTTTATTCTGCCACTTTGCTTTTGTCACTCAAATAATTATGGTTAGTGAAGAAGATATAAAGTGATATATCTTTATGATAAATAACTACCACTCATTAAGAATTAAGATGATGAAGGCAAGCATAGAATGTAGGAAGGCATATGTTTACACATCCTCATTCTTTCGAATGGAGAGATAACAAATTTCAAAGCTTATAAATTAGGAAATAGTTTTAGAAATGCAATCAGAATACAGCTATCTAAATTATTTAAAAAAAAAAAAAAAGAAACATGAAAACCAAAGCATGCTAAAGAAAACAAACATAATCTATAAAGGAGATCAAAAGAAGCCCTGAAAACAAAGTCAAATATAAAATTATTAGTTATAAATATAGAAAATGTGCTGAATTTCCAAAGCCCATCATTGGTACTTTAATATACTTTCTAGCTCGCATTTTCTGTCTGTGAAATACTATTGTTTCCTACTCGCAAGAGCTGGTTTAATATTTGATTCACCTTTGTGTCCAGTTCCATGTATACAGTAGGTGTTACAAAATTTAAAAATGCTCAATTTATAATGAATATATTAGAGAACTTACAAAAAGATCATGGAAATGTAATTAATAGACAAAAATTTTAAAAATTAAACTTTACTTCTCAACATAAACTTCATCTAAGTCAACACACTTTTGTAAGTGATCATCCCAGCCATTTAGTTCACCCCTAAAGAACTGAGGGTCCTGGGAATGTAACCATGTCAATACAGTCTATTTTACATTATTAACATAATTTACATAATTATAAATGGGTGCCCTCTAAAGACTTTTTTAAAGATTTTTAAGATTAGGAAACAAAAAGAAGTCAGAAGGAGCTGAATCAGGCCAATGAGAATTGTGTAAGCTGAACCAATGGAGATGTCTATGGTGTTGGCTATTGTTTGTGCTGTTAATCATCAATCCTCTTTAATCAGAACATGAAGAGGATTAATTTTTTCTTGCAAATCGATGTGGATGATCTGCTGTTGTGAGCTTCATCTTCAACATCATCTCATCCCTTCTTAAAATGAATTATCTGAGTGTTAACTGCTGATTTCTTTGGGACATTGTCCCCATAAACCTTTTGTAGAGAACTAATGATTTCACCATTCCTCTACTCAAACTTCTCCATACCTTTGATGTTCATTCTTGCTTCAGTTTTAGCAGAATGTGTGTGGCTCTCTGTTAGGGGCTGTTTTTAAGCTGATGTCTTATCCTTAGTGCCTCGAATGAAATCCTGTCCAGACATATTAAAACACGTTAGTACAAGTTTATTTGAAGACACCTCATATATATTTAGAAGCCTAGGTAAAGGAAAGTGAAAAATTTTTAAATACCATTCAAAGTTGATTGATTCTACCTTTTATAACAACATGATTTTGAGGAGGTTTGAAGAACAGTTAAGAATAATGCATTAAGCTTTACCTGCTTTACCTGAGGAATTCAGTTTAGAGCCTCAGGAAAAAAAAAAAACAACACATGCAGACACACACAAAATGGCACACCCAAACGGGAAATTAGAGGAGGGTTTTCTAAAGCCTTTCTTTTGGCAATACTATGTTTCTGTGTAGGAAAACTGTAGCAAATTGCTCACTATCCTAGGACTACTAACAATGAAACACTGCTACCATCCTGAGTCTCCTGAGAGTGAAGTGAAGAAATAGTTTTCTAAAGAGAGAGAGAGAAGTCTACCTGACAGAAGCTGTGACCTTCCATCCAGAAAGCCAGCATGTAACAATCCTTGAGAAAGACTGAATAGGAGAACAAAACTCTGACTTCACTCCCCTCACATTCACCAAAGTCTTGCATTGGTTAAACAACTGAATGCTAGAAGACAAAGGAGCCAATTGATTCAGCTTACAAGGTGAGCCTCCCTGAGCAAAGTAGAAAAAGGTGGGTAGAGATTCTGGAAGGACAAACAGATTTCAGCACAAAGACTTTACTTCTTTTAACTGGGAGGATAAGGTGTATGTCAGTTTTTTCCATGGTATTCAGATAAAAAATGCATTGTATTAATAAATGGAATGTGTTGATTCTGAGCTTCTATTTGATCCCTAATTACAGCCTCTGCCTTCTTTATATCTAATATCTTTTCAAATAAAACTGAAAAATGACATTCTCCACTCTCAGATAAGGGATTCTCAGTCACAGATCTTATTTCGTTTTCCCTGAGTTAGAAAATTGGGTTTACAATCTAGTTTCTGGTCAATAAAAAATAAGTCATGAATACATGAGTTTTCTATTCTGCAGCAATTTTCTGACCATGCAATTCTCAGTGTAGCAAAGATGAATTTATTTCTCTGCAAAGCAGAGCCAAAGAAATACCTGAAGAGTGTCTTCTCTCTTGGCTTCTAGAGAAGCCAGTCCTTTGGTGCCAAATATTACATGACCCTTTTTACCACATCATTAATAAGGACAGATGTTTTGAATTGAGGATCACACCAAAGCCAAAATATGCTCTTGACCTTAAAAGACAGGATCAAACTCCACTGTACTATAATGCTTTTTTTTTCATCCAAAGACATTATTTTGGTGTGCATTATTTCTGTTACAAATCTGTCAAGCAAATTGAAATGCTTTCTTAGTCTCTCTTAGCTAGTTGAATTTGAGCTCTGTAGCACTAGTATCAACTGCTCTTAAGACAGTATAATGTAGATGATATTCTCATCAATGAATTGAACTTTAGGTCTCAGGTTAAAAGGAGGTAGAATGCCATGATATATTTTCATAACCTCTTATTTTTATAAAATGCACATAAAACATGCCAGATAATGGTTCTTCACAGTAAAGTTTGGGGTTTATAATATGTTTTTATAATCCAGTCTGTTTATTTTCCCACTTACACAATCATGATTTCAAACGTTCAGTTCTCTACTCCCATACCCACCTTCTTATTCTCAGAAGAGTTAAGAGATGCCTGAAGAGCTCCACTTAGATGTCACATTGGTACATAAATTTTTTTATTTCTTCTTTAAATATTCCTTTCCTCTGAGATTTTCTGCTTCATTAAACGGCATATCTATCATCCAGTTTCCAAAGCAGAAATCTGGGAGTTTATTGAATTACCACTATTTATTACACATCCCACCCCATTTGCAATTGCCATAGATTGGGCTCCCTAAGAAGCAAACTCTGAAGCACAAAGTAGTATACAGAAGTTTACTAGGAAGTACCCTTGGGATCAACAGCTGTGGAAGGGGGAAAATAAGGAGTATTGGGTAAAGGGAGAAGTTGAGTTGAGATGCAGTCTCAATGGAAGCCTCAGCTAATCCCACGGTTATTCCTGAAAAGACAGTTATAACTTCATGATGATTAGTCATTCAATATGTGCCACTCCAGGATGGTGTGCAATCTCAGGAAAGAGATTTTTCCAGTTAAAGGTGAGGCTTGTTAGCAGCAACATTCCCTGAAGTGTGAATTCCATTAATACGGCATCCGCTGCACCAATAAATCATCTTATCCTATTGTTTCATTTCTTAAATTGTCCTCAAGTCAATCCACTACTTTGTATCTCTACTTCTACTATCCTAGTTCAAGTCATTAACATCTTTCCCATAATGTCAACTTTATAAAGGGTATCACTGTATCCAGTATGTTTCTCTTGTAATTCATTTTCTGCCCAGGTGTATAATCTTTATAAATCACTTATTGAACTATCTCTCTCTGCTTAAAACTCCTATTGCTGTTATCGTAAAACATCAGTTCCTTATTATGACCAGTAACGCTCTAAAAATCTTTTCTCTGCATGCCTCTTCTTTAACATCCTGAAACCACTTCTCTCCCCTCAAGCTATCCTCTGGCAATAACTGCCTCCCGTGAGTCTCTAAATGTTGATTACATACATCACTTATCATTTATCTTTATGTCCTCTATCATCAAACTTTCCTACAAAAAAAGAAAAGAACTTTCCTGTTATAAAAATGTTTTACAATTTTCTACCACTATTAGTTTAATTTGTACAAATGACTTGCTAAATAGTCTCATAAAGACAGAATCAACATGGCCCAGCATATGGCACATGTTAATAAATGTTAATAAATTTGTTGAGTGAATGTATGAGTCTCATCTAAAGTAGTTGCCTAAGTTGATATAGGAGACTATGTCAACCTTTCTGAATCATTGGTAAGTGTAATGCAATAATATGTCCATCCTAATTTGATAATATAACTTTTTAAGCTTTTCATTTTTCTGCAGGAAAATTAAGCCAATTTATAATAATTGCTTATAACAGTGTGTCCTCAGGTAGACTTCTCTTTGTACATCAATATATTATCTACTGCACAAGGTTGACTGAATGGTATTTTTACATTGTAAAGACTTATAATTTTACATCTTCTTCAATAACCGTAATTAAAAGATCACACTGGAATAATATGCAAAAATACTGCTGTGAAGGAAAGTAGAAACAGTGAACTCATTTTGAGAGTGTATCAGTTTTCTACTATGCCCTGTGATACTTAAAGGCTTAAAACAATACAAATTCATCATTCTTTAGTTGGATAGGTCAGGAGTCAGATATCAATCACACTGAGCTAAAATTAAGGTATTTGGCATGGCTGTGTTTATTTCTTGAAGCTCTTGGGTGTTGCCTTGCCATTTCCAATTTCCACAGGCCTTGTACAGTCTTTGGCTCACAGGCCCTTCTTCTACCCTCAAAGCCAGCAACACCAAGTTAATTCATTCTTACATTGTATCTCTCTGACTAGGCACATCTGGGAAAAATTCTCTGTTTTTAACAGCTCACAATTAATTTAGACCCTCCCAGAGAATCCAGGACAATCTCTAATTATAGTCTGTGCCCCTAATCAAGTTTGCAAAATAGTTTTTGACATGTAAAATAAATATTTACAAGTTTCATAAGATTATGGTATCAGCATCTTTCAGTGGTCATTATTTTACCTAATACTACCTGAGGTGGTTCTTAGAAAGATAGTCTAGTAATATTAATTTATTAATATTTTAATGATCAAAGAATTTTTAATTTAGAGATTTTTTAGTCAAATATTTAAAGTAACATTTAAACAAGTAACATTTGAACAAATAAGTATATATAAATATATTTATTTTTATATACTATAAATAAATACATATATTTACAGTATATGTAAATTTTATGCTAACATATACTGTTGACTTCAAATTATAGGAGATCCTCGTTATCCAAAGTACTTAAAACTAATCCTTTTAAGGGGGAAACATACACTAGTAAATAATAAAAATCAAATTTAACTAATAATTTATCTTTTAAAAATATCTAAACTTCATTCGAATTTATTTCATTTCCAATTTAACGATGTGAACTATACTTGTAATTATATGGTAGTTCTTAGAATTAAAAAATGAAGCAGTATCATGCTTTTGTTTGTTTGTTTGTTTGTTTGTTTGTTTTTTAGGCAGAGTCGCACTCTGTCACCTAGGCTGGAGTGCAGTGGTGTGTGGTCTCAGCTCACTGAAACCTCTGCCTCCCAGATTCAAGCAATTCTCCTGCCTCAGTCTCCTGAGTAGCTGGGATTACAGACACGCGTCACCACACCCGGCTAATTTTTGTGTTTTTAGGAGAGAGGGGGTTTCACCATGTTGGCCAGGCTGGTCTTGAACTCCTGACCTCAAGTGATCTGCCTACCTCGGCCTCTCAAAGTGCTGGGATTACAA
>NW_012102299.1:3177568-3179043 GCF_000951045.1 Mandrillus leucophaeus | reverse complement strand
GTAGTACATATATAATATATGTAGAAAGAGAATTAAAATATATTACAACAATAAAAACAATAGCTAGAAATGTAGGAGTAAAAAGATTTAAAATGTTATAAATTCCTTGTATTTTACAAGCATAATGTAAAAACACCAACTAATATTACATTAATCAAGAATATTGTATTTCCAAAGTAATACAAAGAGATTAATTAAAAAAAAAACTTTTACTTACGAGGGGAGAAAATAGAACCAAATAAACATGTATCTACACAAAAGATTATGAATATGAGGAATAAGAAAAGAGAGAGGATGGATAAATAGAAATCAAAATAGAAACATGATACATTTAAATATAAATATATCAATAATTATATTACTTACAACTAGACTAATTAAAAGAAATATGTAACTGACTTTTAAAAATGATACGAGACTTACAAAGATGTCTAAACTATAAGAATACAATAAAGTTGAGGTTAAAGACTGGAAAAAGTGGTAGAATATGAACAATAACTGAAAAAAAGCTGTTAAGTCTACCAGTATTGAAGCAAACTTTAATATAAAACATTATTATCAGAAATAAAGACAGATACATCAAATGGTAAAACATTAATCCATCAGGCTTGTAGTGTATAAAGATATAAAAGACATATTTGTATATACCTGATGCCACTGTCTCAAAATGTATGAGAAAACAATAGATAAATCCATATAGAGGGATATCTCAATACAGCTTAATCATGTACTAATAGAAAAAGCAGAAAAAAAAACAGTAAGGGTAGAGAAAATTTGAACTATGACTAACAAACTTGATCCAATTGAAATATGTGTCACACTGTGCCCTACACCTGCGTAATGCACATTCTTTCAAGAAGCACATGGAATATTCATAGACAATGACTAACCAAAATAATTTAGTGTACATGTCTTGACACGTTCTACTAAAGTTGAAGAAATTAATACCTTATAACAAAGCAATTCCACTCAGTATGTAACAAAATATATTTATACATATATGCACCAAAAGATATGCAAAATTGTTCATAGCAGCAGTATTCACAGTGGCCAAGAACTGGGAAAATCCCAACTGTTCATCAACCAAAGAGTGAATATTTAACTGTCAGCATATTTATACAATGGAATACTACATGGTAATGAAAATAAATCACAGCTAAACATACCAACATATTAGAATATCACTCACCTAACACTAATCACAAGAACTCAGTCAGATTCATACTGTATGTTTCCGTGTTCAAGAAAGTTTTAAAAATAAAGGGTAACGAAGGCAAAAGTAAAGGGTAATATTACAGATTAATATATTGTTATGTTTGTTGAAAGGGAAGGGACAGTGAGGGGGCATGAAATAGATGTTGGCAGCATTCCGTCTCTGGAACTGAGTCATGATTACATAGGTGTTCTTTGTGAGAGTTGACCTCTGCAAATATGTTTTCTCTATGTCTTTCCCATATGTGGGCTATAAATTAGAT
>NW_012102299.1:3173543-3174808 GCF_000951045.1 Mandrillus leucophaeus | reverse complement strand
GAACTCCTGACCTCAAGTGATCTGCCTACCTCGGCCTCTCAAAGTGCTGGGATTACAAGCATGAACCACCAAAAAATTAAAAGTAATTTTTCAGCAAAATTGTACTATAGCATGATACAACATGCTGTACATTGACCCCTCAAAGTAGTATGAGAGAGAACACCATCTTGCTAATTAATATCCCATTTCTGATTAAGGCATATTAGTTAATTTAGATAAACATTTCTACTAAAAATAACTAGAGAAGCTAGAAGAGGTAGAGAGGTAGACGTGTAGATAGATAGATAGACAGATAGATCCATTGGAGAGTTTTTGGCAAGCTAACAAAATAATGAAAAATTGCCTGTTTGATGTAAGAAAAATAAAAATGAGGCTGTGGGCAGTGATCCTAATATTTGAAACACTTTGCCTATGGGGCTATCTGCCAAAAGCTACTAAGAGAAAGATAATCTGAGTCACACTTATGACAACCTTATAAGGCTGAACGGATAAAAATTAGAATTGAGGACTTGCTAACATGTCAGGTTACTGGTAAAGCTCTGCATATTTTTGGTTCAAATTTGGAAACAATATATCCCAGGAGAAAGTGTGAACTGGATGAATATAGACTGGTACTTTCAGGGACTACAGATCAACTTCAAATAATCTTCAAATCATCTCAAAAAGTTTTCAATAAACATAAGCCAAAACAGTCAGCAACACATAAAGACAAGACTACATGAAGGAAATGTAGCAGAAACAAAATAAAATAGAAGCTTATTCACAGGAGCTATAAGTATTAGAGTTGCCAGACCCGCTCTGTATAACAGAGAAAAAAATCTGTAACTGAAAAATATAAAAACTGAAATTGATAATTGAATGATAAGATTTAACATAAGCTTATGTCTGTAAGTTTAGACATAATGTCTGTAAGTTTAGAGATAGCTGAAGAAATAATCAATGATCTTGAAGATGAGTCAGAAGAAAACATACTAATTAGTCATGGAGGAAAAAGAATGGAAAAGACAAAATAATTGAGTAAAACATTTAAGATATAGTGAGACAGTCTTACATAAGTATAATTGGAATCTCGGTAAAAGAAAAAAGAGAGAAAGAAGGAGCACCAATATGTAAAGAGATACAGGATGAAAATTATCCAATGATGAAAGACAAAAACATTCAAGAAATCCTTTGAGATAAAAGCAAACTGTTTTGTATTTCGTATCTTTACTAATAATCCTGTAAATATGAGACAATAACAATATGTAAAAGAAGCTAAAAACACA
>NW_012102299.1:3159515-3172393 GCF_000951045.1 Mandrillus leucophaeus | reverse complement strand
TAGAGAAAATTTGAACTATGACTAACAAACTTGATCCAATTGAAATATGTGTCACACTGTGCCCTACACCTGCGTAATGCACATTCTTTCAAGAAGCACATGGAATATTCATAGACAATGACTAGCCAAAATAATTTAGTGTACATGTCTTGACACGTTCTACTAAAGTTGAAGAAATTAATACCTTATAACAAAGCAATTCCACTCAGTATGTAACAAAATATATTTATACATATATGCACCAAAAGATATGCAAAATTGTTCATAGCAGCAGTATTCACAGTGGCCAAGAACTGGGAAAATCCCAACTGTTCATCAACCAAAGAGTGAATATTTAACTGTCAGCATATTTATACAATGGAATGCTACATGGTAATGAAAATAAATCACAGCTAAACATACCAACATATTAGAATATCACTCACCTAACACTAATCACAAGAACTCAGTCAGATACATACTGTATGTTTCCGTGTTCAAGAAAGTTTTAAAAATAAAGGGTAACGAAGGCAAAAGTAAAGGGTAATATTACAGATTAATATATTGTTATGTTTGTTGAAAGGGAAGGGACAGTGAGGGGGCATGAAATAGATGTTGGCAGCATTCCGTCTCTGGAACTGAGTCATGATTACATAGGTGTTCTTTGTGAGAGTTGACCTCTGCAAATATGTTTTCTCTATGTCTTTCCCATATGTGGGCTATAAATTAGATTATATATGGGATGTATAATTATATATGTATACATATACACATACATATACAGATGTATGGGTATACATTGTGTGTATGGATGATCCTCAACATATGATGGAGTTACATCCCAGTAAAGTGATAAGTTGAAAATATTCTAAGTCAAAAATGCATTTAATACACTTAAACTACCAATAATCATATCTTGGCCTAGCCTACCTTAAATGTGCTCTTACATTAGCCTACAGTTAGGCAAAATCATCTAACACAAAGCCTACTTTATTATTCAAAGTATGGTTTCACTGAATATGTATTGCTTTCACACCATCGTACAGTTGAAAAATCAGTAAGTTGAACTATTGCAAGTCAAGGCTCATCTGTGTGTGTGTGGCGGGGGGAGTCAGAAATTAGAGTATGAAAAATGTATACAGATTAAGAATCTCTAATCCAAAAAATCCAAAATTCTAAATACTCCCAAATTCTACACTTTTTGAGCACCAAGATGAAGCTACAGTGGGTAACTCCACACTTGGCCTGGGCCTCATGTGACCAGTCACAGTCAAAATGCAAATTCACAAGACACCGTTCATTCTGTGTCTCCAAGGGAAACAAATTACCTTCAGACTATGTGTATAAGGTGTACATAAAACATACGTGAATTTTATGGTTAGATTTTGATCCCATCCCCAAGATACACAGATATTCCAAAATCCAAAAACTAATCTGAAGCACTTCTGGCCACAAACATTTCAGATAAGGGATACTTAACTTATATCTAGTCAGATATTGAAGTATGAAAAATTCTAACCTTATTTCTGTAGTTGAATGCAATGTACTATGAAGTCCCTCTGACGACTGATAACAGACAGCACTTGACCTTCACAAATAAAGGTATTTCATTCTCTTCTTTTTTAAAATAGTCTATTTTGGGTAGTTAGACTGGATGTAGCACCAGCTGTCCTTCTTTGGCTCGGATGCCTCCTCAACAGAGCATTCAGAGTCTCCTCTAAATTAACATTGAACAAAAATTTCAAGGATATAATACTGAACTAGTGTTAAAATAGTAAGCTTGATAACACACCTACATAACTGAGTCGTTCCTTTACGTCAACTATTCATATGTATCTGTTCCATTTCCCCAAATCTGCATTCTTTTCCTTAAAGGCAAGATTCATATCTAACTCTTAGTTTTTGTTGTTTCTACTCCCTAAAATAATATACTCCACAAACCGGGCATTCACTAAATTTTTGTGAATACTAATCATAGTCATATGGTATTAAGGCAAAATAAGTTGGTGTAAAAGTAATTGCAATTTTTGCCATTAGTGTTAAATGGCAAAACCATTACTTTTAAATGGCAAAACCCGCAATTACTTTTGTACTAACCTGATAATATCTTCATTTTGCAAGAAAAGAAAAGAAAATTAAATAAATTAAACTACTCATAGGCACACAGAGAGGAAATGAGAGTTAGTATTTAAATAAAGTGTGATTCCAAAACTAAGACTCTAACTTCCAAGCTCTGCACCTTCCCTAAATAAAAACATTATTTTAGATTAACCTGAAGGTTCATTAGACTTTTTGTGTGCACTTTTTGTGTAATTTCACTGCTCCCAGTGCCCAGGCCAAAATTGCTGGTGCCCATGCAGAAGATGGCATGATGCCCATGTGTTGACAGAGTTGTCCATAATTGCTAAAGCATGACATATTTCTCTTCTTTTATCTTGACCCATTTGCTGGACATTGTTGCCCACTTGGGCTACTGTGTTTACCACAATCATGAATTGCATATACACTGTACGCCATACGTCTTTAACAGAGACTTAAGACTCAGATCTTTCTTTCTTCTTTTTTTCCTCTCCTTAGGACCTAAGTACATGTCTGCAAAAGGAGAGCCAGATAAAATTCTCTCTTCCAATGAGATATGGACTCATTTTTTATACATCTCAACCTACTCTACTACTTGGAATTATTTCCCAGAAAGCTCTTTGTTGTCTCGTACACAGAAAATCCAGATAATTCTCCAATGTGGAGCCTCCAGGCATGTCCAAACATCTAAATCCTCTAGGGAGAATTAATGCCAAAGTCTGTGAGCCCCTAATATATGAAAATCAAGTTTGTGTTTCCACCAAAAAAAAAAAAGGAAATTTAACATTGCATCATGTGAGTTATTTTAGTCGCCTTACAAAAATCATTATTTATGTGTCTCTTTCTCTAACTGGTAGATTTCGGAAGAGTAGAATTTTCACTCTGAGTTTTTTAATCACTTTCTAAGCTCTTAACACAGTGCCTAGAACAAATAAGCATTTAGTTACCGTTTGTTCTTCAAATTTGCATTAAAAAGGAGTAACAAGTCAAAAGATGTAAAGGAAAATCGAATGCTGTGTTCATTAAGGCTAATTATTAAGGCTAATCATTGTGCTCTAGTGTATTCAAAATAACCAAGATAATTTTCCTGACTCTAATCTGCCTTTCATGTATTAACAAGTAAAAAGAGAATCCTAAAGATCACTCCCTGTAGTACGTGTGGAAATATTTCCTTAAACTATTATATTTGCAAGGTTTTCCACTTCTACGCTAAGATTTGGTAGCTGATGGAACACATAGGGCCAGTAATAGCCGTTGCTAATGGCAACATATCTTGAGGACAAACAGGAGGGAGATCCTGGGAAGCAGCATGGAGAAAATTGTAGAGTTACAGGGAGGATATCAAACTAAAAATAGAATAATTTAGAAATCACCATCTTTCTTTGAATGGATATCCTGGCAGTCAAAGTCCCCAAACAGAAGCTGCTTGAGCCAAAACTTCCTTTGAAACCACTTCTATTCCATGGAAACTAATTTTTAAAATGCTCAGTGGTTTGGGAACATGAAGAGTCAGTTTACAAATCATCCTCTACTTTGTGAAAAGAAAAAGAAAAAGAAATCATCAAGGACTCGGATTTTAAAACCATATAACGAAGTTAAACATTAAGTCATGTGACAAATTAGAGGGACACCAGAGTAATTTCAACACAGTTAAATCATCAGCCTTCAGTCCTCATAGTGATTATACTCTCAGCTTACATACATCTCTGCATTACTGTGGTGTCTTAATAACATCTGTTGAAAATCCTGACATGTTAGTAATGTGAGGAGAAGACATCCTTCAGTGTACCTATGCCAATAAGCAAATGTCTGTTCTAGTTACTGAGGTTTTAGTCTTTTGGACTATATATAGCTCACACTTCTCTAATCTCTGTACTTCAGAATGGAGTATATTTGATAGCTCAAAGAGAATAACCAAGCTGTGATTATTAACTCTACCTGGTTAACGAGTTGGTATAAAGGCCTGGGTCTATTATAAAATTTTCTAATAATAGACCTGAAGTGAGTGTGAGTTAAATCTGAACATGATAGGGGAACTGCATTATTTTCATCTTAAATATACTACATCCATCTTGTTACTTATTGAGATAGTATTTTTTAAATTTTTCTAACTTCAAGATTGAAAGATTATGTCCCCAATTATCTCATATTCTGCTTAAGTATAACACTTACTTCCAGAACATGCAATTTTATCCAGGAATGCCTTTGCACGTAGTGTTTACTCATCCCTTAATATTTTTACACACTCTTCAAGTCTTAATTCAAATACTCCTCCTTTATGAAACCTGTCCCCACTCTCCCAGATAGAGGCAGTTAGACTGCTTTCTTCATGTGCTTACGGAATTGACAGCAGCCTTTGTGCTTGATATAACATGCTTATTTTTCTACCTCTTGTCTCAGAATGCATTTCTTAGGAGTAAGAGTAACATGTCTTGCTCTTTTTAGGGCTCTAATGTTTAGCACACTTCTGGAACATAGCTGAGAAAAATAGTGATTCGTTAAATGAGGCAACCTGCCTTCTACATCTTACCTCCTATAATCCCTCACTCCAGGACCACATATGCATTTTAGTATGCATCAGACAGAGAGAACTTTCACTATTAAAAAATAAACTTTCACATTTTTAGTTGCAATAGTTTAGTTCAAAGATTTGTATCAGCCTGCATTGCTCATCTCCTGGATGAGATGGAAGATATTCATAGTATATAATGTGGAAGAGTTGTTCTCTGTTGTATTTTTAAAAACTCCTGAGAACTGTCTCAGTTGCCAGAACATCTACCAGAGTATCTTCATTTACGTCACAACCCAGTCCTATTTTAACTTTCAAATCTGGAGAAACTAAGCATTTGTTTCTCTTTGTGTTCGTGTGTCTGATACTTTCCAATGCACAAATTTTCTGAGAATAAGAGAATAATTTATTCAAACTTCAAGACAATCTCTGTACTTTATTGGATATGTGATATGAACCCGGTCACTTCACTTTGTCTCAAGCCCTCAAATAGAAAAGTATGATAATGATAATGACCACCTAAAAGCATAGCTATGTATAGAGTCCAACTGGATGTGGAACTGTGATGATAGTCACCACCTTATGCATTTACTTTTGCATTACATACAATATTAGTATTAATCATCCCTGTAGTCTTACAGACTATGTATTAGTATCTACCTTGTACAGAAAATTTACCCAAAGTCGTAGTTGTGTGTGTGTATTGGCACAGAGGATTAGGGAAACCATGACTAGTACAGTAATCTGGCCAATTAGTTGAAATGTGATGAGGGAACAACTGGAATGTGATAGGGAGATAGGACCACTCCGTTATTTGGATTTTTTTTTTTTTTTTTTTTTGAGATGGAGTCTTGCTCTGTCACCCAGGCTGGAGTGCCGTGGCTTGATCTCAGCTCACTGCAATGCAAGCTCTTCCTCCCGGGTTCACGCCATTCTCCTGCCTCAGCCTCCTGAGTAGCTGGGACTACAGGAGTCCGCCACCACACCCGGCTAATTTTTTGTATTTTTAGTAGAGACGGGGTTTCACCGTGTTAGCCAGGATGGTCTTGATCTCCTGACCTCGTGATTTGCCCGCCTTAGCCTCCCAAAGTGCTGGGATTACAGGTGTGAGCCACCATGCCCGGCCCCGTTATTTGGATTTTAATCAAGCGTAATACTAAGTTGTTAAAGGAATAAAACAGCAATCAACTTTTACAGGAGCTTCTATATTTAACAAAATAATTACAAAGCTAATTTTAGCAAATAACTAAAAAGGACTCACGAGATGGAACCTCAAAACAGGCCGTGTAATCCTGGTGAAGCTAAAACAAATCATTTGCTCAATGGAGGGAAAACTTACCATTGCCTTAATACAAGTCAGGTATCCAGCTTCACTGCTGAAATGAAAGTAAAGATGGTTTGATGCTGATGTTGCTATGAAGTATCAAATAATGTCATAGATGAATCCAAGTTCTCACATGGATTCCATAAATACTTCTCTCTCCAACCACCATTCCCTACATCCTCCACTCATCCTACTCCATCTTGGTAAAGGGGAATAATAATTTCGTTTTCTTTGTAAGGTAGAATATGCATGAGAGGCAATGCCAGTTAGGACATGTTTCATAGGGCTAAAATTGAGCTCACAGTAGGAATCTTTTATCTCGATAACTTGATAATAGAAAAACAAATGCCGGAATTAAAAAATTAAAATCCAATGGCAATTACATATTTAAAAAGTCAAATCAAGTAGTAAAGTGTCAGTGGGAGTCAGCAACAAAACCAACTAGTGATTTAAGAAAGCAGAAAAATTAAGAGTAAAATAATGTAGTGAACATAAAGAAAGTGACCTGGAATTTCCTGAAGCAGCATAAGGATGTCTCCAGAAGTGAAACCCAAGCCATATATGGATTATGTAGGTCAGGAACACTTGACAGATCCTGAGCAAAACAGAAAGAGCACTCAGCCCTTCCTACCAGAAAATACAAACAATATATGCCAGAAATGAAGCCACACATTTTTGAATTTCAATGTCCGTGTATTAGTTTAACTCTACCTATTCTGTCTTCAGAACAGAAGCAAATCTTTTCTTGTCGTAGATACAAACCTATCTGAAGAGAAACATTTGATAAATTAACATTTTCTCTCTAATATAGAAGAGAACGCTTTTGAGAAAGTGTAAGATAAATTTTGAAAGTGGCCTAATCAATGTGCTAACAAAAGAATTGTATGGCTTTTCCTGTTTAAAACTACTTTTATTGTTCTTTAACTTAAGCATGTAATTTTATATTTTATACCAGAATCAATGTTTTAAGTAGTATAAAAATACTGAATTAAAGAAATCAATTTTGGCTTGCTTTTATAAATGGATAAAGCTTTAATTGTTAAGACATTTGATATAGAAAGGCATTTCCAACAGACAGTTATTTCAGGATAGTCCAATGAGTTAGTAACTGCTGCACTTTAAATCCTCAATTGTGTAGAGAGCTATCTCCCTGGGATTTCGAATTCTTTGTATTAAAGCACTAGATACTGGGCCAAATTCTATGGCTTTACTCTTCCTCCTTAATCTGGCCAGCCTTGCTTCCAAAGAGAGATTTTTACACATATATGTGTCAGCATATTCTCTTCTGCATATTTTCTCTGAATTTTTCCAAATATTTCTTCATTCCAGCAGAAAGTTTCTTGAAAAAAATGAAGAATGAAAGAAAAACATAGGTGTGAAGTTCTAGGTAACTTCTTCTAATTAAAAAAGGGTGAATAGAAATTAATTACATTGAGAAGGCATGTGATATCTAATTAAAAATGGTTAGAAATGGTCAGAAATGTGGGCTTTTAAGACATCAAGCTTGAATCCACCTCAGCCACTTTCCAGCTGGGTGACCTCTATTAAATCACTGAAGTACTTTATGCCATGGTTACCTTGCTTTAAACTTACAGTTAATAGTAATACCCAGCTCGTAGAATTACTGCGAGGGTTAAAGAAGATAATGAACAGTGAAAGCTGAGTGTTGGCTCTGAGTAAGCGCTGAATAAACGTTCGTAACTACCATTATTGTTACTCGACTTCGTGTTTTGGTAATATGGAAGTAAACATATCATTCTGTATTTCAGTTTCTTTCACCTTAACCCAAATATTGCTCTCCAGTTCACAGGAATGAAGGCTCATGAAGTTGTTTAGATCAGATCATCATAACCAAATAAAAAAAGATACTTTTTTAATGAGACAAGGTTCAATAAACCATAATTATTTAATAGTGTGTCAAAGGATACATGCATACAACTATTCATGGAAGCATTTTCTTAGGAATTGGCTTATTTAATGAACTCAGAATCTTTGAAAGCATTTGAAAACTTTTAATAAATGAAGAACCAGCTGGATCTATCCTTTTTAATTTGTAATTAAGCAATTAAGTAATTTTATACATATACTTACACTTCAGTGTGTATTGTTCAGAGTGCTTTTTTTTTTACTTTATTCTGTTTGTTTTATATCTATAATGAAATTAATTTTTATTCCAATAATTTAATATATTTTCATTGTTATTGCATGTTCGATTTTGGGTATGTGTAAGAAATATAAGCAAAACTTGAATAAGTTTTGATAGCACTCCAGTGCTGCTCAGAAAAGATGGATAAAATTAGAAAGTATTGTGGGAGGAAACGAGAAGAGGATGGCTTTTCTTACACACATATACCTTTCCATTTGGCAAATATGTACAAGGTTAAGCTCTAGCTTTACTTTTAATTTTATGCTACCATATCCACATTTATAATTAGGTTTAAGGCTAAAAGTTACATTTTAATTAGAGGTATATTGTTATTCTTCAGTTTGGCAGGTCAATGAATTCTAGTAACTTGGCAGATGTATGAGTGAGAGTTTATTTCAGGTAATGAGCAAGATCAGTAAAAATGCTGAAACAAAGGCTCAATGTGAAGACTAGGAAACAGAAGTCTTTTATATTCTAAGAAATATAGAGAAACTGGCTAAGCATGTGTGATTTCTATTCAAGGAAATAGTTCATGGTGATAATTGTAGGCAAGATCATTTTAAGCCTGGACTTTGATTTATAGCTTCAATTATTTTTTTAACATTCATGGAAGCTGAAAGAGAATGTGAGTCTTGGATGCAAAAAAAAAATATTACTTTTGTCCATTTGTAATTTTAATGTTGTGGGCCTTAAAGCCTTCTTCTAGTTTTGGCTTGTAAATGGTAAGATGCATCCTTATTCAAAACACATGTGTGCACATACTTAATGTTAGCGTGAGATCTGTCAGCCACTCTTCAGGCACCCTGGCAACTAAAATAATATGACAGAAGGTAAATCTTTCAAATCAAGTTTAAAATACGCTTCCATAAAAAAAGTCATACCATTTGTATAACACCAATCACATCAAAGTGCCATTATTTTCAAAATTAACGCTCTTCTCTGTGGAACCTTGAGTTACTTAAAGACACTGCTAAAAATTCCTTACAAACTCTTTCTTGTACACAATGACTTTCTCAAAACCAGGTACACGAAAGACTCTGGGGAAATATTTGTGGAAGTGAAACACAGAATAATGTAGTCAATACAGATATATTCTCAAATGGCAGTAGTCTGACAGGCAATCAGAGACTTCAAAACTGGAAAAAGGTTTAGGGATCATCTGAATAAGTTTTTTATTTCACAGAGGAGGAACCTAGGGAAGCCTAGAAAATATAAGACTTTTCCAAGACCAGCACAGGACAACAGAGTTCCATTCTTACTTCCTGATCCAGATTACAGCAGCCTTTGTCCATAGAGACTCAAAGGGCGCCAGAGAGTCATTGTTCTAGTGAACATCTTACTTGTAATCTGCAAAGGGAAGACCTGTGGGTTGCTCTTAATTTAATTCATGGCTGGCAGCCAAAGGTCCAGTTCTGCAGAAGGCTATGAAAGGTAAAAATTCTGCATGAAGACAAAGGCGACTTGGTGGCTCTACTAAATATATATTCACCTTTAGTGCACAAAATCATAAAATGTGCACAAAACCAAAAAGAGTTTGTGTGTGTGTGTGTGTGTGTGTGTGTGTGTGTGTAAGAGAAAGGGAAACAAAGAGATTTGGATAAGAAAATAGTCTCAAGGAAATGATATTAATAATTATATGAAAATCTAAAAATAACTATAAGAACATTTAGATATCAATAGGGACTTTAAAAGGAAACTTATCTTCACTAATTCTTGACTATTTTTTATGAATAGTCAAGGACTGTTAGTCCAGTTAAGATTCACACTTGTCCTGCCTTGAATAATTCTTGACTATTTTTATGAATAAAACCTATTGCTATTCCAGCTAAGATTGATACTTGCCCTGACTTTACACAATGCACTTTATCCATAAAGGGTAATGGCCAGGCACCTGGCCTTGCTACCAAATAGAATCTGATGACTAACCTCTGTACACCCATGTACCTCTTTCAAAATGAGTATAACAAAAGAACTCACCTTATAGAATTATTTTCATGATTAAATAAACTGGCACATGTAAAATGCCCTAGAGCAGCTTGTAGTTCATACTATGTGCTCAATAAATTTTACATATTCATATATACTATTTATATACGTTTTTATATATACATATATATGTTTTAGCCCAAACTCCCAAACATTGAGTTATGAATGCTTCACTATGCCTTCTAACCTGACACTTGGCAGAAAAGAAAATTCAAAGTTTAAAGAAACTACAAAATCACTTGAGGATCATTTCCTCCTTCCTTCATCATTTTATTATTAAAACGAACAGAGACAACTAAGCTTTAAATGTTTTGTTTGATGAAACAATAAATTAAACAGTAAAAGCTGATAATTCTAGAACCATTTGGATGTGGTGTGAGTAAATTACTATAATTTCATACAGAGAGATCATAATCAGAGAGATGAGTGAAATCTGACAAAGAATATGCCTGGCTAGGAGTTACATTCATACCTACTACAGTCTATCCCTATTTAAAATGAAAATATTTATAATTTTGTGAGCAGATATCATATAATAATTGAGCTAATTCTGAAGCAAGAAAGATAAGTGATCAAATCACATATTACATATAAGTTTTATTTAAGCAGCGTATTTGTTTATGTAACAAGATATAAATTGACTCTATGCCAAAGATGGGCATTGAATACAAATTTATTTTGATGGGCCCAACATGTCTGGTGACCACACTAGGGTATATGATTTATAGTTAAAACTTCCATGTGCTAATAACTTTGATCAATGCATGGCAGATTATCTAACTAAGCTACTCTTTATCAATTTAAATGCAAGTAGGTATCTAATTTTTATTTTTGTTTATAGGTAACAAAGCATGGAAGGACCTTATTAGTTTCTTAATCTCCCTTCCCACTTGACATGACAATGCTTGCTTCCGCATTCCTGACATTTCCATTTTTGCATAAATGCTTTTAGATGTAGGGGCTCATTCTTCTTTAAGAAAAAGAGTTTCATTATCAAAAATTATTAAATAAAATTATAATTGATAATCTTGTTTCTGATGAACTCAAATTTGTATTCCTATAATTTATATCCCAAGATAATTATTTTTCTTCAAACTAAATATACCCATACTTCTAAATGGTCCTTAGGTTAACTTGCTTCTGGTTCCCACCTTATGCTGTGTCCCCATTTGGGGACACACTTGGTTGTCTGTATCTCTTTCTCATAGTAGGATTGATATGATTTGGCTATGTCCCCATCCAAATCTAATCTTAAATTGTAGTTCCCATAATTCCCACATGTGGTGGGAGGGACAGAGTGGGACGTAATTGAATCATGGGGGCAATTACTCCCATGCTGTTTTCATGACAGTGAGTGCGTTTTCATGAGATCTGTTGGTTTTGTAAGGGGCTTTTCCCTCTGTGCTCTGCACATCTTTTTGCTGCTGCCATGTGAAGAAGGACGTGTTTGCTTCCCCTTCCACCATGACTGTAAGTTTCCTGAGGCCTCCCCAGTCATGCTGAACAGTAAGTCTACTAAACCTCTTTCCTTTATAAATTAGTCAGTCTCAAGTATGTCCTTCATAGTAGCATGAGAACAAACTAATATAGTAAATTGTTACCACAGAGAGTGGGGTGTTGCTGTAAGGACACCCAAATATATGAAAGTGACTTTGGAACTGGGTAGCAGGCAAAGACTGGAACAGTTTGGAGGGCTCAGGAGAAGACAGTAAGATGTGGGAAAGTTTGGAACTTCTTAGAGACCTGTTGAATGGCTTTAACCAAAATGCTGAATAGTGATACGTATGATGAAGTCCAGGCTGAGGTGTCTCAGAGAGAAATGAGGAGTGAAGGCCACTCTTGCTATGCAAAGAGACTGGCAGCATTTTTCCCCTGCTATAGAGATCTGTGAAACTTTCAACTTGACAGAGATGATTTAGGGTATCTTCTGGAAAAAATTCTAAGGGGCAAAGCATTCAAGAGGAAGCAGAACATAAAAGTTTGAAAAATGTGCAGCCTGACGATGAGCTAGAAAAGAAAATCCTATTTCCTGGGGAGAAAATCACCAAGACAATGGGGGAAATGTCTCCAGGGCATGTCACAGATTTTCATGGCAGCCCCTCCCATCACAGGCTCGCAGGCATAGGAGGGAAAAATGCTTTGTGAACCAGGTCCAGGGCGCCCCCCTGCTCTGTGCAGCCTTGAGACGTGGTGCCCTATGTCCCAGCTGCTTCAACTCCAGCCTTGGCTAAAAGAGACCAAGATACAGCTCTAGCCATTGCTTCAGAGGGTGAAAGCCCCAGGCCTTGGTAAATTCCACATGGTGTTGGACCTGCAGGTGTGCAGAAGACAAGAATTGAGGTTTGGGAACCTGTGCCTAGATTTCAGATGATGTATGGAAACGCCTGGATGTCCAGAAAAAAGTTCGCTTCCAGGGTGGGGCCCTCATGGAGAACCTCTGCTAGGGCAGTGCGAAAGGGAAATTTGGGGTTGGAGTCCCCACACAAAGCCCCTACTGAGGCACTGCCTACTGGATCTATGAGAAGAGGGCCACCATCCTACAGACTCCAAAATGATAAAGCCACCAACAGCTTGCACCATGTGCCTGGAAAAGTCACAGGCACTCTATGCCAGCCCATGCAGACAGCCAGGAGGGGAAACTGTACCTTGCAAAGCCACAGGAGTGAACTTGTCCAAGACCATGGGAACCCACCTCTTGCATCAGTGTGACTTGGATGTGAGACATGGAGTCAATGGAGATTCTTTTAGAACTTTAAGGTTCAATGACTGCCCCATTGAATTTCAGACTTGGATGGGGCTTGTGGCCCCTTTGTTTTGGCCAATTTCTCTGATTTGGAGTGGGTTTATTTTCCCAA
>NW_012102299.1:3142947-3159465 GCF_000951045.1 Mandrillus leucophaeus | reverse complement strand
TAAATTGTTACCACAGAGAGTGGGATGTTGCTGTAAGGACACCCAAATATATGAAAGTGACTTTGGAACTGGGTAGCAGGCAAAGACTGGAACAGTTTGGAGGGCTCAGGAGAAGACAGTAAGATGTGGGAAAGTTTGGAACTTCTTAGAGACCTGTTGAATGGCTTTAACCAAAATGCTGAATAGTGATACGTATGATGAAGTCCAGGCTGAGGTGTCTCAGAGAGAAATGAGGAGTGAAGGCTACTCTTGCTATTCAAAGAGACTGGCAGCATTTTTCCCCTGCTATAGAGATCTGTGAAACTTTCAACTTGAGAGAGATGATTTAGGGTATCTTCTGGAAAAAATTCTAAGGGGCAAAGCATTCAAGAGGAAGCAGAACATAAAAGTTTGAAAAATGTGCAGCCTGACGATGAGCTAGAAAAGAAAATCCTATTTCCTGGGGAGAAAATCACCAAGATAATGGGGAAAATGTCTCCAGGGCATGTCACAGATTTTCATGGCAGCCCCTCCCATCACAGGCTCGCAGGCATAGGAGGGAAAAATGCTTTGTGAACCAGGTCCAGGGCGCCCCCCTGCTCTGTGCAGCCTTGAGACGTGGTGCCCTATGTCCCAGCTGCTTCAACTCCAGCCTTGGCTAAAAGAGACCAAGATACAGCTCTAGCCATTGCTTCAGAGGGTGAAAGCCCCAGGCCTTGGTAAATTCCACATGGTGTTGGACCTGCAGGTGTGCAGAAGACAAGAATTGAGGTTTGGGAACCTGTGCCTAGATTTCAGATGATGTATGGAAACGCCTGGATGTCCAGAAAAAAGTTCGCTTCCAGGGTGGGGCCCTCATGGAGAACCTCTGCTAGGGCAGTGCGGAAGGGAAATTTGGGGTTGGAGTCCCCACACAAAGCCCCTACTGAGGCACTGCCTACTGGATCTGTGAGAAGAGGGCCACCATCCTACAGACTCCAAAATGATAAAGCCACCAACAGCTTGCACCATGTGCCTGGAAAAGTCACAGGCACTCTATGCCAGCCCATGCAGGCAGCCAGGAGGGGGAACTGTACCTTGCAAAGCCACAGGAGTGAACTTGTCCAAGGCCATGGGAACCCACCTCTTGCATCAGTGTGACTTGGATGTGAGACATGGAGTCAATGGAGATTCTTTTAGAACTTTAAGGTTCAATGACTGCCCCATTGAATTTCAGACTTGGATGGGGCTTGTGGCCCCTTTGTTTTGGCCAATTTCTCTGATTTGGAGTGGGTTTATTTTCCCAATGCCTGTACCCCCACTGTATCTAGGAAGTAACCTGCTTTTGATTTTTCAGGTTCATAGGTAGAAAGGACTTGCCTTGTCTCACATGAAACCTTGGACTTGGATTTTTGGGTTAATACTGGAAGGAGTTGAGATCTGGGGGACTGTTGGAAAGGCATGATTGTGTTATGAAATGTGAGGACATGAGATTTGGGAGGGGTCAGGAGCAGAATAATATGGTTTGGCTGTGTCCCCCACCCAAATTTCGTCTTAAATTTTAGTTTCCATAATCCACATATGTCATGGGAGGGACCTGGTGGGAGGTAAGTGAATCATGGGGATGGTTTCTCCCATGCTATTCTTGTGATAGTGGGTAAATTCTCATGAGATCTGATGGTTTTATAATGGGTTTCCCCCTTCACTAGGTTCTCATTTTTCTGTCTCCTGCTGCTACGTGAAGAAGGACGTGTTTGCTTCTCCTCCCACCATGACTTTAAGTTTCCTGAGGCCTCCCAGTCATGCTGAACTGTGAGTCAATTAAACCTTTTTCCCCTATAAATTACCCAGTCTCATGTATGTCTGTATTAGCAGCGTGAGAACGGACTAATACAAGGATATAATCTGACCAGCACAGAGTAGACTAGGACTATTTCCTCCAATCTTTGGACATTACACAGACCTACAGTCTTTGTTTAACAGTTATATTAACATTTTTAGGCATCCATATAGTAGTGTTGATTTGCACTGGGCACATAAACTTTACTAGATATTTAGGGAATTTAATAATTTTGTTAGTAGTATTTTGTAGTTACTTTAGTGTATCCAGTTAAGCTATCTTAGTAAGCATGATATATTGAACAAAATTTATTTATTTTGTGATGACTGAAGATCCTTCCCAGAGTGAATTCAGAAATATGAGTTTAAAGAATATATAAATTACAGAGACACTATTCCTTCACAATGATGAAACTTGATAGCCTAACTAGCTGCACACCAGGAATGTCAAGGATATCCAGAGCTGTTGCATTGACTTCTCAGTGCCATTGATGTGGTAGGATGGATAGGGGTGTTGAGTAGGTTTCAGAGAAAAGGTTTTGTAGTAGTCTTTCATGAACACAAATCTCATATCTGACATTTATAACTGCATTACTTTGAACATGTTCCAAACCTAGTTTCCCCAGGATTTCATTTTGGATAATACCTATATTGTAAGATGGTTTCTAGTATTAGCGGGAGAGACAATATAGTGTAGTTGATAAAAATGTAGACTTTCAAGTCGAAAATTTTTTATTTAAATCTTGGCTTTGTCACTAACTAGTGTATTAACTAGAGTAAATCCTCAATTTTTTTCTTCTGTGAATGAGGATCATAATTTATCATTTACTGTATAGAAATGAAGACTTAACAACATAAAGTTGGTGTGTGATAAGCTCTCAATAAATTATGTTGATTATAATAATAACTGTAAAAAATAGTACAATACTGTCTCAAACAGGTAGTTGATAAATGGTTATTATTATTTCCTAGTGCCCACCCCTACAATTTCTTATAACTTTTAACTTAAGACAAAAATTCCTGACTCAACCTGAGAGAAACCCTTGTAAAAATAATTCCCATAAAAGCTCAAAGAGGACGGCTGAATTTCTCACAGAATAATATAGTGACCTTTCTGGCATTATTTGCATTTCAATTTTTTCTTCTCCATTAGAATATAGGCATCTAGAGAGCAGGGTCTCTATTTCTATATACCCAGCAAAATTACTTGCACATCAAATAGGAAAGATAAATATATTTTAAACTTTACTTTCTTCATCTGTATAATAATCTTAATAATAGCTGCTCCATTAAATAATAAATAAGAGAATTGTATCTCAAGCGAACAGGTACTATGGCAGTGATCTAAATTATAAAAAGATCTACAAATTCTGATTGTTGTATGGTAATAGGTTATTATTATTATATTAGTGCCTCATTGTAGGAAAATGGTTTTCTTTGGGAGCACCCAATGTCTACATTTATTACATCACTCTATGTTTAGGCACAGAATATGTGTGTATGTGTATGTCTATGTGATAAAATTGGGGATATATGACCATTGGTCTTCTAGTGTGGCTTCTTGTGTCCTGAGAATTTCCATGCCCTTAAACTTAAAGTCAGTTATGACCTACTAGAATTTATCTGGTAGAATTATGTAGTTGATGTAACTAGTAAGGATTATCTTAATGGGAAAAGTGTGTAAAGGGTGGAAGATCAAAGAGCAAGGGCATTTCATTGGGATCAGCAAAAAGTGTGGCTGTGAAAGCAGTTCTTGAAATAAGGCCAACAAGAATAATTGCAGCTCCACCCCTATAAAAATAAAGGTCAAAGCTACTGTGCTTTGGCTCAAAGCTAATCTGTAAACTGCTAGTGGCTCAAAGGTAATATGTAAATCTCTAGTCTATTGAAACAGCCCACAACATGGCAACTACCTAGGCACAATCAGCCCATATGTGGAATACATAAAAATCTGTACAAAGTCAGAGTAACATGAGCAATCCTAAAGTCATCTGGAGGTTTCTGAAATCAGTCCCTTTACCTGGCAGATCAAGATGAAATAGAAATGTGGCTTTCTAGTGTTCACTTCAGGATAAATACAGGGGAAAACATGAGAAGACTTGTGAATGCAGTTCTCAAACTTCTGAAATCCATCATTGGAGGGATGATTTATACAGATGAAAATGCAGTGGAAAAGACTGGACTTAGCTGAATGACATATTTTACATTTTATTTCTATAGTGTGAGAACTTTCAACTCTATTTTTATATTTACAAAATTAAGATGTTAACAAAAACAACATTGTTAGAAAAAACTAGAAAGGAATTACCAAAAGATTTTTATGCTGCAAAACAAGCATAAAAATCTTAGGAAGGAGAATTGTGTTTCCATTTAGTAGGTAGACAGCTGTGCGACAATATCAATTTCACAAAATTATGCAAAACCAACTTTTTTTTGAACCCATCAGAGAGGTCACTAAACAACCAGGGGTACTAAAGTTAAAATCGTTACAATCCACCATGAGGGAAGCAAGCATACAAATTGTTTCACCTTCGGCAGAGCATTTAAGGAAGTGATTTATGGTGATGTTCTTGCTAAATTAAAGTGGTTAACGTTTTATAAGTTGAAACTTTAACAAATTTTTAAAGTAAGTGTGTAGTCAGCACGAGAGTTTAGAATTCCTGGAAGCCCCAGACAAAAGTAAAACACACATTTATATGTCAGAGCTCTAATAGACTAAAAATAAAGATATCCACCTGCACAGTATGGGAGGCTAGATTCAGAATAGGAAACAGTAAATTCACTTGAAACTAAATCGATAGAAATAATTTCAACTGAAATATAAGAGGAAAAAGGAATGCAGAGAAAATTAGACCTACCAAGAGGTGTGGGAAATAGCAACTGATCTAACATACAAGTAATTGGAGTAACGGAAAGGGGAAAGAGAGAATGGGACCAAAAAAAAAAAAAAAATTTGGAAAGGTAATAGCCGTTTCCTCCCAAAATTCATGAAAGAAAATAACAAAGAATCTTAGAGAACCCGAAACAAGATAAATACAAAGTAAAGTCTAGCTAAGCACGACATAGATAGATGATAGCCGACTTCCCATCAGACACTAGGCAATCCAAAAGCAAATATATAATTAATTTTAAAATATTAAAAGAAGAAAAGTTGGCCGGATATGGTGGCTCAGGCCTGTAATCCCAGCACTTTGGGAGGCCGAGGCGGGTGGATCACGAGGTCAGGAGATCGAGATCATCCTGGCTAACACGGTGAAACCCCGTCTCTACTAAAAAAATTAGCCGGGCGTGGTGGCGGCGCCTGTAGTCCCAGCTACTCGGGAGGCTGAAGCAGGAGAATGGGGTGAACCCGGGAGGCGGAGCTTGCAGTGATCCCAGATCGCGCCACTGCACTCCAGCCTGGGCGACAGAGCGACACTATGCCTCAAAAAAAAAAAAAAAAAGAAGAAGAAAACTTGTCACCTCAGAATTCTATAATGAACAAAATTTACATTCAAAAATACAGATGAAGTAAACACTTATTAGAGAAAACACTACAAAAAATTAAAGGAAATTATTCAGACAAAATGATAAGGTACTACTTGGAAATGTGAATCTGAACACTCACAAAAAGCAGCACTGGCCATGATAAATGTAGGTAAATATGAAAAATTATAAAAATGTTTACATTGCTAAAATAGTTAACTATAGAAAGCAAAAATGAAAAAATGTGGGATTATGACAGGTAAACTTAAAATATATGACAATAATACTGCAAAGGATAAAGAGAAAATAGATATTTGCTATTGAAAGATTGTTACATTAAGTGGAAAATTATTATTTGAAGGAATATTGTAGCAATATAATGATGCATATTGTAAACCTATAGCAGCAATTTGAAAATAAAACAGAGGTAAAATTAACAATCCAAAATAAGAACAAGAGGAAACAGGGAACAAAGAACAGATGGGGAAGAAAAACGTACAAAATAATAGTTTTAAGTTTAAGTATACCAATAATTGCATTAAATGCAAATAATCAAAATATACTATTAAAATTTGAAGATTGTCAGTTTGGGGAAATGAAAGCATAATCCAGTTCTGTGCTCTTTATGGGAACTCAGTTTTGAAAAAATGCATAGATTAACTAAAAGTAAAAAGAGAGGAGAGAAGGAATATCATGTCAACAATCATAAAAAGAAAGCTTTGTAGTGAGCAAATTAATATCAACATAATAATTTTAGTAGGGATAAAATGATAAATTACATAATGACAAAGGGGTATACACCTAATAAAGAGTTTAAAATTCATACAGCTAAAGCTGATACAATTAAAAACAAATAGAGAAATTTACAATTGTACTTAGAGACATAAGCACTCCTTCATCAGTAATTGAGAGAGCAAGTAGACAAAACTCATTAAAATATGGATTTGAACATTTGAACCAATGGAACTGTTAAGATTTGTAGAACAATCCACTCAATAATGAAAATTATTTTTAAAGTACACATAAAACGTCACCAATAGATGGTATATTTTTGACCATAAAACAAATGTTGACGAATTTAAAAGAATTGACAAAATACAAAGTATATTTACTGATAATAAAACAATTAAACTAAAAGTCAATAACAGAAAAAATATGGAAAATAATCAGCCATTTTGAAAATACATTACATATGTTTAAATGACCAACAATAAATTTTTAAATTAGAAAATATTTCAAATTTGGCCAGGCGCGGTGGCTCACACCTGTAATCCCAGCACTTTGGGAGGCCAAGGTCAGTGGATCACTTGAGGTCAGGAGTTCGAGACCAGCCTGGTCAACATGGCAAAACCTTGTCACTACTAAAAATACAAAAATTAGCTGGGCGTGGTGGCAGCCACCTGTAATCCCAGCTACTTAGGGGGCTGAGGCAGGAGAATCACTTGAACCCAGGAGGCAGAGGTTGCGGTGAGCTGAGATAATGCCACTGCACTCCAGCCTTGGCAACAGAGCAAGACTCTGTTTCAAAACAGAACAAAACAAAAAAAGAAAATATTTCAAATTAAAAAAAAAGGAAACAGAAAATATAAAAATATATAGGATGTAGCCAGAGTGGTGCTTAGAAAAAAAAATTATAGTATGTATTAATCTGGTTTTGCATTGCTATAAAGAACTACATGTGACTGCATAATTTATAAAGAAAAGAGGTTTAATTGGCTCATGGTTCCAGCAGCTGTACAGGAAGCATGGCTGTGGAGACCTCAGGAAATTTATAATCATGGCAGAAGCCAAAGGGGAAGCAGGCACATTTTCATACGGCCACAGCAGGGGGAAAAGGAGAGAGGAGAGGTGCCACACACTTTTAAACAACCAGATCTCCTGAGAACTCTTTCACTATGGTGATAACAGCAAGGCGGAATCCCATGATCCAATCACCTCCTACGAGACCCCTCCTCCAACACTGGGGATTACAATTCAACATGAGATTTGGGTGGGGACACAAAACTTAACCATATCATAGCACTAAATCCTTATATTACAATACGAGAAATGTCTATAATCAGCAATTTAAGAAACTACCTTAAGATTAAAAATAAAAACCTATAGGAAAACTAAACCCAAATGAAACAAAAGGAAAGAAATAATGCAAAGTAAAATCAACAAAATAAAGTGATAAAAATAATATAGAAAATTAATTAAAGCAAATACTGATTTCTTGAATAAATTAAATTGATAAAATACTAGAATGAATAATCAAGAAAAAAGCTTAAAGAAGAATACTGTATATACGACTATTATGTACTCATAAAAAAAATACTGAATTGAGAATGAAATAGGGACATCACTACAGATCCCATAGCTATCAGAAGGACAAAATAAAAACAATGTGAATACACTCTAATAATTAGTGAAATGGACATATTTAAAAGACACAACCTATAAGAGTGCATTCAGAAAAAAAAAATAGCTAAAGTTATTAGCTCTATATCTATTAAATCATTTGAAGTTTTAGCTAGAAACCTTTCTACAACAACAACTAATGGCACGGATGGCTTCACCAGTGAATTCTCCAAATATTTAAGAAAGAAATAATGCAAACTCCACAAAAACCCTTCCAAGAAATAGATGAGGGCGTAATTCTCTTCACTCATTTTGCAAGATAAGCATAACCCTGACACTAAACATGAGAGATGAACTTTTTAAAAACAAAAGGCCTATATCCCTTATGAATAAAGATTGTTAAAAAAAAATTAGCACTTAAATTCAGCAATAAAGAAAACAGAAAACATATCATATTCAAGTGGAGTTTATCTCAGCAAAGCAAAGTTGTAATTCATTAAATTAATATACAAAAAGCAGAACAATCTCAATAACCGAAACTTTTTTAATTGACAAAATTGAATCTTCATTTATGACCCTCCTTCAAAAAAAAAAAAAAAACAACTTTCAGGAAATTAGTAATAGGAGGAATCATCATCAACCTGAAAAAAGACATCTGCAAAAACCCTACTGTTATTATTATTAATGGTGAAAGAATTAATTTCTCCCCTCAACACCACCAATTGATAAGGGATGTTCATTCATTCCACGTCTATTCGATATTGTGCTGGAGGAACTGGCTGAGGCAATAGATAATAAAAAATGGTAAGATACATACAGATTCAAAAGGGAGATATAACACTTTCTGTCTCCAAACAAGATGATTTTTTTACACATGTGTAATCTAAAGAAACTCACTAGAATAAAGAATAAGTTTACCAAGATCACTGAATAAAAGATCAATATATAATATTATATAGTAGGACTGACCACTCCAAAATTGAAATTTTAAAAATTATAATTTACAAGAGCATAAAAGCATGAAATAATTAATAACTAGGGAAAAGTTTAACAAAATATGTACAATTTTTTATGCTAAAATTTAAAACATTGTTAAGAGAAATTAAATATTTAAATAAAAGAGCAATATATCGGTCAGGTGTGGCGGCTCACGCCTGTAATCCCAGCACTTTGGGAGGCTGAGGTAGGCAGATCACTTTCAGTCAGGAGTTCAAGATCTGCCTGGCCAACATGGCAAAACCCCATCTCCACTTAAAGTATAAAAATTAGCTGAGCGTGGTGGCATGAGCCTGTCGTCCCAGCTACTGGGGAGGCTGAGGCAGGAGAATTTCTTGAACCTGAGAGGCAGAGGCTGAAGTGAGCTGAGATCTCAACCACTCCAGCCTGGCGGACAGAGTGAGACTCTGTCTCAAAAAAAAAAAAGCAATATATTATGTTTATGAATAAGATGACTCAATACTGATAAGATGTCAATAATTCTCCCCAAGTTTATCTGTAAGTTCAATGAGATCCCAATCAAAATCCTAGCAGATTCTTTTTTTAAAAATCGATAGGCTGATCATAAACTTCATACGGAAATGAAAGGGCTTAAAATAGTCAAATGAATTTTGAAAATATTCTAGAAGAAAATGTAAGAGAAAATTTTTGCAAACTTGAGTGAGGGAATTATTTCTTAGGGCACAAAAACTTGACCCATTAAAAAGGGGCTAATAAATAGAATTTTGTTAATGTTAAAAATGCCTGCTCTGTGAAATAAACTTATAAACATGAAAAAAAAAAAAAAAGCTAGAGTAAAAAACAAATCACAAAACACAAACTTTACAAAAATCTTGTATCCAGAATATGTAAAGAACTCTCCCAACTCAATATTAAAAAATGTTTGAACAGACAGGCTACCGAAGAAGATATGTAAGTACATGACAAGATTCTCAACATCATTACTTATTAGGGAAATACAAATTAAAATACAATGACATGTTTTACCCCTATACAATATTCAGAATGACTTAATTTTTTTAATGGCGATATCAAATGCTCGCCCACATGCTGAGCAAATAGAACTCTCCTACATTGCTGGTGGGAAGGCAAAATGGTAGAACCATTTGGAAATCAGCTTAGCTGCTTCTTAAGTTAAACATACATTTACCACATGATATAGGAATCCCCTGTCTATGTTTATGCTCAGGTGAAGTGAAAACATGTATTCACTCAAAGAACTCCACATCAATGTTTGTGGTTGCTGTATTCATATTTGTTCAAAACTGGAAACAACCCACATTTTCACCAATTGGTGAATGAATAAGCAAATTATAGTACATTCATCCAATAGAACAGTCATCCTTTTAAATATGCTCATACATGGCCAGGCATAGTGGCTCACACCTTTAATCCCAGCACTTTGGGAGGCCGAGGCAGATGGATCACTTGAGGTCAGGGGTTCGAGATCAGTCTGGCCAACAGGGTGAAATCTCGTCTCTACCAAAAATACAAAAAAAAAAAAAAAAATAGCAGCGTTGTGGTGGTGCACGCCTACAGTCCCAGCTACTCAGGAGGCTAAGGCGGGAGAATCTCTTGAACCCGGGTGGTGAGCTGAGGTCACGCCACTGCACTTCAGCCTGGTGACAGAGGAAGACTCTGTTTCAAAAACAAACAAACAAACAAAAAACGAACAACAACAACAACAACAAAAAATGCTCGTACATTTAACAACATAGATAAGACTCAAAAACATTATTCTAAGGGAAATAAATCCCAAATACTACATACTTTAAGTTTTATTGCTACAGCTTCTAGGAAAGACACAAAAAGGGACAGAAATCAAATCAGTGATTGCCAGTACCTAGCGGTGGGACAAGGGATTGACTGCAAAGAGGCATTTAGGAAATTTGGGGAATAATAGAAATGTTTTGTGTCTTGATTGTAGTAGAAGATACACAGCATCTGCATTTGTCAAGACTCATCAAACTGTACAGTCTAAAAGAGTAAATGTTGTGCACGTAAATTATACCTCAACAAACCTGACTTGAAAAACAAGCAGGAAATATTGGATAACAATGTGAATAACGGTGGCATTTGCAGTCATATTCGTCTTTACAAAGGACCCAATTTGTGTTTCTCAGAGCACAGTTTTGAGGTTAAATGATGTATCGGGTCCCTTTTATCTACCCTCTTTCAATCTCTTTTCCAGTTTGGTTTCACCAAAGGGAAACACCACGCGAGACTGAAGAAAAGAAGTAGAGTGAAGTCTTGCGCTTATTTCATAGGTCCCATGCCCTCTGGTTTGCTCTTGACTTGCCATGTCGCTTTGTGAAATGTCGCACTTCTGCCGGACAACTATCTCTACTCAGGATCCTCTGTCTCTGTGTCCCTGTAACTATCCTTGACTCTTCAGGACTGGGGTTCTCGATACCACATGATGGCTTCTGGTTCTTCTATACGATGTTCACATCACATTCTCTTCAAATTACTCAATCCAAATGCATCACCTCTTTCCTGCCAGATTCTGACCAATACAGACAGGAAGGTTCAACCCTTTGTCTCGTCACTTCTAAGCTAAGAAGACTTGGGCTATCCATTTTACGATTTGAGCTTTAGTTTTCTCATCCATTATATTTGAAAAAGTATACTTCCTTGGCGAGGTTGTTATGGGAATTAAATCATGACATCCTAGCTGAAAAAGTTGTCATTAATATTTTCTCCCTTTCTCATCTTAGTCTCTCCCCATCCAGCACTGAATATTTATTCTCTGTATCTTCTCATTTATTTGCATGTTCCCGTTTTTCCTCTCTCTTTGAAGGTAATGGAATTTTTCTATCCTGTATAAATGCATAAGTAAATCACATAGAGGTGTGTAATATACAGAAGGCTGTATAAATGGCTTCAGTGTACCATGGATGTTCCTGGAATAAACTGTTGCTATTTCTACTGCTGCAGGACAGTTAAGTCAAACTTTTGAATTAGGTCAACAAAATCCACAAATAGGGTGGAATCTGTGGACTGTCTAAGCAGGCACAGATCTGGAATAAATCAGCCACAGATATCACTTGTCGGCATGCTAAGAGAGGCATTTCAAATAAGGATAGAAGGTATGTCGATAATATTGGCTTCTGGTAACATTATGATGCATCCATTAATTCTATATTGAGAGTTTTCCATCATGTGGATTCAAGCTAACATAATTGTTTTATGGCAGTAATGTCTAAACAAGGGTCCACAATTAGGCTGTATTTTTATCTTGATTTGTGAACTGTCTCTGCCAACTACTCAAATTTCAAGCTTGTTGAGACATATGTTATCCCTGGAAACCCTTCATAAAAATGAAGCATTTTACTGTCCCACCAAGTCTGTGTGCTCTGGTCAGTTGCCTCATCTAGATCCAAATTAACCATGTAATTGTTCTTATACTAGTGAGTAGTATTTTAAATGCCCTTTTTAGGGAAACCAGAAAGAAGAAATTTATTTGTTTTTGTGCAAAAATATAATCTGGTTTGGATTCTCTTTTCTAGCTTTTACAGTAGTGAGACAGAATGCAGTTGTGGGGAAAGAACTGGATATGGAATTAGGAGGATCTGCATTTGAAATCCAGCTCTGCGACTACTTCTTAGCTGTGTGATCTCATAAAGTCACTTAATTCATCTGAGCCTCGGCCTCTTTACCTGTCAGATGGGGACCCTCTGGTGAATCAAATGAGCCATTAATAATCTAATAAGATAGCATGTTACCTTTATAAGTTAGTAATTCATTTAAAAAAATAATTTGTGCATGTAAGGATGCAAATGTGATTAGTAAGAGATAGGAATGGAGGAAACCTTCTGCCAAAGGCAGGAATATTTTGGTTAAAAGGAAATTAAAGTACCGAAGAACAAGAGAAAGATAAAAATGATTACAACGTCTTCATTTATAGCTCACATGTCACAGCTCAGTATTTATAGGTTTGTTAGTGACAGCCTTCCCAGTATAGCAATGTTAATTACGAAGTAGCTGTCATTGTGTTTCACTGACACAGCACTGTGCACCTGACTGAGGCTGAAACTACTCATTATTTCCATAGCTGATCATTTAAAGGTCCAAAAATTATACCAATATATCAGTTTGTGTCTGATTATAATCTCCCTAAATCATACTTTGAGATTCCCTGGTGATCTGGTGATTTTTAACAAATCTTAGTGCATTTTATTTCCCAAATATGATTTGTAATAACCACAGCTGGACTAAAACCTCAGGAAGAGGTGATGGGTGTGAAACTGAACACAATACTAAATCTATACTTAAATTTTCCAGAGCCTGTATTTCTATTGCTATTTAAATGCCATGATCAAAGCAATAGATAGACTAAATATGGAGGGAAAGGAGGGAGAGAGAAACTGAAGAAGGGAGGGAGAGGGAGGGAGAGAAAGAGATTGAAGAGAGGCTTGGGAAAATGCTCAGTGGAAAATCTGTAGAAATGATGTAAGAGAAAGCAAAGGCAGGGATTGGAGTAAGGGGTGTATAACTGAGACTATAAAAACTCAGAGAGAAAACTCACCATCAGGGCTGAGTTTTGGAGAAACTGCACAGACAGTACTCTAAAGTTAGAATCTCCTGATTTTTCACAAGGTAAGTTATATGTAAAAATTGATAAAGATTTAGTGCTTTTTTTCTTTTAACTATTATTTTTACTTTCACAGACTCTTTAAATGTTTTGATTACACTTGATTTTCTTAAAATTAGAAAAATTTTTGGTAATATTTCCCTCTCTAAAATGAGTAGAAAAAGATATTTTTGTAATGCAAACTTAAGGTAGAACTAATTGCTTACTCAGATATTTCATATGTATTACATTGCTTTTTGCTTTTCTTCCATTTCAAAACAAAGAGAAAGTGAATGCAAAATAATAATTCTATATATATGTTAATAGTATTATTTTGCTTTCCTCAAAATTGTTTAATATTAGAAAAATGTTTAACATAGAAGAGTGGTCTAAACAACCTAGATAAAAAAGAAAGGTTTTTTCTCATTATTTCTATCAAGATTGGAACTTAGGAAACATCCCTAAACTAAGGAAATTCTATATCTTATATTCTTAAAACCTAATGCATCTTCTGTTTTTCTCCTTATACGTTAAATATGCAAATGTGATCTTAATAACATAGTTGGAGTAGACGTAGAGTATGTCTATTCTTCAGTATTTGTAGTGCTCTTGCTAGTCAATGATTGAATTGGGAGTTAATCTGAACCATACATCTGAGTTCTGTTTGAGAGGAAATTTAAAATTTTATTTCAGGTTTAGTGTGCACTCAATGAATTCAGTTCTAACAGTTCAAATGTTGTTTCTTTGAGTAACAGACTCTATAGGTTTAGGAATGTGATTATTATTTGTTTATGAGTTTTCCTTCTAAAAATTTAACATTTTTGAGAATGAATTAGGGTGATTGGGTGATTTTAATGCCTATATAAGTTATAGAATTGATAATGTTATACTAAAAACATCAGGGACATTCTGTGTCTTCTGTTACTTTGGTACTACTCTTCAGCAGTCTTACAGAACTTTTCTAAGGAGCACTTTCTGTAGATAACAGTTCAGGTCTCCTTCATGTAAGTGAATTTTACTATGGCTTCATTCAAAAATTATTTAGAGTCTTGAAGGTTGACATGTGCGTTCTCCCTCTTATTTCCCAGGATTTTTAACTGATTCTTATATAATGAATAATGAGCAGTAGACAAGAAGATATCTTCAGTTGATTGGGCACGGGAACCTCAGAGCTTTCATTTTAACTTCAAATACTCTCAATGATTTGAACATTTGATTAATAAAATTAGATTAATTGGATTTGTCTCAAAAAATAACTCGAAGTAAAAAATCCTAATTTATCATTCTAGCTCTGCTATAATCCACTTATACAACTTCAGGCAAGACTGAAGCACAAATTAAGGCTTGATAACATTGTATTTTGTCCTTGTGAAAAGGACAAAAAAAAATAGAAGTGCTAGGGATACTGAGTATAAAAATATTTGAGGAAACCCCCATGTCAATCAGTTTTCCCTATATTAGAGAATAAAATCTCAGTATCACAGAATCTTAGGATTAATCTTTAGAGCTAATTTAACTGTTTTGCCAATATTTCAATTACTATGACTATTACCTACTAGCAACTTTTGCTTAGATTCAATAGTTCAGTCAGAGAAATACAACCTTTGGAGGCAGAAAACTAGACTTCGAATTCTAGGTCTGACTTCAACAGCTGTATGGACAAATCATTCAGCTTCCCTGAAGCTTTATTGTCCTCCCCTCAGGAGTTTGTGGGGATACAATAGGTAAGCTACAACAAGGTGCTAACTCTGGGTATCTCTCTTAAATGAACCAGCTCTCCAAATGGCTTCAGATCTCTCAGATTAAAGGCATTTTTTTAGCTAGCCCTTTCTTTTCTTTCTTCAAATAAGTGTCATGGTTCATCCCTGGAGCCGTGACCCCTTCTTCCTTATTGCCACTACTTCAGCTCAGGCCTTAATACAAACCATCTCCTCCCTCCCGTGACAATGCCTCTGCCACCACCTTCTGCTCCCTCTTCCTCTTCAACCATTTCTATATTATTATCTTCTTTCCTCTCCCTTGAGCAGGTTCATTCTCTCTGAGTCTCACTTTTTCCATCTATTAATTGAGGGTATTAAATTTGATAATTTTTAATGGTTGCTTCCTCTGTTTCTAAAATTCTATATTCCTATGATACCTAAGGCTATAAATATGTGAAAATTCCACTTTTAAAATATTATATAAAATGGTATTAAAAATTCACTTTAGGTGGCACGACTAGAGCTAGAAGAATAATGATGCCTTCAGTACAGCTGAGCTTTCTTTTGTTTCTTTCCCAGGATTACATTTTCTATAGTTGGAAGCAATTTTTATAGAAATATTATTACTCAAAATAATGATAATGCACCAAATGTTAGAGTTATTTCTATCTCTCTATAGTGAAATTTTCTACCCCCGTTCAATATTATTTTTCTTACTATATTTTATTTTCTATCACTCTGCCATAATTCTAGATTTTGAGGACTAATTTTGTTCCTTAAAACGAAGGATAAAAATATTTTTTCATAAAAATTAAAAAGTAGTAAAAATATTTTGAAAAGTTGCCATATTTCAAAGGCAATATCACGATGGTGATAACTGTTATATATTGAGTAACTAATTTATGCATGCCGCTTTACCCAGATTACTTCTGATCTTCATACTAAGCCTACAAATTAGGTCTTTCCCCTGTTTTTCTGAAGAAGATGTTAAAACAAAAAGGCTAAATGACATGCCTAATCAGCATTCAGATCCAGGTCTATGTAACTTAAGAGCCAGCCTATTTCTACTAATTCACTTTGTTGTATTAGAAAATGTACATACAATACTAGGAGTTAGGAGACCAGATTTCTAAAGTAACTCAGCTTGTCTCAGTTCACAGATTTTTTAAAAACAGAATTGTAATGTTTTCTATATAGCTCTAACATGACTTGTAAGGATGACAGCAGATTAATTTCAAGATAATAAAGCCCTATGCAAATGTTATTTTTTGAAAAGGTTATGTACGACAATTCCATTTGAAGAAAGTGGAAGCATTCCAGAAAGGGTCTGCTCTTGCAGAACAAAATCCCTAAGCAGGGCAAGTGGTTGAGGAGTTTCCACCTGAACCAGGCTGTGAGCAACCGGAAGACAGAGAATGCATCTTCTTTACTTTTATATCCCCAGTGTCTGACAAGCAGTGTATGCCTAATAAATGCATCCTGCTGTCGAGTATTATAAAATTTATATTTTTGCCCCTTTACATGTTAGAGGTACTTCTCATTATCTGTCTCTTAATGCATCTTCTGTTTTTCTCCTTATACGTTAAATATGCAAATGTGATCTTAATAACATAGTTGGAGTAGACGTAGAGTATGTCTATTCTTCAG
>NW_012102299.1:3120419-3142897 GCF_000951045.1 Mandrillus leucophaeus | reverse complement strand
GAGTATTATAAAATTTATATTTTTGCCCCTTTACATGTTAGAGGTACTTCTCATTATTATGTAATTATTATGTAAGATTTCGATCAAGTATTTTATCTAAGTACAAAGTGGGGTAAACGGTGAAGGGGGTCATGATATTCCACATTAACTTCAGATTTAAATATGCTATATTTAACTTAATTTATCCAATTTTACCTTCTGAAAGCCTTTTAATGCTGCATAAAAAATTGCCTATGTATAGAATGGCCAGCTGATATGTGCAACTCTGTTAGCTTTTCCCTATGTACAGTTTTAAAGCTATTTTCCCATTAGTGATCATTAGAATTAAACAACAGATTCCCTTAACAGAATTGCCTACAACTATACACTAATGTTATTTTCTATTTTTAAGTAACATAGTTTTATATCAAGAAATATTTCATTATTTGGGGATTTAGTACAGATTAATGTATGAAAAGGAGAAATCCTAATGTTTAGAGGAGTGATCACTGGAGGTTAGTGATGCATGTAACTTTCATTAGAAGGAGAATCTGTGATGTGAAATGCTAAAGGATGTATCAGGATTCCAGCATGAACTTCATCACATTTTACTGTAAGTGTAGAAACATAGGCTAATCTATTATCTTCCCTCTACCTTGGTTTTCTTATCAAGAAAGCTGGGATATTAATAACTGCCCTGCATTCCTGTTTACCTTCCACATAAGGCTGCTTCATGCATTCGTTCAACGCATACATTTGACCCTATGCCAGGCATTCTGTTAGGTGCTTAGATGCAATGGTGAACATGACATGGTCTCTGCCCTAAATGAGTTTGTAACAACTAAACACTTTGTGAAACATCCAGATCTGGGTGTTTAAAATAATAATGGAATCTTTCTTTTAAAGTGGCATTGTAGGTTTCCGGCTTCTTAATTTTTGCAAGAAAGAGACTGGTAGTATTAATTACAAATCCAAACAGAGGGGAAAAAAAAAAAAAAAAAACAGGCAGAGATACTTAAAAATAAAATTTTAAGATTTTGGAAGGCTAAGTGTCTAAAAAAAAGTGAAAGTGGTGCCAAATAGAATAAATCAGTTAACACATGTTCTAGTAATTTATCATTCTTCCTAATTTGTTGCCTTCAGGAAAAGTCATTTTAAAATGTAGGTGTCTGCCACATTAATAACACTGCATCCATAAAAATATTACTTTATTAAAAAATTTGTTTGGGAGATGGAAAAAGGTTTTACACTTACACAAATAGGTTATACTCGAAAGAGTATGAAACTGGGAGTCTGAAAATGAAAATTGTTGTTCTGGCTCTTCTAACTGGTTTTGTGACTTTGGAAAATTTGCTACTGCCAATTGAAGAGCACCGACAAATGGGAAGGACACATTCCTGATATTTTAATTTCTTGTTTTTTGTTTTTTGTTTTTTTTGAGATGGAGTTTCGCTCTTGTGGCCCAAGCCATTGCAATGGTGCAATCTCAGCTCACTGCAACCTCCGCCTCCTGGGTTCAAGCAATTCTCCTGCCTCAGCCTCCCGAGTAGCTGGAATTACAGGCACGTGCTGCCACGCCTGGCTAATTTTTTGTATTTGTAGCAGAAACGGAATTTATTAGCCAGGCTGGTCTCAAACTCCTGACCTCAGGTGATCTGCCCACCTCGGCCTCCCAAGGTGCTGGGATTACAGGTGTCAGCCTCCGTGCCCAGCCAGTATTTTAGTTTTTTTTTTAACAAGAAATGTTAAATTTCTCAATCTCAACTTGCTCCTTTTTTTCAGGAATCCAAAACATAAATTACCATTACACAATTTATTAAAAATAGCAAATTTCAGAAGGAAATTCTTAAATAAATGGCTATGCACCATGAGTATTTCTCAAATGTATTTTTTAGGAGGATGATATAGATGATGTATATGATAGTGACAGGGGCTACAAGCCACTAGCAATCTTCAATTGCTCTTGGGTGAAAATCCTCAATGATTTTAAATCTCTAATTTGAGTTTATGATGATCCCAAACTTCTTACCCATGTATAAGCTTCTAAGTGCCACAGCCACACTCAGTTGCCTTGCTTGTGAGACAAAGTTCATTAGAGACTGGAACCGCAGTTTCAATAAAAAAAGAGACCACAATGGCAGGAGGTCCCAATCTTTGCTTTCCAGCAGGTAAGTCTCTCAATCATCTGGGTGCTTCCCTAATCAAAGAAAGCTAGAAAAACCTTCTTTAAAACTTTGTTCAAGAATTGTCACTTATTGAAATATCGAGATTACCTGTATAACGACAAACTACAATTTATCCTTTTGGTTTTTTCAATGTAAGTTTTGCAGATTGTCTCTGTGAGTGTCTCTAAGTTCCCTAAGTGACTGTTGAGTGTAAATTTTGTGTTTATAGAAAAAATTTGGCTTCAAACATCTGCCTTCAGCTACATAACAATCACTTCAAAACAATTATTTTTAATCATGTTTTAAAATATAGTATTTTCAAATTATCTTATAGTTTACAAAATGTTCCTACGTACTATTTTAGTTTCCATTGCAAAGTTTTTAGTTATAATAAAATACAAATTAAAATAGTGTAGTTTTCTCATAGATAAATTTATATCCTCATATATTTTTAGCAAACAGTATTAAATATAAACTTAAAAGGTTTATTTCTTTTATTTGAACTGTAAGCTAATTCCATAATTTGTGCTCTTTGTAAATTAATTTAAGATCAACTAAAATTAAATAACTTACATTTTGTGAAGAAAATCAGTTTCATCAGACAGTTTTGACAATGTTGGAGTCTTGTTCAAGATCATTAACCCATTAAGGAGCACAAATAAAACTCTGATCCCTGTCCTTCAAGTCTGAGCCTGAGTTTTTCCCCAGCATAATGTTGAATATCTATATATTGTCTGAAAGAGGTTTGTTTTTTGAATATTTATTCTTTCACTGACGGAGGATTTTGGGAGTTACATCGTGTAAAAAATATGTATACATGTATATACAACCTCCACCAATATCACACACATTTGTGATATTGGTGGAGGTTGTAGAGGTTTGAAAATTCTTATTATCAAAAATTCCTATTTTGTCTTCACCAATTTTATATCTACTAAAATTAAGATCATGATTACTGAGAAAATATTCAAATGATTATTTTATCTTGACAGACTGTTAATTCAAAATGCAGGCGAGTAGCACTCAATTATTTTTAAATTATTAATATCATTTATGTTATTTGCAACATTTCTATCTGATAACCAAGTTAAATATCATACCAGCTTTTCTTTCTCTCAGCTTAAAAGAGAGGATATAACTGCATTCTATGGCATCTGGAACCTCAGTTCTAACACTTTTTGTTTTGAAAGGGTAGGGAAACGAGCATACTGACTTATGCATGATAGGAAAAAAAGAGAAGTAAGAAAAAAATCCTAAGTAAGGCTGGGCACATTGGCTCATGCCTGCAATTCCAGCATTTTGGGAGGCTGAGGCGGGTGGATCACCTGAAGTCAGGAGTTCAAGAACAGCCTGGCCAACATGGCGAAACCCTGTCTCTAGTAAAAATACAAAACTTCGCCGGACACACTGGCAGGGCCTGTAATCCCAGCTACTCGGGAGACTGAGGCAGGAGAATCACTGGAACCCGGGAGGCAGAGGTTGCAATGAGCCAGGATCGCGCCACTGCACTCCAGCCTGGACAACAAGAGCAAACTCCATCTCGAAGAAAAAAAAAAAAAAAACCTAACTAAACATTTTAAAATATATTACCATATGTCATCAATTTTGCCTCCATTTAACATCTCTGAAATTGGAATTAGTCTTACATTGATAAGCATATCAATTTACTTGGTAGCATTGGTTTTTTTTTTTCTTAAATGTTCTTAAAAATTGAATGTCTGACCATAAGCGACATCCAAAAATCAAGGATTTGGAGGTTCTTTCTTTTCAGCTAGAAATACTTGATTTAAAAAATACGGAAAGTGAAAGAGGGAAATATTTGTGTCACAGCCTAGATGCAATTTTTTGCATAAACTGGCTGATTTGAGAAACTATCAAGTCAGTTTTCTTAGCTAAATCTGCACTATTACCATTACCTACATGTTAAGTGTCTGCACTTTTACCAGAAAATAGCCAGCCTCACCAGTGAACTTTAAAAGCCAGAAGCAACATCAGAGGTCAGTTAGACCATCTCCGTTTTACTTGGTCTTGAGAGGAAAGTGTTTGCCCAACATCACATCATTAAGTAGCAACAGAGGCAGTGAAGAGCCTGAGTGTCACAACCCTTGCCTCAGGTCTTTTTTCCATTACAGCGAGCTGTGCAGACTTTGTGTTAAGCACTGTCCCTTTCAGGCCTTTTCCTACAACAAAAAATTATTGTCACTGTGTCATTTATTATTCCTGAGAGATTATAACTTCATGGAGTGGGGTAAGAATGTACTATGTTTTACAGATTTACTTATGAGCCCAGCTGACTCACGACTTGCCTGTAAGAACACCAGTAGTTCAATGAGGGAAGATTTTAGATGGTGTTGTCGGCAGGCACACATGGTCATTTCATGGTGTCAGAACTAAGGCCCCTTTATAAAATATCCTGCTAAATCTCTTAAATGTATGTGCTCTGTCATGGTGAGAAGAGAAAGTAAAGAAAATGTAGCCACTGAATTCGTTTGTAAATCCTTTAATTAAGTCCTTTATTTTAAATTTTTGTTCAAATGAGACTGGAGTCTATTTTGAGTATTTCCAGTCAAGGTATTAGGGTAAATAATTTAAAATTTCTGGACAATATCAAGATTTACCCATAAACCTAGTACCTTCGTGAATTTCTAATTGTTGGATCAACTATCCATAAGTCAGATGTTAATCATAAACTTGCAGGTTGAAGAGAAATGTCCTTTACACCTGAGTTATTTTTTTCCTTCAACACCAGACTTCACATGCTGATAGTTTAAAAGTCTTATTGATTAACAGGTACATGAGATCCCATACTGGCTCACATTGCTTCCCTTTTTCAGTCTAACCATCTCTAACATTTACACCTCTCATAGCAGTTTGCTCTTTCTTTCATAGATCAGTGATTTTCAATCTCTTTTTTTCTGCCCCAGCCCACTTGAGAGATTTTTTTCACAATGACAATGGCTCATTGTGACACTGATTCCTACTAATAAAAACATCTTCCTTCATCTCAACAGGCTTCTCATTAAACTCTGGTTTAAATATAATTAAACCAGTTTTTCTTTATTGCTGGAATTTCAGAACCTTTCATGTGAATTGGAACTCTTAACACCTCTTTAAAAATGTACAATATATCCCAAATGTAAATGACAAAATTTTATACCTCCTGACAAAACTTTATACTTCACCGCCTTATTCCATATACCATCGTTCTAGCCAGTTTGAAAGATCCTTTCAAGGTGTAATCAATTCTTACATTTGGGAAGTCCTTAAAATAAAGCATAAGATGTTATACAATATGTTTGTTTATTCAGCAGAATTACTTGAAACATCAAAACACGTACTAGTCCAGTTGTCTAAAAAACCAAGGAAGTACACAGATAATCTTCTTATAAGGCAGATTCTATGGCTGCTGTTTCTTTTGAAACTCCACACTATCCAGAGAAATATTACTCAAAAATTACTTTTAAAAAATGATGTGCTAAAAAAATGCAAACACCTTTCCTTTGGTGTATTCATGCAGTCAATGAACATCCTTCCATTGAACCTTCTGTGATCTAGAGTATACATGGTGCCTAAGAGATTTTAAATCATGGGCTATATTTATCCACTATCAACAAAATAGGAAAATGGGGCTGAACTTAGACTTTTCCTTTCCTCCCTATAATTTCCTCCGTTTCTAATTTTGGAGCAGTCAAGTTTCAACTAGTTAATCAAATGTCTTTTGTGTGGCAGGTGCCAAGGTGTTTGTTTTCATTAGTGTACCAAATGCCATATTTAGGAACTTGGCCTTTTGGTTAACTGGCTACAAGCATGGCTTTAAACCATTAAATGTGTGTATTTAAACTCAGCATTTATTTTTACATCTCCTTATCCAAATAATCAGGATGTGGTTATCTGTAAGATGATACATCATGATTTTTTCCTATGTACACCCAAGCACAAAAATATATACCTCAGACATAATCATCAATATTATAAACACTAATCATCCTGTGCCATTTATAAGATTACAGAGATGAGGAGAAACCTGGTAAGTGAAATGTACATAAAAATAGTTAAAGGAAATCCACATGGAAAGACATATAAAAATTGGGCAATTTTCACATTTGAAACCTATTTTTATGATAAAAAGCAAGAAAGGAAAACATAAACAACTGTAGTTTGTCTTTGATTAAATGGGACAACAATTTCTTTAAAAAAGATATATCAGGGCAGGCATGGTGGCTCACGCCTATAATCCCAGCACTTTGGGAGGCTGAGGCAGGTGGACCACATGAGGTCAGGAGTTTGAGAACAGCCTGGCTATCGTGGTGAAACTTTGTCTCTACTAAAATACAAAAAATTAGCTGGGTGTGGTGGTGGGCGCCTGTAATCCCAGCTACTCAGGAGGCTGAGGCAGGAGAATCACTTGAACCTGGGAGGCAGAGGTTTCAGTGAGCTGAGATTGCGCCATTGCACTCCAGCCTGAGCAATAGAGTGAAACTCCATCACAAAAAAATAAATAAATAAGATATATCAGAGATATGAAATCATTTAAAAAATACAGTTATGTTCTTAGTATATCCTCCTTTATGTAAAGTGAAAGAGACATCAGCAAAATCAGGAGAAGAAGAATACAATTAAGTAGCTGGCTTCCTAAAGTAATCACTAATGCAGGTTTGGGTTGATATTTTCATCAGATAACTATTGCATTCTTATTGGTTATTTTCCCAGTTTAGAGACATAGTTTACTGGGTTTTTTTTTTTTTTATGCTTATGGAAAATCTCAGTTCAGATATCAAGTTAGTGAAGAGAATACAGAGAAAATTTACTGCTCCCTTCTAGAAAAAATAGAATACAGAGAAGTTGCTAGTAACTAGCATTATGAGACAAGATTCTGAAGTAGACTAATTGGTGTCAAAATGAACACTTATTTCAGACATTACATGAAAATCAAAATGATATTTGATAAATAAATGTTGTAGACAGTGCTAAAATACTGTATCTCCATTTTTTTCTTAGCCAACATAGTTAATCCAGATACTATTCTGTTTAAGTAAAACATTTGTTCACATACCAGCATGTAACATTTATTATTAAAATCTATGCTGTTTAATAGTGACAAGTTGTTTTTTGTTGTTGTTTTCTTAGGAATGTGGGCAAAAGTTTTATTATTTTTTCCATTTCTTGCATTTGAAATACTCTTTGATGACATCCTAGGCCTAAAATTCTTTGCCATAGACCTTAACTGCTACACAACTGCAATCAACCACTTGTCAGGGGCTTCCCTCTCTGTAAGTTTTACAGAGGCTAACTGTATTAGTCCATTCTCACACTGCTATAAAGAAATACCTGAGAATGGGTAATTAAAAAGAAAAGAGGTTTAATTGGCTCACAGTTATGCAGGCCGTACAGGAAGCATGGCTGGGGAGGCCTCATGAAACTTAAAATTGTGATGGAAAGCAAAGGGGAAGCAGGCACGTCTTCACATGGCCAGAAGAGGAGGAAAAAGAGAGGAGAGGTGCTATAAACTTTTAAACAACCGGATCTCACAATAGCTCACTATCAGGAGAGAACAGCACCAAAGGGAAAATCTGTCCCCATTATCCAGTCGTCTCCCTCCAGGCCCCATCTCCAGCACTGGAGGCAACTCATGGCAGTGGGTTAGCAGTGGCACGCACTCAAGCCTCTGCCTCTGCACAAACTCACTGGGGGCAAGGAAAGAGCCACAGTAACAAATTCTTCAAGAAAATGTCAAAAACAATCTTGGTACACACCCAAACAAATGTAGTTATTAAGGAAATTTTTATTGATGCCTCATATTCTTTCACATAGAGATTATAAATAGTAAATGAGACGGAAGGGGTATGCATGAATGGATTCAATCCTCTCAAAGCTCTTTGGAGATGGGAATTCCTTCTCATTTCACAAAGGAGTATAATGAAGCTTGAGTAGGGTAAATGATACATATTCAAGGTTATACTGATACTAAAGCAAAAACATGACTCAAATCCAATCTTACAGATTCCATTCTAGCACCTGCTTTCTCTTGACCCCCAGCAGGTTTCCCAAATTATTTTTTTTTTAAGAAAATAGAGTTTCTTGAGACTTCTTATTCACAAAGGATGAAGTTGGAAGGCTTTCCCACTGTCATGTACTAAGCAGCAAAGCTTGGGTTCATGCCTACTTTGTTCTAGCTCATACTCCACGATCCTCCCTCAGTAGAGCAAGGCCCCATTTTACCTACAGTTTTGTAACTGCCAGTAGTCAAACTAGCAGCAGGTCAGCCTGATGTAGGCCATAGATGAGCTTTAGTTGGCTGGATAGTGGCTTTTTAATCTAAAAAGTCAGACATATATAAATAAAGCATCTTTGTACTCTCTACCCAGAAGTAACACGTGTTAAGATTTTTACATATTTGCTTTAAATTACATATAGATTAAAAACTGATTCCCGTATGTTTTTTCTATCATTGTACTCACTTTTTCATCTCTGCAGAGGTAATCATAATCATGAATCAAGTTCCATTGGTTTATATTTTATATGTATATATTCCAAAATATATGGTATTGCTTTGGGCATTTACAATTTCAGTAAATGGTATAATGTCATGTATTGTTTTATACTTTCCATTTCTCCACAAAACCGTTTTGTGAAATCCATGCATACAGACAAACATACATTTAAGTTATTTGTTTTAACAGTAAATATGTATTTAAGTCATTTACTTCAAGTCAGTAGTTGGAATAAATCTCAATTAATAAATCTATTTTCTCTTGAATGGGGCACTGGGTTGATTCCAATTTTTGACTACTATAAACAATGAGGCTATGAACTTTCAGATACATGTCTCCATATAAACACTGACAGCTTCTCAGGAATACACACATACCTAGAAGTGAAATAAATGTGTCCTAGGTAAGAGATAAGCATTTTCAACCTTTTCATAGTGTCCAATTTTCTCCAAATGATTGGATTCATTTTCAACTCCACCAGAATTTTTTGTGATATTGTTTCCTAAAACCATTCTAACGTTGCAAGGTTGATCAATTTCTTGCCAATCTAATGTGTGTAAATGGCATTTTGCTTCTATTTTTATTTGAATTAAAGAGATTGTATGTATTGTGGAAGGTTTTGTTCATTCACTTCTCCTCTTTTCTATGAAGTGTGTATTCATAACTTTGCCCCATTTTTATTTAGTTGTGTGTCTATCTTTAAAGTTACATTTAAAGGGTTTATTTACATTTTCCAAATGCTAATCTTTCTTTTATGTATATATTGAAAATACCTTCCATTAAGTAATTTGCTTTTCAATTTTTTATTGTATCTTTATGTAATTTTTCAATTTTGATATAATAACATCTGATAGTTTTTTAATAACATTTTTGAATCTTGCTTATGAAATTCTGGCATAACACAAGGACATAAAGAAATTCTCTTAATTTATGGTGGGGGTTTTGAAATTTTGAACTTAAATCTTTTTAGACACTATAGTCTCTCTGGTTCACCACAGACCCAATCAGTACTTATTCTCTAATGCCTTACCACTGTTACAAATTTCTCCTCAGGTACATATATAATGTCTCAATCTCTAGATTTTAGAGTAAAAAAATAAAGTTACATTAGCTGTATTTCTCAGATTGTGGGAAATCTGAGAAATTGTGGTTAGTTTGAATTAAATTATTGTTATAGCTGTACAACCCTAATCCAGGGTCTCCATAGAAAAGAAACCTTGACAGAATTCGTTCTGGGGGATGGACAGCTTCTATTACATATTATTTACGTTTTGTAGAGATGCACTCCAATGGACCAAAGCTGAATAATTTGGCTTACCATTTGCCTCTAACAGTCCTTTTAGGATCTTTTGTTTTTTATCTTTACATTCCAAATGAATCAGTGCTAACTATGACACATTTAACCCTCAGATGCTGGACTGGAGATTGGCAAGTGCACATTTCATCCTGGCTGTGACACTGACACTGTGGAACTCAGGAAAAGTCCTCTCAGTAGATGTAACAACAACAGAGGTAATGGAAACTGACTTAGAGAAATAAATATATATGTTTGACATGTCTTATAAATGATGTTTATATATAAAAGAATATATATAAATATATTTCATATACATAAATATAACTTATATATTTATATATCATGTATTCTATATTTTATATAGAATATATATTTATAAATATAATGTATATATTTATATATTGCATGTATATTCTTTTGTAAGCATGTCATTTCCACTAGAGTAAGAAGGAGGTGCAGCTACCAACAAGAAAATGTACACAAAATAAAATGGTGAAATAACACAAAATCAAGAAAATAAGTATTTCTTATTGTCTTCTTTTTATTGCCAACATGACATTCAAGGTTGTGAACTTGAAATGAAAAGAGCAGTAATCATGATCTTCTCCTCACAGAGGAGTCAGAGCAAGCCAGTTATCTAAATGTGAAAAGAACCTTAAGAACAAAGACTTGTATTCCTTGAACAAAAAAAGCTTTAAGAGAAAATCCATTATTACAGCCATATTTAATTAAATCAGTTATGTCAGAATGAAGGGCTTTTATATAAAATTTGAAGTTGTTTGCATGCCAAAATTTGAGTAGTTTTGTTCAAACTTTTAATTACAGTACAAATGTTTTTGTAGTGCTATGACTAAAGTACAAAGAAAAAGAAATGTGGGGGCATCACAAGGAGAAAAATTAGTTTATTTGATCTTATTAGAAACATATATACATGTTTCTTAAATAGCATCAAGTGAGAGTCTCAAATGCATTATATTGAAGGACAAGTTTTGTAAAAGTTTTGTTTTTTTTAAGATTAAAGATATTTCTTAGAAAAACGATTGTTGAGTGTGTGTTAGTTGGAAAAATAAAAGCATGTTTTTGGAGGATGCTTTGAAAGATAAAAAACCTTTGCCCTTTGAAGGTTTATCTCCTTCTTTAGGGTTTATTTTGGGTTATTTCTGCATCCTTCCCATCTCCAGTTTCTATGTTGTCAGGATTATACAGGGAAGTGATAGAAGCTAAGATCTCAGTAGTTTGAAACCATATTGTGGGCTTTGTGCTGTAAGTAATAAAGAACTATGAGAGATTTGTAATTTTCTTTTTATATGACAAAAGTAGTATTGGGGATAACTAACTTTATAACAGTATTACGGGTGAAATAGAGAAGAGAGAGAGAGCAAATTGTAAGGTGATTAAGGGCGTACACTAAGCAGTAAGGAGGCCTTCATTTAAAGTCACCACTTGGATGACCTGAGGTCAAGAGTTAGAGAAAAGCCTGGCCAACATGGTGAAACCCTCTCTCTACTAAAAATTCAAAAATTAGCTGGGCGTCATGGTGGACACCTGCAGTCCCCGCTACTTGAGGGGCTGAGGCAGGAGAATCACTTGAACCTGGGAGGCAGATGTTGCAGTGAGCCAAGATTGTGCCAGCCTGTTAACAGAGCAAGACTCCATCTCAAAAACAAAAACAAAACAAAAACAACAACAAAAAAAAACACTACTGATGGGAATCAAAAATAGCAGCCAGAAGATAGATTGTCCTGCAAGAACTGACCAGACTTAGGGCACATATGACTGGATAAGGAAACAGGAGGCTCAATAGCTTTCAGTTTACACGCCAGGCTACAGGTATTTTAAAAGAGACTTGAGTCAATGATTAAAGGGCTTGAAAATGCTACTCTTTTGTTCTACTGGAGAAAGTGAAGAGAACGGAAAAATGTATTAGTCCATTTTCATACTGCTATAAAGAACTACTCAGTCAGGTGTGGTGGCTCATGGCTGTAATCCTAGCACTTAGGGAGGCTAAGGTGGGTGGATCACTTGAGGTCAGGAGTTCAAGATAAGCCTGTCCAACATGGTGAAACTCCATCTCTACCAAAAATGCAAAAATTAGTTGGGCATGGTAGTGACCACCCATAATCCCAGCTACTCAGGAGGCTGAGGCAGGAGAATCGCTTGAACCTGGGAGGCAGAGGTTGCAGTGAGCCAAGATCAAGTCACGGTACTGTAGTCTGGGAAACAGAATGAGACTTTGTCTCAAAACAACAACAACAACAAACTGCCCAAGACCGGGTAATTTATAAAGGAAAGAGGTTTAACTGACTTATAGTTCTGCATGGCTTGGGAGGCCTTGGGAAACTTACAATCATGGCAGAAGGTGAAGGGAAAGCAAAGCATATTCTTCACAAGGTGGCAGGAAGGAGACTGAATCACCAAACATTTATAAAACCACCAGATCTTGTGAGAACTCACTATCATGAGAACAGCATGGGAGAAATCATCCCCATGATTTAATTACCTCCACCTGGTCTCTCCTTTGGCATGTGGGGATTATGGGGATTACAATCCAAGGTGAGATTTTCAATCAGGTCACAGCCAAACCATACCATTTTGCCACTTGCCCCTCCCAAATCTCAGATCCTCACATTTCAAAACACAATGATGCCTTCCCAACAGCCCTCCAAAGTCTTAACTTATTCCATCATTAACCCAAAAGTCAAGTCCAAAGTTTCATCTGAGACAAGGCAAGTCCTTTCCACCTATCAGCCTGTAAAATCAATAGCAAGTTTGTTACTTCCTAGATACAATGGGGGTACAGGCATTGGGCAAATGAACTCACTCCAAATGGGAGAAATTTCCCAAAACAAAGGGGGCACAGACCCCATGCAAATTAGAAATCCTATAGGGCAGTTATTAAACCTTTGGAGATCATTCCAAAACCATTTCCTTTGACTCCATGTCTCACATCCAAGTCATGCTGATGCAAGAGCTAGGTTCCCATGGTCTTGGACAGCTCTGCCCCTGAGGCTTTGCAGGGTACAGCCCCACCCTCAGCAGCTTTCATGGGCTGGCATTGAGTGTCTATGGCTTTTCTAGATGCACAGTGCAAGCTCTTGGTGGATCTATCCAATCTGGGGCCTGGAGTACTGTGGCCCACTTCTCACAACTATACTAGCCAGTACCACAGTGGGGATTCTGTATCAGGGCTCCAACCCCACATTTCTCTTCTGCACTGCGCTAGCAGAGGTCCTCCATGAGGGCTCCACCCCTTTAGCAAATTTCTGCCTAGACATCCAGGTATTTCCATACATCCTCTGAAATCAAGGCAGAGGTTCCCCAAACTCAATTATTTACTTCAGTGTACCAGCAGGCCCGAAAACATGTGTAAACCACCAAGGCTTGGGGCTTGAACCCTCTGAAAGAACGACCTGCCTGTATGTTGGCCGCCCTTAGCCACAGATGGGATGCAAGGCACCAAGTCCCAAGTTGCATAAAGAAGCAAGGCCCAGGGCCTGGCCTATTAAACCATTTTTCCCTCCTAGGCCTCTGGGCCTGTGATGGGAGGGGCTGCTGTGAAGCCATCTGACATGCCATGGAGACATTATTCCCATTGTCTTGGCGATTAGCATTTGACTCCTAGTTACTCAAGCAAATTTCTGCTGCTGGATTAAATTTCTCCTCTGAAAATGGGTTTTTCATTTCTATTGCATCATCAGGTTGCAAATTTTCCAAACTTTTTGCTCTGCTTCCCTTTTAAACATAACTTCTAATTTCAAACCATCTCTTTGTGATTAGATAAAACTGAATGCTTTTAAGAGCACCAGCTCATATTTTGAATGCTTTGCTGCTTAGAAATATCTTCTGCCAGATACCCTAAACCATCTCTCTCAAGTTCAAAGTTCCACAGATCTCTAGGGCCAGGGCAAAATGCCACCAGTCGCTTTGATAAAGCATAGCAAGAGTCACCTTTGCTCCAGTTCCCAACACGTTCCTCATCTCCATCTAAGACCACCTCAGCCTGGACTTCATTGTCCATAAAACTATCAGCATTTTGGTCAAAACTATTCAACAAGTCTCTAGGAAGTTTCAAACTTTCCCACATCTTCCTGTCTTCTTCTGAGCCCTCCAAACTGTTCCAACCTCTGCCTATTTCCCATTTCCAAAGTTGCTTCCACATTTTTGGGTATCTTTATAGCAGCACCCCACTCTGTGTGGTAACAATTTTCTGTGTTAGTCCTTTTTCATACTGCTGTAAAGAACTGCCCAAGAGTGTGTTATTTATAAAGGAGAGAGGTTTAATTGACTTACGGTTCTGCATGGCCGGGGAAGCCTCAGGTAACACAATCATGGTGGAAAGTGAAGGGGAAGCAAGGCACCTTCTTCACAAGGCAGCGGAAAGAATGAATGCAGGAGGAACTACCAAACACATAAAACCAGCAGCTCTCATGAGAACTCACTCACTATCACAAGAACCTCATGAGAGAAGCTGCCTCCATAATTCAATTACCTCCCCCTGATCTCTCTTTTCACATTTGGAGATTATGAGGATTACAATTCAAGATGATATTTTGGATGGGAACACAGTCAAACCATGTCAAAAGACAATAGAAAGAATAATTTTAGAAGAAAAACAGAAAGTGAAGAAAAATCAAAACCAAGGTCAATAGTCTGGCACATGGAAGAATCACTAGAAGTGGGAAGAGATTCCCCAGAGCTAAAAATTTTCCCACATGGGAATATTCTCACGATTTCAGAAAAAAAGCAGTATTTGTGGGACTACAGAATGACTCAAGATTGTTAGTAGGAGCATTTAAGAAATGCTGTCATTGGACCTCAGAGAGGAAAAGACAGACCTCACAAACTGAACAGCTATAGATTTATGACTTGGATGAAGTGCAAAGTGGCAATAGGTGTAAGAAACAAACAAGAAATTTTACAGGGCACACAAAGTTATTGGGATATCTCAGACACATTGCAGACACAAATACTTGTTGATAAATCACAGGGATAGAGAAGGTGAGATGCTTAGACACAGAGACTAAATTTTTATTTTTGTATCTTTCATGTCCAATGCAGAACCTAGTACATAGTGGATTAGTAATGGCTTGAGTTAGTAAATAATGAATGAATGGTAAAAAGAAAATAGCATGAGATTTGGTTTGGAATTCATTTAATAAATATTCATCAGAAATTTGCTGAATACTATGAGCAAAATATGAGATGAAGCATGAAATAAATCAAATGAAAGACTAATTAGACAAACTCATTGATTCAAGATTCACCTTAATAACAAATACAAATGTATTGTAACCAACCTGGCACAAGGCAAAAAATAGTAAGTGCAATGATGAAAGAGGTATATAGCAAAGCACTATGAGAATGATAAGGAAGGATGAAGTTGTTGCTGGAAAAGAATCTGAAAAAATGATCGGTAAATATACTAGATGTTAAAGGCATTCCAGGAGTTTTTCTTTTCTTTTCTTGTCTTGTTTTTTCCCTTGGTTATACCCCTCTTCTATGTGTTTCAGTCCCCAAAGATCTAGCACTCTCTACGGAAAATAACTTCATAAGAAATTGTAAGTCCAGGCACGGTGGCCCATGCTGTAATCCCAGCACTTTGGGAGGCTGAGGCCGGTGGATCACCTGAGGTCAGGAGTTCGAAACCAGCCTGGCCAACGTGGTGAAACCCCGCCTCTACTAAAAATACAAAAAATTGGCCAGGCATGGTGGTGGGCACCTGTACTCCCAGCTCTCTGGGAACTGAATAGGAGAATCACTTGAACCCGGGAGGTGGACGTTGCAGTGAGCCAAGATCACGCCATTGTACCCCAACCTTGGCAACAAGTGCAAAACTTTGTCTGTAAAAAAAGTATAAAATGTTACATGATGAGAATGTCAGCTAATGGTAGCAAAAGCCAAATGCATATGTACATACTTGAAGTCTCTTTGTCTAAATTAATGGAATCACCTTTCCTTGCCTTATAGGCCTTTGATTCTGGAGTCATAGATGTGCAGTCAACACCCACAGTCAGGGAAGAGAAATCAGCCACTGATCTGACAGCAAAGCTCTTGCTTCTTGATGAATTGGTGTCCCTAGAAAATGACGTGATTGAGACAAAGAAGAAAAGGAGTTTCTCTGGCTTTGGGTCTCCCCTTGACAGACTCTCAGCTGGCTCTGTAGATCACAAAGGTAAACAGAGGTAAGTGAACTCTTAGAAAAGCAAAGTTTTTATTTTCTAATTATTTTATTCTGGATTCTAAAACAGACAATTCCACATGAAAAATACAGTGAAAATTTTGTATAGAAACAGATTTGCCAGCATGTTAGCTAATCTATAGGTTTAATAATATAATTTTCGAAATAACTGTTTAGGGAGCAAAATGACTGCTACAGTGTGCATTAGTATTTTTGTCATAATGTTTCCTAAGTAAGATTCTGTCTTATGCAGATATAAAACAGTCATTATAAGACATTACTGCATTTGGGAGGTGACGCAAAGTGTATGCTCAGTGGTATAAATGTTCTGGTGAATTGAGTTTTCCATTTACTAGAGGTAATTGGAATATCCTTTGGTTTTTACCGTTGATACAAACCTTTCCAAATTGTGTGAATGAATCTGAGTGAAAAGCTCTCAGAACTCGGAGTCAGAACACATATGTTTCTGTCAAATTTCTGTTTCTTTCCATGTGACTTGTAAAGTATCTTATCCTCTCTGATCCTCAGCTTATTTATCCACAAAGTGAGAACAATTACTTGGTTCCATAAAATTCAAATAAGATGATCAAATGTAAGTGCTTCATAGAATGCTAATTATTATAATAGATTTAGAGTAGTGAAATATCCCTTTAGGTCAGTAATTTAAAGTCATCGTTTCAAACTTAGTTCATTTTCTTCAATATCTGTTCTTCATACTGTACATTTCATATTAGAAGTGGCACAAAAGACCACCTAAGTACCATAGACAGACACCTGGGAAATTGACCCAAGATTCCTTTTGTTCACTCTGAACATTTCTCACTAAACTCTGTAAATACCGTTTGCCTTATATATTAAAAAAGGAAATTATGTTTATCACACCACTATTCACAATAGCAAAGCCATGGAATCACCTAAGTGTCCAACAGTGGTGGACTGGATAAAGAAAATATGGAATGTAGACACCATGGAATACTATATAGTCGTAAAAAAGAAAAGAATAAAATTATGTTCTTTGCAGCTACATGGATGCAGCTGGATGCCATTATTCTAACTGAATTAATACAGAAACAGGAAATCAGACACTAGATGTTCTCACTCATAAGTGGAAGCTAAACAGTGGGTATCCATGGGCATAAAGATGAAAACAGTAGACCCTGGGAGCTCTAAAAGGTGGAAGGGAAGAGGGAGGAGTTGATAAACTACCTACTGAGTATTATGTTCACTATTTGGTTGATGGGTTCACTAAAAACTCAAACCCCAGGATCGTCCAATATACCCATGTGGCAAACCTACACATGTATACCCTGAATCTAAAATAAAATATTTTTTAACAATACTTTGTAAAAGATAAAATTTATTTCAAATAAATAAATAAGAAAATTTTAGGAGCTTCAGTAGTGCAACTGATTAGTGTGCAGTACTTACAAAACAGGAAGCATTAGACGTACCTCATATATGAATATCTACACAAAAGTCATAGATAAAATGTTAGCAAATAGAATCCAACAGCACTTTTTAAAATATAATACATTTTGACCAAGAGGGGCTTATTCCAGGAAAGTAAATATGAGTTAATGTTAGTAATTATATAATGTAATCTTTCATATTAATAGAACAATAGATAAAAATCATATGATTATATCAATAGATGACAGAAGAGGTATTTGACAAAATCTAATATTTATTAATGTCTAAGGAAGTGCAATGGAATAAGAACTGAGAAACACTTTTTAAACATGATGTATATGTATGTGTGTGTTTGTATTTTAGCCCAAAAGCCAACATCTTATTTAATGGTTGAGGCACGTACTGTGTTCTTAAGTCAAAAAACTCAAAAGCAGAAACATGTCAGCTCCACTTAAGTTAAATTACAAACTTAACACAATTCTAATAAAAAGTGCCATCAGTGTTGATGATAAAGTTCATTTAAAAGAATAAAAGCTAGCATAGCCAGAAAAACTCTGCAAAAGAGACAGAAAGAAAGAGCCCTACCAGATATTAGTAAGTAAAAGAATATAGTTTGAATAAGTGACGTTGGGATATGAGGAAAAAGATAAAATTAATTCATTCTCAAACTATACATTATGATAAATTCTAAATGCATCAGAGATTTGATTGAAGAAATAGATGAACCTATATAGGTACTAGAAGAAGACATTGTTGGAAGTTCTACATAGAGAAGGAATAGAGAAGGTATTCTAAATTCAGTTGTAAAATTTGAATAGAAAAAATAAGGAAAAAATTAATTACATATTTTAAAGTTTTCATGACAAAAGATACCATAAAACAAAGTAAAAACACAAAGAATAAACTGGAAAAAATGTTTGTAACTTAAATCAAAGGGTTACTATATTTAATATATAAAGAACCTTGAAAAATAAAGAAGAAAAAGAACAAACTATAGAAAAATTGGGGTAAAAAACAGTAGTCAATTCATGAAAAAAATGTAAATTGCCTTTGGCCGTGTGAAAAGATGCACACCATTCTTGTTATAAGAAAGAAGTGTACTATGATTTTACTGGTATACAATTCCTCACCTGATAGATTGGTAGAAATGGATTTTTGAAAAACCAAAATAATTACTGAGGCTATGAGAAAAAGGCACTCCCACGTGGTGCTGATTGGAGTGCAAAATGGGACCCACATGGAGGGGAATGTTGCAATATCTAGCAGAGTGGATGTGTGCTTACTTTTTGGCCCAGCCTTCCTCCTATTTCTAGATATCTCTCCCAAATATATACTAGTAAAAATGTGTTTAGCAGAAGAAAGCATGCATAAGGCTGTTCATTTTAGAACCATTTATTATAAACTTTTTATTTAAAAAATAAAATTATAAACAAAATACAGAAAAATATTGACACTTGTGATAACAAAGAAATGACTCTTAAGGGCAGTTTGTTGTCCTGGGGGAATAACTCTTTTTCGGAGGAGGCTTACTGGATCCTTTAAGTGAAAAGTGGTGTTGACAGATGGCCATCTGGGCTTTAGGGTTGCCCATTTCTCTTGGATTAGTGATTGTTTTTAGGAATTTTAGAGCATAGACTGAGTCATGAGTGCACGCTGATATTAATCAGAAACATAAATTTATACTAATATGAATGTTTTTTGGACATTTTGAAATCATGCCATATCAGGTGTTATAATATTATTTAACATGTTCAATTTATAACTTTATTTCATTTTTTCCATGCCGTGAATCCCCTTTCTTATTTGCATCAAGAATGATAGAATTTGATTATCAAATAAATACATATTTGCTTTATTTCACAATACAAACTCAACCATCTCAGAATAGCAATACCAAGATTATCACCAGCAATACGATTTCCCAAAATAGTTTGTAGTTAATAATTTTACTGATGCTCAGATTGTCATAGTTTAGCTAATCAGAACGTCCTCAAATTGGCTCTTGAGTTCTTTTGAACTGAAATTAGAAATAATAAGTTTCCTTGCTATCAGGTATGACAAGATATTCAAGCTCACTTCGTACATTTTCTTCCCCAACTCTGCCTGGGGAAACAAAATTATGAGTTTTATAAAGAAATATTGTGCAAAGGAGGATTGTAATATTTAAGGTTCATTTACAATGGGCATTTGGCATCGACAGAACAAGTATTTCTATGTATACATTCAACATTTTGCAGCATATTTGCATTCAAGTTACATTTCCAAATTCTATGCCAAATACAGTCTAACTCACCATCACAAATCCCTCAGATATTACTAAAATCCTGTTTATTTGGTAGGAGTGCAGTATTATCTTATTAGAAAATAATTTTATATTCCTACTAGATAAACTGTATTTTTACTACTTTAATGAAATTCACTGACATTTTCTTCCCAGTTGAATGCATTAAATCTGTTTAAATCTATGACTGAAAAATCTTTAGGAAATGCTGGTTATCAATTCATTGTTTTTGAAAACATATAAATGAAGAGAACATTAAACCTACCTTTCTTATATGACCTTCACCAGTAATAGTAGAGGAGCTGGAATTTTCTCTTTAGAGAATTTTTGCATCTAAAACAATCAAGAAATTGTGGAATTAGTAAATGAGGTAGAAATTTCTCTTTATAAAATTATTTTGGCTAAAAAATGACAGAATTAGAAAATTTCTATTTTGCAAATCCTAATGAAATGATGGGTCTAGACAATTATCATTAACTGCTGTTAGCATCAGAAGAAGAAAACAGCAAGTCATTATATGCCTTTCGATAATAGAACCCAGCACTACCTATAAAATAGTATTGCCAAAAGCAGTCTTGTCTCTAGTTCTATACGTACCAATTTTCAGGAAATGTGAAAGACAGAAGTGAGTTCAGAGACACTACGGGGATGCAAATAGCAAAATCCAGACTGTGGGAAACTGCAGGACAAATAATCGAGTTTCTTCCATAAATAAATTACAGCGTTTGAAGGGATTAAAAAAGAGATAGAAAGGGAAGGGGATTCTAAAGTAGAGGGATTTATTAACCAGTTAAAACGTTTTACGTGTCCTGACTGAAACAATGATCCTTTAAAAAATTAATACACATAACAGACAATTGTGAATGTGAACAGTAATTATTTGGTAATGTTAAATAACTATTATTTACTTTTAAATATGAAATGATACCACAGACCTTAAAAATGAGAGAGATACCTCAGTTAAATAGTTAAATATGAAAGTATCATATTTAAATAGTTAAATATGAAAGATTTTTTAAAAAGTAATGCAGGAGTGGGAGTGGAATGGATGAAGTAAGATTTGCAGTAAACTGATAATTATTGACTTAGAATGATGTGCACATGGGAGTTTGTTATACTATTCTATTTTGTCATATGTCTGAACTATTTTATAGTAAATTCCTTTAAAAACTAAGCAATGAGATAAACAGCAGATTAATAACACAATAAGGTCAAGAAAATGACTCAATATGTCAAAAACATATGAAGAATAGAATAAAACAAATTAATGTATAGTTTAATAAGAACTTTATGGGAACAAATAAGAGAAACATAATTACTATTTAAATAACTTTTGGGCCAAGTGCAGTGGTTCACAGTTGTAATCCCAGAACTTCGAGAGGCCAAGGCAGGTGGATCACTTGAAGTCAGTAGTTCGAGACCAGCCTGCCTAATATGGTGAAACCCCATCTCTACTAAAAATACAAAAAGATTAGCTGGGCATGGTGGTGGGTGCCTGTAATCCCAGCTACTTGGCAGGCTGAGGCACAAGAATCACTCGAGCCCAGGAGGCAGAGGTTGCAGTGAGCCAAGATCGCAGCACTGCACTCCAGCCTGGGCGACAGAGTGAGGACTCAGTCTCAATAAATAAATGAGTACATAAGTAAATAAATAAATAACAGGATATTTTATCAATACTTTTCAAGAAATAGTGAAAACATTTTCAAATTCAGTAATTAAAACAAATTTTGGCGCACATAACTAGTGCCCTTTCTGACAGGTTAAGTGGATTATTCTGCTAAGAGAAAATCTTGTAGGAGATGGCTTAGAGGCGTAAACATTAAGGACACATTCTTGGCTGGGCGCGGTGGCTCACGTCTGTAATGGGAGGTAGAGGCGGGTGGATCACCAGGTCAGGGGACGGAGACCATCCTGGCCAACATGGTGCAACCCCGTCTCTACTAAAATACAAAAAATTAGCTGAGCGCGGTAGTGGGTGCCTGCAGTCCCAGCTACTCGGGAGGCTGAGGCAGGAGAATCGCTTGACCCTGGAAGGCGGAGGTTGCAGTGAGCTGAGATCGGGCCGCTGCGCTCCAGTCTGGCGACAGAGCAAGACTCCGTCTCAAAAATAAAAAATAAAAATAAATAAATAAATAAATAAATAAATAAAATTCTTAAAAGGGCTAAGTAGCACGAGAACTCACTACTAGGTGATAAGAATAAGAAATGGGACAAGACATGAAATTGGGAAGGAGAGTCGGGGGTCACAAAGGAATGCTGCATTCTGCAACCATTCATACTGTTGCCTTCTGGAATGTGCGGTGCAAAACCCACATAACCTTAGTCAATATCCCTGGAGCTAGATTGCAAAGGTTTCATCCAATGCTGTATAAAGCAAGAAACGAATTTAGTAGAATAATTGATGACCCTAGGAAATTAAAAATGAACTATTTCTTTTCTCCTTTTCTCTCCTTTACCTTCACCTCCTACTATTTCGAGAAGTTTGGCAGTGTTAAGGAGCGAGAAGCATTTGCACAGAAGCTCACCCATGGGCTTCGAAAGTTGAGAATTCCTCCTAATGTATACTCTCTAGTCTTTTATATATGAACTATTTCTTTTCTCCTTTTCTCTCCTTTACCTTCACCTCCTACTATTTCGAGAAGTTTGGCAGTGTTAAGGAGCGAGAAGCATTTGCACA
>NW_012102299.1:3100139-3120179 GCF_000951045.1 Mandrillus leucophaeus | reverse complement strand
TAGCCAGGATGGTCTCGATCTCCTGACCTCGTGATCCGCCCGTCTCGGCCTCCCAAAGTGCTGGGATTACAGGCTTGAGCCACCGCGCCCGGCCTATATTTTTATTTTTTATAGTTGATAATTTATGCATTCGAATTAAATTCCAAGGACACTTCCTCTGAGATGTTTCAGCAGCATTTTTTAAATATACATACAGGAATTCCTCTTTTTGTCTTTAAAGCAAATATGAAATTTGTTTTGTATATTCCAGAAGCAGAAAATGATGAAAGATAAATAATGTTATTGCATAAAATATTTCTATAGACATTTCTGAGTTTTAGTTAAAAACAATTTCAGACTTGTTTTGAGGTGTAATGATAGTTCAAACATAATAGTGTTAAAATTTTCTCTCATCTGTTACTAAGGCTTCAGCATCATTTAAAAAATTGCATATATATGTCACATATATATAAACCACAAGACTAAAATGTCACATATTTAGTAACAAGAATGTATAGCTTGCAATGTTGCAACCTTTATGTAAAAATAAAATTTTATAAAAATTATAATAATTTCGCGTAGAAGAGCTGTACTGAGGGTTATTTATTGCTACTTTTTCAAATTCTATGAGACAAGAATTTTACTCCTTCCTTATGTGTTGTTAGATTTTTCACAAGACCAGGAATTATTTGTTACTGTTATATGCATAGGTATGCACAAAAACTTCATGAGTTTCTTATAAATGTCTGTGGTTTTCATGTATATGCCCTCATATTTTTCCCTTTATCAGGCACACATTCTCTATCTTTTCATACTTACTGGAAGGTAATACATCTGAGATGCACTTTCCATACTCTGTGCTTAAAGATCACATACATCACTTAATTCAGGGATTCATAAACTTTTTGTGTCATAGGTCACTATAGCAGTTTGGTGAAACCTATGAACCCCTTCTCAGAATATTGTTTTTAGAGTGATAGAATTTATAAGAGTTCAAAGGTTACCCACTGTTTAGAAACAGAACTATCAAAATCAATTTTTTAAATTAATTTGCGATATATATAAAAAATTTTAAATATTTTATTTATTAATACCTAAAATAAGATGTAAAGATATGACTGCAAACAATAGTAGCTGGGTGTGGTGGCTCACGCCTGTAATCTCAGCACTTTGGGAAGCTGAGGCAGGCAGATCACCTGAGGTTAGGAGTTCGTGAGCAGCCTGGACAACATGGTGAAATCCCGTCTCTACTAAAAATACAAAATTCAACCAGGCGTGGTGGCACTCATCTGCAATCCCAGCTACTCAGGAGGCTGAGGCATGAGAATCGGTTGAACACGTGGGAAGCAGAGGTTTCAGTGAGCCGAGATTGTGCCACAGCACTCCAGCCTGGGTGACAGGGAGACTCTGTCTCAAAAAATAAATTGTTGTAACTAGTGCAGAACATAACCATTTCAAAGTATCTATGATAACTAAAATGTGCTTTGAAAGTATCTGTGATTTATATGAGTAATAATGTTCAGACACAACAATTACTATTATTTCTTTTCTATATTCATAAAGTAAATGCTATTTTTTAAATTATTTTTATGGGCCGGGCGCGGTGGCTCAAGCCTGTAATCCCAGCACTTTGGGAGGCCGAGACGGGTAGATCACGAGGTCAGGAGATCGAGACCATCCTGGCTAACACGGTGAAACCTCGTCTCTACTAAAAAATACAAAAAACTAGCCGGGCGAGGTGGCGGGCGCCTGTAGTCCCAGCTACTCGGGAGTCTGAGGCAGGAGAATGGCATGAACCCGGGAGGCGGAGCTTGCAGTGAGCCGAGATCTGGCCACTGCACTCCAGCCTGGGTGACAGAGCAAGACTCCGTCTCAAAAAAAAAAAAAAAAAATTATTTTTATGTATTTATTTTTTTGAGATGGAGTCTTACTCTGTTGCCTAGTCTGGAGGGCAGTGGCTTAATCTTTTTTTTAATCTTTTTTTTTTTTAGATGCAGTTTTGCTCTTGTTGCCCAGACTGGAGTGCAATGGTGAGATCTTGGCTCACTGCCTCCTCCACCTCCCAGGTTCAAGTGATTCTCCTGCCTCAGACTCCCGAGTAGCTGGGATTATAGGCATGGAATGATAGGTGCCTGCCACCATGCCTGGCTAATTTTTGTATTTTTAGTAGGGACTGTGTTTCTCCATGTTGGCCAGGCTGGTCTCGATCTCCTGGCCTCAAGTGATCCGCCCACCTCTGCCTTTCAGAATGCTGGGATTACTGGCGTGAGCACTGTGTTCGGTCATAAATGTTATCTTTCATTTACAGGTTAATGGAACTAAAGATGTAACCCTTTCCCATCTATATGTATAGGCCCCAGAATTATATTGCTACATAATGCCAGATTTTAAAACTCTGAGTCACCAGGGTACAAAATGCATTATTTAATTCTAAATTACTACAGAATATCAGAAAAGAAAAAGAAAATTAACTGTACTTTCAAAAAGGTCCACCAGGAGATGGAAACAAAAAAACTCATGAAAGCTAGGGAAAACAAAGATGAAAAGAAACAAATATAAAAAGCTAAACAGGGAAAACCCTGTATCAGATCATATTAACTTGAGACAAAGAACCACCTGTTGTTCCTATTTTGTATTGCTTAACATATTTTTACCTGAATAGGACACTAGCTTCATTTTCTGATTCATGTGCAAATTACTTCAATTCTCCAGGCAACACTAACTCAACTATACTTTGAAGCCCAAAATATTTTCCTTATTTCCATTCACTTGTTTAAAGTCTGAAGTTATCATTTTATTTCTGTTTTCTTTTTTTCTTTTTTTGAGACGAAGTCTTGCTCTGTCGCCCAGGCTGCAGTGCAGTGGCAGAATCTCAGCTCCCTGCAAGCTCCACCTCCCGGGTTCTAGCGATTCTCCTGCCTCCGCCTACCGAGTAGCTGGGACTCCTGATCTCAAGTGATCTGCCTGCCTCGGCCTTCCAAAGTGCTGGGATTACAGGCATAAGCTACCAAGCCCTGTCTTTTTTCCGGAAAAAATAGTATCTACTATCTGAATGACTCTTTAACATTAGAAGATATTGATGGCTGGACGCAGTGGCTCATGCCTTTAATCTCAGCACTTTGGGAGGCCGAGGCAGGCAGATCATTTGAGGCTGGGAGTTTGAGACCAGCATGACCAACATGGTGAAACCGCATCTCTACTAAAAATACAAACTTTGCCGGGCGTGGTGGCGCACGCCTGTGATCCCAGCTACTTGGGAGGCTGAGGCAGGAGAATCACTTGAGCCCGGGAGGCAGAGGTTGCAGTTAGCCGAGATCGCGCCATTACACTCCAGCCTGGGCAACAAAAGCAAAACTCTGTCTCAAAAAAAAAAAAAAGATACTGATGATTGGCCTAGAATTTTTCTAAATAATGGTTTCTCTCACTCCTTCACACAACACTAAAAATGTCTTGCAAATAGTCACAGTAATAGTGCTGTATATTTGAATTTAATTACTATTAAACATTTTTACAACTCTTATTGCTTTAATTCTCACATTTAATATTTTAGGTCAGTAAAGCAAGAAATGCCATTGTGTTAGGGTTCCAACAAGAAATAGGTGTCACCTTTGAAACAGGAAAATTTGAGGAGGGTTTTTTCAAAGGAAGACTATTTACAAAACTCTGGGTACAGGCAGATAATAATGGATGGCTCAGCAGCCCATGGTGGCCGGAAAAGACAAGAAAGGAAGAGGTTTCCAAAAGTCAGAGAGTCATAGAGTTTCAGATGCCTTGAGAAAAGTAGTGACTTGGCCGGGTGCGGTGGCTCATGCCTGTAATCCCAGCACTTTGGGAGGCTGAGGCAGGCAGATTGCCTGAGGTCGGGAGTTCAAGACCAGCCTGACCAGCAAAGTGAAACCCCATCTCTACTAAAAATATAGAAGTTAGCCGGATGTTGGTGGCATGCACCTGTAATCCCAGCTCCTTGGGAAGCTGAGGCAGGAGAATCGCTTGAACCCAGGAGGCAGAGGTTGCAGTGAGCCAAGATCACACCACTGCACTCCAGCCTGGGCAACAGAGTGAGATGTCATCCCGAAAAAAAAAAAAAAAGGAAAAGAAAAGTAGTGACTTTTTTTCAGGAGCATACCTCCCTGGAAGAGGTCATGCAAGGAGTGGCCAGGAGAAAAGTATCCTGACCTGTCTCCAGCTCTTCCTCTGTTCTCTCTTCCCCAAATTATCTATTGCTTGATCCACACCAAAGCCAGAGGGCACAGGAACATTTACGTCTTCCAAAAAGCTCAGCCTTCTAGGACTAAAAGTAGGGTGAGAAAAGGCAGCGTATATCTGAGAGCAGAGGGAAGACAGCCAGCAAAATTCTACACATTCTAGAGATTTAGGTCAAGAAACACTTTGCTCCAGAATATTGTTATTATATCGCCTAATTGAAAGAGAAAAACTCTATAGGTCATAATCAGAGAAAACAGTTTTTCCTCCCATCCCCTGCATTCCAACCCACTCAGGGGGAGTTGTTGTTCACTACCCCTTGAATAAACCAAAAGGCAGGTATTAATGGCTCTACTGGTCACATCGAAATAACAAGAATCCCTCTGGTTACTTGTACTAGAAAAATAACCATATAACAGTCATTCAAATAACCATTCTTATATGTGACCTCAAACCATGAATATTAATAAAGCTTCTCTTTCCCCTAGCTTGGACTGACCCCATTCATCCTGGAAGGCTTCAGTGGGAAGGAGCTTGTGTCCATTTTATATTCACACTCTCCCCTACCACAGTAGGCTGCCTTTTGTCTCCTCCAGAACTAGGGGTGGAGATGCATGCAGAGAAGTAAAACAAAGTCTTACTTGACTTAATATCATGACCTGTCTTTGTGCTCTCATGACTTTGCTGAACGCTCAAAGCTGACTCATTGTGGAATGTTTCTGGGAGTCACATAAACCCTAGTGTGAACAGTAACATAGACGTTCTTACCCCCAAGAATACTCCTCTTGTGCCAGGTCTGTTATGCCTCTCATCCTCATCCTATTCTCCCGTCTTCTGCATTTGACACCACCATCAGCATCCTGCTGTGTTTGCTTCACCCGTCAGCCCTGGCAGAAAGCCCTTGGGGCAAGGTCCCTTCTATAATTGACCCAGGCTCACTCTCTCCACATGCTCTACATCTGCCCACAGAAAACCCACATCCTTGACTCTGGTTACTGAAAGTGAAGCTGTTCTTGGTGCAGTCATCTCTTCAGCCTGGTATCAAGCCAGTTCTCACAGTTTCTTGCCCTTTAGATTTCATAGACACTATTTGATTAGGTTCACCATGCTTTGATGGGCATATTTTAAACTCGAAGTGTTTTTCTCAAAGCCCTTTCCCCATATGAAGGAAGAGGGGAAATGCCATTGTTTTTCAATAACTTGCTCCCAAGAAATTCTCCTTTCCTGAGCTATTCAGTAGGAATCCTTTTATTGGATTGAAGTTGGAAAAAATTAGTTTGTAGCAACCTCCTCTGGAAATACTGCATAAGTCTAGCACCTCACTTTGGAATGCAAAATGAAATACTTCCCACATACTTTCTCTCTCCCTTTCTCTCTCTTTTTTATTCAGCCTTTTAAAGCCACAGCAAAAAAAACTGAGAAAGCATCCCATTTTAGTATTCTGGCACACTGCTTTTTAAAAATCTCTATCACACACTAAGAAGGAGGTATTGTTACCAGAAAGGGGTCCCAAACCAGACCCCAAGAGAGGATCCTTGGATCTCACACAAGAAAGAATTTGAGGCGAGTCCACAGAGTAAAGTGAAAGCAATTTTATTACAGAAATAAAGGAACAAAAAAATGGCTACTCCATAGACAGAGTAGGGCCCAAAAGCAAGAGAAGGAATGTGTCCACTTTAGATATAATGCTTGTTTACATATAAGATAACAAAGCAAAAAAGAAGAAGAAATCTTTGGGGAGATGCGCACTACTACAAGGGCTTGTGACAAAGGACTGTTAATGTTTGTGTAAATACTGTCTTCCACAATAATTTATATTATTATATTTAAAGTGAAACTTATTTTTAAACTAAGAATGCTTTTGTTCTTACGATATCGTAACATCAGGACATTTCCTGGGCCTACTAAGTCCTGGATTTCTTCCATCAACATCATTAACATGTTTTCTTAACTGTAAACATCCTCTGACTAAAATGCCTAACCTTCTGGGAATGCTGTCCAGCAAGTCTTAGCCTCATTTTACCCAGCCCCTATTCAAGATGGAGTCTCTTTGGTTCAAATGCCTCTGACATTAGGATCCACATTTTATTATGTTTTCAGAGAGACAAAATGATTTCCCTGAGATTATGTTGATATAAATTACATGCCAGATTGTTTAACTCCAAGGCCATGACTTTCCACTTAATTTCTTTGCAGAAAGTAGCTTTCTACAAAGCTACTAGAGCGAGTAGGAGGGGAAAAATGGCAGCGAGGGCAGGCAGTGAGGCAGATGCTTACATTCTTGTGATGCTCTGATTAGCCTAAGTAAATCTAGGTTTTACATGTGAAATGAGGAAGTAGAGGGAAAAGTCAATTATGTGTTGCCTCAAGCAACTTTCTACAAAGAAATTAAAGTTCTATGTGAATAAGATATTTGTCAAAGGCCAGGAACAGTAAGATTCACTTAGAATATATGCATTAAAGGAATACTTTTAGAATTACTGTATCCATGATACATGGATTTCTATCCTACCAGGACTGCAGCTATCTCAATTCTTGCCTCCTCAGAAGAAAGACTTTGACTGAGGAGCATAAAGCAGAAGAAGAAACCTAGGCAAGTTTTAGAGTGGGGGTGGAAGTTTATTAAAAAGATTTAGAGCACGAATGAAAAGTAAAGTACACTTGGAAGAAGGCCAAGCAGACATCTTCCGGTTTGACCTTGGCCTTAGGGTTTTATATGCTGACCTACTTCCGGCATCGGGCGTCGCTCTTTCGGTGGAATGCCCCTAGAAGGTCATGTACCAGTTAAACACCACCATTTAACCTCTTAAAGCACATGCTTGAGCCCAGTCACCCAACTCCTGAGATCTTATCAGGAAGCTGCTGATCACCAGTTTCAGATATTTCTGATCTATACGGAAACTGCCTTTCTCTGTACTGGCTGTGACCAATTATTGCTTTAGAGAGACCGTGTGACAAATGCCTGACCATCACCTATGGCTACCTGGCTTTCCTGGTGAGGTGTGAGGCCCTCTTCTGCTCCGTTCCTGTTCATGCCCCAGTACAGCTCTATGCACTGTAACAATAGGTTCAGGCTAAAGTTGAGACTAGCAATGCCAGATTCAATTTGTCAGATATGATTGCCCTTCTTGACAAAAATCCCAAAGATTACGGTAAAAATTCTAACATTTTCTTTTCTTTCTAATTTGTTGTGAAGAAATGGCACAGAACTAGGCCAATCGCGGCATCTCAAGGTTTATGCTTTTTTTTTTTTTTTTTTAGCTCTTATTTGGTCATCTCCAGAGGACGCAGTTGAGAATGAGCTCCATTTCAGGTGTGAGAAACACAGAAAAGGGATTCAGTATTAATCGAAATGTGACTGAGGCATTTCTCAATCAATAGAGGTGTATTTGGCCAAAGTTGATGATACTCACGGGAAAAAAATCCAGGTCCCAGGAGCACCTGTGACCTGTGCTTTTTCCAAAGGGTGTTTTCAAGGGGAAAGAGCATGCAGGAGGGGGAAAAGGCAGGAAATGCGGGCAGTGAGGCAGATGCTTCCATTCTTGTGAGGCTCTGATGAGCCTCAGTAAATCTACATTTTATATATGACAAGAGCAAGTAGAGGGAAAAGTCAATTATGCATTCTCTCATGCTCAGTAAATCTACAGTTTACATAAGATAAAGTAAACATGTGAAAAGAGGGAATAGAGGAAATTAGGCTGTGATACGGGATTGTGGAATTATAGCTGAGTTTAGAAACAAAAGGAAGGCAGTAGTATTGACTCAGTTCCCTAACTTAACTTTCCCTTTGGCGTAGTGATTTGAGAAGATTCCATGTTCTTTCATAAGAGTGTGCTGCCCTTTTAAGCGCTGCCTTCTTACACAATGGAAAATGCCTTTGAGCATAATGATCTCGGGCCATTGTCGCCAGTGACTGTTCCTTACTGCATGCCTCTTCTCCGCTCAGCTCAGGGACACAGGATGAGACAGTCCTGTTACCTTTTCTCCCAACCCAACTTATGTATGAAGCTTTAACACTTTCTCCCAAAGGGATAATACTCGATTCCATATATAGGCTTTGCAATGTATTACACACCCTAACCCCCAAAAGAGCATTCTACAGGATATTTTTTGTATTAAATCCATTCGCTGAACAGAAGTTTTAGAGGTTTTAAAAGTTTCATTAGCTCCTCAAGGTTCATGAGCCAAGCAAATGGAGACCCTCTCTGCTTTACATGATAAATTCCGTATTTCCGGTGGAGGGTGTCCAGGTTCTCGGTGTCTTGAACAAAGAATTAAACAAAACACACAAACAAAGCAAGGAAAGGATGACACAAGGAAAGAATGAAGCGACAAATGCAGAAATTTATTGAAAATGAAAGTACACTCCACAGGGTGGGAGCGGGGCTCAAGGGCCCTGTTACAGAATTTTGATGGGTTTTACATACCCTCTGGAGGATTCCATTGGTTACTTGGTGTACACCCTATGTAAATGAAGGGATGAAATTAAGTTACAAAGTCACATACTGGGCACACCCTATGGAGAGGATATTTTCTGTCATAGCTGAAGTGTGTATCGGGCTTATGTTCCCTGCCTCCAGACCCTATTTTCCTGCCTCATCTACAGCCATTTCCAAATTAAGCATGCCAATACAGTCACTTAAATCTCATTATGTGATTCCAGTACTCATGGTTTCTTTCTGAATGCCTGTCCATGTGGCCAATCCCTTGAGATAATACATCAGAAGCTGACATTATGCCTAGTCAGCTCCATCATCATAAATTGAGCAGAATCTGTTGAAAAGTGAATGATCACTTTTGACACAGAATCCTAGAAGTCAAAAGTAAACTTCCTGCTAAGTGAATTAGCACTTTCTTTTGTCATTCAAAACTACCCCATTTATTAAGTGGGGTAACACCCCACTTAATAAATTATTTTCCTTCTCAACCTTCACAGGTTCTTGCCAAGACCTGCATCTTGGGCTCTTCTCACATGTCAGTCCTTCCAAGGCTGTATATAGTGATATCTATCCTAATGTAAACATTTCTTAGTTTTGCATTGTAATTTTCAATTGCAGTGACCAAGATTGCAAGATTCATGGAGGATCATTTATTTTTTCTACATGCTCCTTAAGTTTTTCCTACGTTTTCTAAGTTTTTTCTAGAACCCCCAAATTGGGTGTGGTCTCTTCTCTCCTGGAATTATCCCATTTACTAAATTGTTGAGAAACAATTTACCATTTGTTTCTGTCCTGGATGTGAAGGGCCTGTTAGGAAAAAATTGGCTTAGCCCTGTCCTTTATTCACTCCTTCCCAGGGAAGGAATGGCCACTTCTCTGATGGGTCAGTTTGGGAGGAGTAGGTGAGCCTGTTCAGGTTATCCGCTTGCTTCCTCTTTTTATTGGAAAACAATGACTAGTTATAAAAGTCTGTCTAATACAGGGAGAAAACAACAGGAAGCCCTATGAAATTCAGATGTAAAGATACATTTTATGTTCAGTTTGATCAGTAATAAAAATGACATTTTGTTTACCCTATAGTGACCACTCGTATTTTATTTCTCTACTGTTTCTGAATGTGGACTTGAGAAAAAAAAAGCAGTATGTTTTGGTTCCTTAAAACCATATCACCATTCAGATGTGATGTGCTCCTTCATCCTATCATTCTGGAATTTGAATTTAAATTTTAACTTGGTTTTGGGCACTTTGATTCTTTCCCTTCTCATCCTTCACCGGTTCTTGCCAAGACCTGCATCTTGGGCTCTTCTCACATGTCAGTCCTTCCAAGGTTGTATATAGTGATATCTATCCTAATGTAAACATTTCTTAGTTTTGCATTGTAATTTTCAATTGCAGTGACCAAGATTGCAAGATTCATGGAGGATCATTTATTTTTTCTACATGCTCCTTAAGTTTTTCCTACGTTTTCTAAGTTTTTTCTAGAACCCCCAAATTGGGTGTGGTCTCTTCTCTCCTGGAATCTCAGAGCACCGTGAATCTCATGATATTAGATATCTATTGCTATGCAACAATTACCTACAATGAACAACAATACACATTTTTGTTCTCATACACTTTTTGTGCACCAGAAATCCAGGAAAAGTTTGACTCATTTTTTTCCAGCTCAGGGTCTCTCTCAAGGTTACAGTGAAGATGTTGGCCTAGGGCTTCAGTCATCTGAAAGTTATGCTGAGGCTGGAGTATTCACTTCCTAAATGGCCCACGCACTTGGCTGAAGGCAGGAAGTCTCCGTTCCTCACTGGCTGTTGGCAAGAGGGCTTAGTTCTTTGCCATGTAAACCTCTCTACAGGGTTGTTAGCATGCACTTAGGAAATGGCAGCCAGCTTCCCCCAGAAGGAGTGATCCAACAAAGTAAGGCAGAAGCTGCCATCGCTTTCATTACTTCCAACAGTGTCATTTCCACAATAGTCTATTGGCTGGAGAAGTCAGCCCTATTCAATGCGGAAGGAGACTACATAAGGGTAGAATTATTGGGCTCCACCTTGGAGTCTGGCTAGTACACTCATGTAAGGTTTATACTATAATCATTAATTTCCCTGTTTTACTAATCTAAATTACTGAACTATTTGAAGGAACATTCTTTTTTAGTGATTACTGTTTTCTCCCATTTTGGATAGTACTCAGTGTTGGTGGAGCTCTGTGCCTTTCTTAAAGGAGGACTAGTATTTTAGTGCCCCTTTAAGATGTAGTAGTGAAATCAGACTATCGAGTTTAAGGAACATTTTCCACACTCTGATTCGAAGTTTCTTTCCTTGGATCTCGAAACCATGAATAGGATCAGTAAAAGTTGTTGTATCCAACAAATGGAAGGAAAAAAAGTTTTAATGACACCTGAAACACCTATTAAGAACAGTTAAACAACATTTAGACATGGAAATTTTAAATGAAGTGCTAGTCTGTAAAATAAGCCTTACAAAATTTAAAGGCATAGTTATCATAAAAAACATGTTCTCAAGCTACAGTGTGATTAATTAAATGACAGAAGGATAGCCAAAAAGAAGGTGCAATTCTCAACTCATTTAATGAGAATAACATTATCTAAACACCAAAACCACATATGGAGAGAATAAGAAAAGAAAACTGTAAGACAGCCTCATTAATGACTACAGATAGAAAATTCCTACCAAAAAAATAGCAAAACAAATCCAGCAATGTATTTTTAAAAATGCCATTATCATGTTGTTTATCACAAAAATACAATATAAGCTTAATTTACTTTGAAAATCAATTAGTGGAGTTAACAAATTGAAGATATAAATCACATCATCTCTATAGATTCAGAAAAAGCATTCAGTAAAGCTAAACCCCCACCTATGATTGAAATCACTAGTAAATTAATAATACAGGGAAACTCTTTTTAACCAAGTAAGGGACACTGTTAAAAATGCCTACAACATATATTCTTAAATGATGCCACTTACAACAACAAAAAGGTCTCTGGAGAAAATTTTAACAATTTATTTGAAGACGTTAAAAACACTCTAAATAAATGATCTTGGATAGTAAGAATCAATATCATAACGATTTCAATTCTCCCCTAAATGAATTATACCTGGATTTAATACAATTCTAGTCAGAATAGCGATAGGATATTCTATGGAACTTGACAAGCTGAATCTAAAATTTCTGAATCATTAGGCATGAATATAGATTTTTTAAAAAGAAACATGATTTTCACTTACCCCATAAATACAAATTAAATTTGTTCTTGTTTATTTTGTTTTGAGATGGGGTCTCGCTATATTGCTCAATCTGATCTGAACTTCTGGACTCAAGGGATACTCCCTCCTCAATCTCCCAAGTAGCTAGTAGTACAGATGTGAGCCACTGTGCTTTGCACAAATTAATTTCAACGTATTAAAAACTGAAATGTGAGAGGCAAACCTACAAAAATATTTTATGACATAGGAGAATATCTTCATAATATTAGGGTAGAGGTGATTTATTACATGAGATGCAAAAATATTGATGTTTTAAAACAACATCAAATATTTTTTTAAAAATCACAATAAAGAAGATGAATCACAGATGGGAGAAGATATTTGAAATTTATAACTCTCAAAGTCTAATATTCAGAGTATTCAAAGCCCTCCTACAGATAAATGTTTAAAAGAAAAGAAAAAAAAATAGAAAAACAGGAAGGAGATTCAAACAGGCACTTTCAAAAGAAGAAATCCAAGTGGCCAATAAACAAATGAAAAGCTGAGCAACATCACTAATATTCAGGGAAAGTAAATTAAAACCACAATGATATATGATTACCAAAGCATTAGGCTAGCAAAATTAAAAATCCCAGAACACAAGGATTGGCATGAATTTGAAATGATAGGAACTATCATACACTGCTCTTGGGTTCGTAAATTCATACAATAACTTTGAAAAATAATATGACACTATGGAATAAAATTAAGTATAGGAATAGCTGTCAATTCTACTACTGGGAATATACTATAGAGGAATCCTTACATGAACACCAAAGGCATGTACAGCCGAACAGTACATAACAACAACAAATAGAGGAAATACCTCAAATTTCCATCTACAGTAGGATGTATAAACAAATGGTTGTGTATTCATGCAATGAAATATTATACAGCAGTGGCTGGGTGCGGTGGTTCAAGGCCGTAATCCCAGTACTTTGGGAGGCCAAGGTGGGCGGATCACAAGGTCAGGAGATGGAGACCATCCTGGCTAACGCGGTGAAACCCCATCTCTACTAAAAATACAAAAAATTAGCCAGGCCTGGTGGCGGGCGCCTGTAGTCCCAGCTACTCAGGAGGCTGAGGCAGGAGAATGGCGTGAACCTGGGAAGTGGAGCTGGCAGTGAGCCGAGATCACGCCACTGAACGAACCCTAGCCTGGGTGACAGAGCGAGACTCCGTCTCAAAAAAAAAAAAAGAGAAAAGAAATATTACATAGCAGTAAAACAAAGGAACTACAGCTCCACATGTCAGCTTGGAAAAATCTCAAAACACATAATATTTGCTGAAAGAGGTAGAGAAGAATTCATACATAATTTTTGTCCCAGCTTGATGGAACTATGATTGACAATATAAATTGTATATATTTAGGGTGTACAGCATGATGTTTTGCTACATGTACACATTGTGAAATGATACCACAATCACATATCTATCACCTGACAGTGACCGCTTTTGCTTTTTGTTTTGGTGAGAACACTTGAGATCTGCTCTTAGCAAATTTCAAGTATAGATTATTATTAACCTCATTAACAACATAATAATTAATATTTACATTATTAGCATGTTAATATCAACATTATCAACTATAGTCACAATGCTGTACATTGTTTGTAGTACTCAGTTCCTTTTAAGTGAAATTCTGGAACTGTCAAGTAAACAACAGATTTTTGAAGAATACATATAGATTCTGAGATTATGAGGAAAATCAAGGGAATTATTAGACCAAAATTTAGTCTATAGATTACTCTGGGACTGAGCCATGCAACAGTTGCAGTTTGGGAGGAGGAATACCGGAATTTCTAAAGTACTGGTAATGCTCTATTTCTTATGCTGCTGCTGGGAATAGGGCTATTTTTACTCTCTTTAAATTGAACACAGATAAATGTATAGACTCTGTTATGTGTGAAGTGATTCTCAATAAAAAGTTTAAATACAATTTTTCCAACTGCTGTTTTTTAGAATGTAAAATACCTTTAGAAATGGAGTTATCCAAGACTATAAATGTTAAAGAAAATCTTGTTTCACATAGGAAGTTTAGATTTTCATGTGAAAATTAAAGTTGCATTTAAAATAAACAATCTAATCATTGTCATCATATTAGTTTGATAAATATTCTACATCCTTAAACTACTTTACTTACAGAATATTTCAGAATGGAAAACGTGGGTTGTTTTAAATGCATATATCATATAAGCCATGTCATACCATCATTTTGTCACAAGAGGGACTAGATAGTCAAAAAGTACAACTTTGCCTTTTGGTCTTAAGATTATATTTTCTATCTAACATTAATTTTTCATCCACTATATTCATGCCAGTGAATGTGTTTTAGAATATAGTACCGTTATATATACATAGATATTTCATATCAGCAAAAATGTTAAAATTACTTCTAGCTTGCTGTTTCACTTCTGATGGATATAGATTGTATAGAAAGTATTTCACCAGGCTGTTACGGTTTCTGATTATGTGCTTTATGAAAATTATTTTTATTTTGTATTAGTACTAAAAATTTAAAAGTGAATTGATTTATATATATATATGTATTTATTGTATTTATTTTTCTTATTTGATTTCCAGATATCTGTAAGCATTTACAACCAATCTCCAACTTGATAAGATGAATCAAAGTAATTATGAATTTATTGCTAGAGTAAAACCATGAGTTACTATTTTATCCAGTTGACCAGTAGTTTTCACTTAAACTCGCTTTGAGGAAACTACAGTGTTTCTGGAAGGTCTGTCAGTGGCCACTATATATGGAGTAAGAGGGATACTTTTTTACCGGGACAATTCTTTACTTTTCAGATATTGCTGTCTTTTATAAAGCTTTTTATCTACAGAAATAATTACAAATTGAAAACCGCTGGACTAGCCTGGCAGGAAAAATTAGTGTCAGTTGAAATGTAGGAAATGTTTTTACATGTGTTACCTCATTAGCTCTTTTCAATGTAAAATGTGAACCCTGAGAGGTAACCTTTGTCTTGTTCACCACCGTAACACCAATGCAGAGAACAACACATAACACATGGTTAAGTCCGTGTAACACATGGTAGTGCATGAAACATTCAAATATCACTTAACAAATAAGTTTGTTAAGTGAATAAACAGCTCCAGAAGACGGGCATAGCAAGTATTATCTGAATGTTATCAAAAAGGAAAGAGTAGCTTAGAATAAAAGACTTGCAGAGGGTCATACTATCAGTAAGTAAAAGAATCAAGTAGAACCCAAATCCTCCATCTCCTGGTTTCTAATACATTTTGGATCAAATCTGGGGGAAAGAAGGTGAGGAGAGAATGGGGAAAAGGGAAAGAAAGGAAGTAAAACAGAATTTATTTTGCTTTCCACTATACCGTAGCTGCGTCTTATTTGATTGAGCAGGGAAAGATCAACTGCAGTAAAGCAAAAAAGAAAAACACGTTTTCACTTATTTAGGTTCATTTTTGAGAAAATAAATTTTGGTAGGAGAGACCAAAGGATGTTGTTTTAATCATATGTATCTCTAAAAGAGTAAAAGGGGCCAGGCGTGGTGGCTCACACCTGTAATCCCAGGACTTTGGGAGGCCAAGGTGGGTGGATCACCTGAGGTCAGGAGTTCAAGACCAGCCTGGCCAACATAGTGAAACCCTAGCTCTTCTAAAAATACAAGAAATTAGCTGGGCGTGGTGGCAGGTGCCTGTAATCCTAGCTACTCGGGAGGCTGAGGCAGGAGAATCGGTTGAACGCGGGAGGCAGAGGTTGCAGTGAACCGAGATTGCGCCATTGCACTCCAGCCTGGGCAACAAGAGCGAAACTCTGTCTCAGACAAAAAAAAAAAAAAAAGTAAATGTATTATGTTTTTCCTGAGAACGTCTATTTCTAAAAGGAGTTTGGGGAATCAGTGCAGGTATCATGTGACTGCTTTCCCCAGCTGCTGTTTCCTTCCCTTTCTCACAAGTCCTTCAAACACCTGGGAGGATTGGTTTTTCACTTCCTCTCATTCACGTTGTTGGCAGAATTCAGTTCCTTACAGTGGCAGGACCAAGATCCCCATTTGCTTTCAAGAACTAGTAGGCTGGGTGTGGTGGCTCAGGCCGGTAATCCCAGCACTTTGGGAGGCCAAGGTGGGTGGATCACCTGAGGTCAGGAGTTTGAGATCAGCCTGGCCAACATGATGAAACCCTGTCTCTACTAAAAATACAAAAAATTAGCAGGGCGTGGTGGCACGCTCCTGTAATCCCAGCTACTTGGGAGGCTGAGGCATGAGAATCGCTTGAATCCAGGAGGCTGAGGTTGCAGTGAGCCAAGATCATGCCACTGCCCTCAAACCTGGGTGACAGCACGAGACTCTGACTCAGGGGGGGAAAAAAGTCTTGGAAAGTATGGAGAACATGAGAGATTTTTACTGTTGTACCTTGTACGTTAAAAATATCTATAAACATTGATTAATTCTAATTAAAATAATGTACTTAAAGACAATTAATATTTACTTAATACTTTCTCTGTGCCAGATTCTGTGCTTGGTGCTATGCACACAAGGCTGGGATTATAGGCATGAGCCACTCGGCCTGGCCTCCAAGACCTTTACTAAGTTATTTACTTCATAGTAATATCAGGAGCACTGATATGACCATGTAGTTAAGGAAAAAAATTGGCATAATTATTTTCCTCTACTATTTACATTAAATCATCATCAATCTGAGAGTAGTCAGTTATAGGTTTTTGAGGGAAAAGGCTACTTCTGACTCATTTCTTCCACCCATGAACAGCCGCAAAAAGAACCTTATACATAGCAGATACACAGTAAATTATAATAGAAAAAACAATTAAATCATAATAAGAAAAGCCTCAAAGGCATTGAGGTTTTCATTCATGTTTAGTGTTTAAACTAGTATAAAGTAATTATTGGTAACTAAGCATAGTTTAATAATATGATACTAGGAATTACAGAAGAACTAAAAAGTTATTGAAAATGTTCTGAAGCAAATATTTTCTTGACTGTTTAAACTCCTGAAAATTAAGTTTCCTTGTGAGACACTATGTCCTACATCACTGAGATTTTCAAGCAATGAAGTATATCACTATTGGTCAAAAAATGGAAGCAGGTCAGGCACGATGGCTCACACCTTTAATTCCAGCAGTTCAGGATGCCAAGATGAAGGATCCCTTGTGCCCAGGAGTTTGAGATGAGCCTGGGCAACATGGCAAGACTCCCATTTCTACAAAGAATTCAAAACAATTAATCAGACGTGGTGGCACACACTTACAGTCCTAGCTACTCAGGAGGCTGAAGTGAGCGGATCACTTGAGCCCTGGAGGTTGAGGCTGCAGTAAGCCATGATCACATCACTGCACTCCAGCAGAATTCCTTACATTTGGTGGGAGAAGAGCCTTTTAAGTGTATTTCTCATTACAAAAGTGTTTGTCTGCTGGTAATGTTCTGTTTCTTGGTCTGGGAATTTACTACACTTAAAATCTGTACATGTCTAATACTTTTATAATATGCCCTCCTTTCTGCCCTCTTTTCTGCATGTATATTTTGTCAACAGTAAGCCTAACACTATTATAAGCCAGTTACCTTTTCTATGAGATAAATCACTGATTTACATAGGCTTCTTAGACTCTCCCCGCTGTCTCTTTCTTCATAAAGTTTCACACTGGTCTTAATTCCCATGGCCAGTGAAGGTTATACAACGAAAGTTCTGGATCCTCTCTTGTTAGGATTTTGGCTTGATAGAACTAAGTGATGATAATATTAGCAAATCAAATTGAAAAGTTTCTAAAATGCGTCTTATTTTTAAAGGGGTAATTTATAGAAAATATAAGCTGGAAGTTATATTAGACCTTTGGTAATACTGTGTGGATTTTTTATACTTCGCTTTAATAATGAAGATGTTTAATTTATTTCAAACAGTATTTAACAAAGAGAATATAAGCAAATGTCGACTACCACATACAAAGCTTCTCTGGGTGAAGTCTAAGGGAAGACATGAGAGGCACATTTACCTCTACATTCAGTCTTAGTATCATACTCTTTCCTCTCCCACCATCATCCTTCTTTAGATGAGCCATTCTGAAGCAAAGTTTGTGAAAAACTACTGTTCCAGTTTAATCTTCACCAAATAACAGGAAAATACAATTTGAAGGGGGAAAGGATTTTCTCAAACTAAAGCACTTAGTTGGCAGATTAGTATGCTGATAAGACCTGGCTTTTGTTTTGGTCTATTTGAATTTGGATAAGTTAACTTCTCTAAGCCTCAGTTTCCTCATATGTAAAATGGAGCTAATAATATCTAGTAATATCTACTCCCACAGATGTTGAAAATATGAGATAGTGTCTGGCATATAGTGGGCACTGGTGAGTGAGAACTATCATGTTTATTCCAGCTCCCAAAGAAAGCCCCCAGATCTCCATAAAATAAAAGAACAAAAACAATGATCAATAACTTGCACTTTAGCTTAACAATGTCCTCCTTGGTTTGTTTCAGGAAAGTAGTAGATCATCCAAAAAGGCGATTTGGTATCCCCATGGATCGGATTGGTAGAAACCGGCTTTCAAATTCCAGAGGCTAATTGATTCCAATTGTGAGTACAATTTGAATAAGTAACAATATATGCAGGCATTTGATTAACATTTCACAATGGAGTAATCAATCTATTCTTGCTTATAAGTTCCCTTTTTGATTTCCTAGCTTATCAATTCACTTTTTCAATCATCTATGTATTCAATTAGTATAGTATATTAATGTTAAATCACTTAAATGATAGTTAAAAAGCAAAAGAATGTGCTAGTTCTGCTTTACTCTCCAAAATTAATGATTTAGTTGTTTTCAGACTCCTATGTAATTAACCATTGAATATTAATATGCAGATAAGGGTTAAAATCCTAGTCAATATATTAAATCTCCTTCATAAATGTATAACAATCCCTGTTTTATGAAGAAGACACATTCAAGTGATACACATCATTTTGTTTTCAATAAGTACGTTATTAGAATTATGATAACGTGGAGCATAGGAGAGAAAATGCACAGCAGAAAGAGCATTAGCTATGGAATCAAAATGCTTTAGCCAAATCCTGATTCTTTCATTCATTCATTAGCTTGTTCCTGTTAAGATAGTTTATTTTTCTACAGCTTGTACATTTCAGTAATAATGTAGAGGTATTATGAAGATTAAATTAGATGCTTGTAGTGGGCTTACAATATATTAGATACACAATACATGCAAGTGATAGTTGATATTACAGTTCTAAAATTTTACTGTTCCAGGCCTTATACTTGACACTTTATGTGCATTGCTTCACTTAATCATTTTATTTCATAAAGCAATACTATCACTATCTCCAATATCTTGAGAAGTATTGATGTATAAGGGTTAAAGTTGCCAGCTAAAGAGATCAGGCTTTATGGGTTCAAATTCCAGGTCATCTATCAATATTTGTTAGCTATGGGAACTTATTTAAATTCTGAAACACTCCTTCATTAAATTAGAATAATAATTTCTACCATATAGCATTGTCCTGAGGATTAAATAAATAGATACATATTAAGCACTTATAATAGTACCTGACATGTTAATTTCTTAATAAGTATTAGCTAATATTATTATTATACAAATAAATGGAAGGCTTAGAAATATTAATTTACAGTGCCACATAGAGTATAAATGCTACACATAGAATTAAAATCCAGAAAGATTACATCCTGAGTGGATATGTTAAACACAGCATTTAATTATACATATCCTTTAAACACTAAATAAATATTTTTTGAAGGTGAAATCTTAGCAATATGTTTTCTTCCAATAGGGCTTATAGAAGGTGCATCCCCGCTCCCTAAAAATAAGACAAACTGGAACTGCTTTAACAATCTGAGGCCAGAGAAGAGGGAATTCTGCCTTCTGCTTCTCTCGAGATAATCCTTAGAACAGTAATTTAGAGGCCCCAAAAGTATCACATTAGCCCTGATCTTCTCTTAATTTAAATCCCCCCATTTTTTCCCTCCTCCTCATGCTCTAAAACCACAATAAATAGTCAGTATTTTATCTCAACTCTCTCATTCTCAGAATCACTCAGTCAAAATAAATTTCTTTATCATGCAGTTGTTTAATGAACCTCTGCGGTTAATGAATGCCTGTAGATACAAGAGAACTTCCTGAATCCTGCCAAGAACAC